>NC_143072.1:8540937-8855000 GCF_052426305.1 Pelodiscus sinensis | reverse complement strand
GGGAACTGGCGCGCCTCCAGGCTCTAGCGCCTCCTGCTGGGACAGCCTGGGAACTGGCGTGCCTCCAGGCTCTAGCGCCTCCTGCTGGGAAAGCCTGGGAACTGGCGTGCCTCCAGGCTCTAGCGCCTCCTGCTGGAACAGCCAGGGAACTAGTGCGTCACCGTGCTCTAGCACCTCCTGCTGGGACAACCTGGGAACTAGCGCATCACCGTGCTCTAGCGCCTCCTGCTGGGACAGCCTGGGAACTAGCCCTCCCTCCAGGCTCTAGCGCCTCCTGCTAGGACAGCCTGGGAACTAGCGTGTCTCCATGCTCTAGCGCTTCCTGCTGGGACAGCCTGGGAACTAGCATGCCTCCATGCTCTAGCACCTGCTGCTGAGATAGCCTGGGAACTGGCGTGCCTCCAGGCTCTAGCGCCTCCTGCTGGAACAGCCTGGGAACTAGTGCATCACCATGCTCTAGCGCCTCCTACTGGGACAGCGTGGGAACTGGAGTACCTCCAGGCTCTAGCGCCTCCTGCTGGGACAGCCTGGGAACTAGCACCCCTCCATGCTCTAGCGCCTTCTGCTGGGACAGCCTGGGAACTAGCCCCCCTCCAGGCTCTAGCGCCTCCTGCTGGAACAGCTTGGGAACTAGTGCATCACCATGCTCTAGCGCCTCCTACTGGGACAGCGTGGGAACTGGAGTACCTCCAGGCTCTAGCGCCTCCTGCTGAGACAGACTGGGAACTGGCGGTCTTCCAGGCTCTAGCGCCTCCTGCTGGAACAGCCTGAGAACTAGCATGTCACTGTGCTCTAGCGCCTCCTGCTGGGACAGCCTGGGAACTGGCACCCCTCCGTGCTCTAGCGCCTCCTGCTGGGACAGCCTGGGAACTAGCACCCCTCCAGGCTCTAGCGCCTCCTATTGGGTCAGCCTGGGAACTAGCGCCCCTCCATGCTCTAGTGCCTCCTGCTGGGACAGCCTGGGAATTGGCACCCCTCCATGCTTTAGCGCGTCCTGCTGGGACAGCCTGGGAACTGGCGCCTCTCCATGCTCTAGCGCCTCCTGCTGGGACAGCCTGGGAACTGGCGCCCCTCCATGCTCTAGCGCCTCCTGCTGGGACAGCCTGGGAACTGGCTCCCCTCCATGCTCTAGCGCCTCCTGCTGATGGGGCTGGAGCTTCCTGCATCCCGCACTCCTGCAGTGCTCCCCGACACTGAAAGAGTGTTTCAAAGTCAGTGCTGCTTCTGCTGGCAGAGGCCACAAAGTTGCTGTGAACTTGCTAGCACAGGCAGAGCAATGGGAGGTGGGGCCAGGAGCTGCCCTCGCAGGCGTGGAGGCTCCTGTTTTCAGTCCAGGTGGCTCCCTGATGCTGGCTTGGGGGCTCAGAGGTGGCTCAGAGGTGGCCAGGCTTTTGTGTTCTGCATTTTGCCTTTTTCCTGCCAGCGAATTGCTCCCCAAGAACCTCTTTTGCCCAGTGACGTGGGTGGATACTTGGCCGGCTGCAGTTCATTCCTGCCACTCGGGTTTGGAGCTCACAAGCCAAGCTCTCCGGAGTGGATCTGGGAGCCAAACGCCTCACGCCTGGGCTGCCCGGGGAGGCCAAGGCCACGCTCAGAGCTGAGTTTGCAATGTGGCTGCTGGGCACATCCCAAGGTTCCTCTTTCCTGACTGGGAAGCATCTAGAGGAGTCAGGTTTCATGCAAATTCTCCCCAGCTTCCCATTAACCCTTTGTGGCACTATCCAGCTGCACAGCTGCCCGGGCCAGCAGAGCAAAGGGGACTAGAGCCCAAAGGGCTGTCGGGGGAGCACGGGGCATTGCTCATCTAGCTGAGTGCAGCGGGACACGCAGCTGCTGGGCCGGGGCAGAGACATGCTCTGGGCTGGCACGCTGCCCCCTTCAGCTCCATGCCCAGCCTGGAGTGAGGTCTGTGAGTCCCTGAAACACTCCCCGTGAGCAGCCAGGGCAGGCAAACTCCCTCTGCCCAGTGGCCCAGCAGCCCTGCCCAGCACGGGGGAGCCCAGCTCACAGCTGGCAGAGCCATGGAGCAGCAGGAGACTTGGTGCCTTGCTGCGGCGGGGGTGCCGGGGTGCTGTGATGTCAGCCCGTGCCAGTGGGCTGGGAGGCGGAGCCTGGAGTGTGCCCGGCCAGACGAGTGGAGTAAGCGGGTGCAGCTCTGTGGGTTTCCGTGCGATCGCTTGCACCAGGGCTGGGGTCGACTCCTTGTCTCTGGTCGTTGGCTCATAGCTCGGAGGCGAGGGCCCCCCAAGGCCAGCCCGGCATGCCTGGGGCCTGGCAGTCGCTGCCGTGAGTCCCAAGGGGCTAGCTGGTTATGAACAAACCATCTGGACGGGGCTCGTCCAGCCAGCTCCAAATGGGGGAGTCCAGCGCTAGCAGATGTCACCTCCTGGCGCTGTCGGGCTCCAAGGCCTCCTGCCGAGCAAGGCGCTGGCCCCTGCCACGCTCCAGGGGAGAGGCTGGCACACGCCTCATGCCGTGCAGCTCCCAGCCCTCTGGGAGGGAGGCTCGGGAGACGCAGGCCTGGGACGGAAACCTCTGGGACAGCCAGTCAGGCGGCAGCTGGGGAGAGATTCCACCGAAGGCGGCAGGGCCGGTGCCAGCGTCTCCTCTGCCCAGCAGGGTCTGGCTGAGGCGCCAGGCTAGTCTGGGTGACAAATCCTGAGTTAACAGGCTGGGGAGCTGGCCCCGGGCGCAAAGGAGAAGCAGGCCTAGGAGGAAGGGTGCTCTGCCTCCCCCGCCCGGAGGCTGGGGCCCAGCCACTGTGTGATAGAGCTGCTGCTGCACCAAATGGTGCCAGTGCTGGGCCAGCTCCAGCGGATGGAGGCACCCAGGCCGTGCCCCTGCCGACCGCCAGCTGCTTTCCTCACACCCTGCCCTTTCTGGGAACCCAGGATGGCTCCTTCTGCAGGGCACTAGGCTGGGGCCAGAGGCTCTGACGCTCCCCCTCACACCAGCCTGGAGGGGCAAAGGAGCCTCTGGCTGCATCCTCTTCCCAGCCCTGCGGGCCCCACGCAGCCGGGAGACGGTTCCTCCCAGCAGCAGCCCAGCGACTCCCCCGAGCCCTGGCGCAGCTGCACACCCTCATGCCAGACATGGATCAACCGTCTGCAGGCAGCACAGCCATGAGCCGGCAGGCGGCAGGGGCTGTGACGTAGTGGGGGGTACCTTGCTGGTTGCTGGGCAGTGGATTGGGAGTGACCTCCACTGGCTGCTGGCTGCAGCACGGCCCAGCAGGGCCGGGGATGAGTCATTATGCAAGGGGGCTTCGAACCTGTCTGACCAGTGATCTCCCAGGGAGCGGAAAATTGGGAAGAAGGGGAGTGGAGCCCTGGCTGGGGGCAGGACTGGAAGTGAGGGAGTTGAGTTGCTGTCTGGAAGTGTGGAGGAGACAGCCTAGGGAAAGGGGCTGGGATTTAGGGGCCCAGGCTCCCCCATCTCAAGGGGGGCTGAGGCATCCTAGGCCTGCCCTGGAACCAGATGACATCTGTGCTGGGCTGTATCCTGGAGAAGCAATAAACTCCCTCTATTCTACTGGCTGGGGGAGTCTGTCCGTGCCACTACGGGGGTGCAGGAGACGGGAAAACCCCAACGCGCCACCACAGGGGCTTGCTCTGTCCCCAGGCTGCTTAGCTCAGAATCCACTGGGGAGAGGGAGCCCCCGTCCTCACCGGGCTGCCCAGCACCAGGCAGAGAAGCCCTGGGCCCTAAAGGATCCCGTGTCTCCGGGCAGGGCCAGCACCAGGTAGTGAGGGTGTGGAGCCCTGTCAGGGACCAGCCCGGGGCTCCACCAGCCCTGAGAAGGAGCCATAAGCAGAGGGGGAGCTGAGGGACCACTGGTTTCCCCGACCAGACGGGGTCTGCCCAAGGGCCCATCCCGCCCAGGGTCCTGTCTGCCCACAGTGGCCGGTGCCGGGTGCCCAGAGGGAGGGAATCCAGCCAGTTGCCAGTCCCTGCCCAGCTGGCTAACAGCCGTGGCTGGACCTGTCCTCCACGGTTTGAGCCCTGTTCGAGCTAGGGAAGTGACCGCATACACGGTGAGCCTGTATCCGGGGCAGCAGTGAGGAGGGGCAGGTGGCGGTCGGTGCTCCCAGGGAGCTGGCTTAAGCCAGCTTCCCATGAGCATCGGCTCCCGCGGGGTTGCCTCCTCCCCGTGCGGAAAGGTGTACGTCAGCTGGGCTGCTCGCCGGGCCGGGGTGGCGAGGCTGGAAGCAGGCAGCGGAGGGGGACAGGAGGTGAGCCCCCAGTCCTGTTGGCTCCTGCCATGCCGTCCCTGCCTGTGGCCTGGGGTCTCTGGCTGCACATGGCGGGGCAGCGCTCCCAGCCTGCAGCTGGGCGACGGTGACCCGGACAGGGCACTGCTGTGGGAACTTCGCAGCACTGGGCGCGCCCCTGCCAGACTGCGGGTGTTTGCTGCTGCTGCGGCTTAGCGCTGGCTGGCAGGGTCGGGCCGGGCCGCACAGAGACTTTGCTTTTAAACAAGGAGTGATCTGGGATTTGTTTTTCCGAGCCAGAGGGAGGCAGGCAGGGCAGGAGCCAGGGCTGTCATCCCTGCCTGGAAAGGTCACAGCCCTGTCACCCCTCCCAGCTATAATGGAGCCTCTGCCGAGGGGAGTGGGGCAGGGCCAGGCCGGGAGTAAAGGGGACAGGCAGACAGACGGCCAGGGAGCGGCTCGAACCAGCCTTTGCCTGGGGGAGTGTTCTCAGGCGCCGGATTCCACGCAAAGTGAGATCAGCTGGGCTGGAATCTGGAACCAATTCCAAAGCCTGCCGAGGCTCCGTGTAATGTGCTCCACATTGGGCGGGCTCCGTGCTCGCTGGGCGGCCTGCTTCAGGGCGTGCGAGGGCCTGGCAGTGCGGCAGAGATCGTTGGCCTTTGCCTTCCAGGGCCTGCCATCCACTAGTGCCCTGCTGTGCCCGCGCTGGGAGTTCGACCCCTGGCACTAGTGCCCTGTGTATGGCTGGGGTCTGGGAGTGTGAATCCTGGCACTAGTGCCCCGTGTATGGCTGGGGTCTGGGAGTGGGACCCCTGGCACTAGTGCCCCGTGTATGGCTGGGGTCTGGGAGTGTGAATCCTGGCACTAGTGCCCCATGTATGGCTGGGGTCTGGGAGTGGGACCCCTGGCACTAGTGCCCCGTGTATGGCTGGGGTCTGGGAGTGTGAATCCTGGCACTAGTGCCCCATGTATGGCTGGGGTCTGGGAGTGGGACCCCTGGCACTAGTGCCCCGTGTATGGCTGGGGTCTGGGAGTGGGACCCCTGGCACTAGTGCCCCATGTATGGCTGGGGTCTGGGAGTGTGAATCCTGGCACTAGTGCCCCATGTATGGCTGGGGGTCTGGGAGTGTGAATCCTGGCACTAGTGCCCCATGTATGGCTGGGATTTGGGAGTGGGACCCCTGGCTCTAATGCCCCATGTATGGCTGGGGTGTAGGAGTGTGAATCCTGGCACTAGCACCCCGTTTCTGCCTGGCAGCTGGGAGTGTGATCCCTGGCACCAGTGCTCTGTGTCTGTCTGGGAGCTGGGAGTGTGACCCCTGGCACTAGTGCCCCGTGTATGGCTGGGGTCTGGGAGTGTGAATCCTGGCACTAGTGCCCCGTGTCTGGCTGGGAGCTGGGAGTGGGACTCCTGGCACTAGTGCCCCGTGTATGGCTGGGGTCTGAGAGTGAATCCTGGCACTAGTGCTCTGTGTCTGCCTGGGAGCTGGGAATGTGACCCCTGGCACTAGTGTTCTGTGTCGAGCTGGGAGTGTGAATCCTGGCACTAGTGCCCTCTGTATGGCTGGGGTCTTGGAGTGGGACCCCTGGCTCTAGTGCCCCGTGTATGGCTGGGGTCTGGGAGTGTGAATCCTGGCACTAGTGCCCCGTGTATGGGTGGGGTCTGGGAGTGTGAATCCTGGCACTAGTGCCCCGTGTATGGCTGAGGCTTGGGAGCATGACCCCTGGTGCTAGTGCTCTGTGTCTGCCTGGGATGTGGGAGTGTGACCCCTGGCACTAGTGCCCCATGTACGGCTGGGGTCTGGAAGTGGGATCCCTGGCACTAGTGCCTCAAGAAGGGGTGGTCTGGGAGTGGGACCACTGGCTCTAGTGCCCCGTGTATGGCTGGGGTCTGGGGGTCTGTCTACACTACAAAGTTAGTTCGAACTAACTTTCATAGGTGCTACACTAGTGCTCCGCTAGTTCGAATTTGAATCGAACTAGCGGAGCACTTAGTTCGAACTAGGTAAACCTCATTTTACGAGGACTAACGCCTAGTTCGAACTAGTTAGTGTGTAGCCCTTTAGTTCGAACTAGTGGGAGGCTAGCCCTCCCCAGGTTTCCCTGGTGGCCACTCTGGCCAACACCAGGGAAACTCTATGCCCCCCTCCCGGCCCCGGACCCCTTAAAGGGGCACGGGCTGGCTACGGTGCCCGTGCCAGGTGCAAGCCTGCCAGCACCCAGCTAGCAGACCCTGCACCTGGCACGGCACGGAGCCACCCACCCGATGCCCCCCAGCCCACCCCCTCTTGCCGGGACCAGGCTGGCGGCTCCCGGGAGCTTGCCCTGGACCGCAAGAGGCGGGCACCTTCCTGGGATAGTGCGGACATCGTGGACCTCGTCCACGATCTCCGCACTAGGCACAGGAAAGTGGCCGGCTAGGGCAGGAGAGCTGCCAGCCTGGCCACCCAGGAGCAGGTGTGCATGAAAATCAAGGGGGTCCACTGAGACCCCCGACCCTGAGCCCTGAGCTTACAATGGCCGTCCTGGGTTAGACCAAAGGTCCATCTAGCCCAGTAGCCTGTCTGCTGACAGCGGCCAACCCTAGGGACCCTGGAGGGGATGGACCGAAGACAGTGACCAAGCCATTTGTCTTGTGCCATCCCTCTCCAGCCTTCCACAAACTTTGGGCAGGGACACCACTCCTACCCCCTGGCTAATAGCACTCCATGGACCCAACCCCCATGACTTGATCTCACGTCCCTTTAAACTCTGTTCTAGTTGTAGCCTTCACAGCCTCCTGCAGCAAGGAGTTCCACAGGTTAACTATTTGCTTTCTGAAGAACAACAACTTTCTCTTACTAGTTTCAAGCCTGCTACCCATTCCTTTCCTTTGGTGTCCTCTAGTCCTTCTTTATGGGAACTCAGGAAGAACTTTTCTGTATGCACCCTCTCCACCCAACCCCTGCTTTTAGAGACCTCTATCCTGTCCCCCCTCCGTCTCCTCTTTTCTAAGCTGAACAGTCCCAGTCTCTGTAGCCTTTCTTCATCTGGGACCTGTTTCCAGCCCCTGATCATGTTAGTTGCCCTCCCCTCTCCCAGCCTTTCTCTTCCCCTCTCCCACCTCCTTTTCCCAGTCTCCCCCAGTTTTTTTCAATAAAGACAGAGTCAATGTTGGAAGAAACGTTATCTTTATTTTGTACATCAATAAGAAGGGGGGCTAGGGAGGGGTAAGTGGAAGGAGGTGAGGGAGGAATGGGGTACGAGCCCCCGATGGGGAGGACTGGGCTGGCTCTGCGGGCTTCTGGGGGTGGAAGCTCTCCTGCAGCCCCCGGATTGCCCCCTCTCCCCAGATGGCAGCCTGCGGCAAGTGCAGCCGGGCTGATGGCCGAGTGCTGTGATGTGCCCAGTGTGGGTAGTCCGGGAAATCCAAGCCAGAACTTCTTTGCAAGCGGGGCACCCCTTAGAACTGTCTGTCCGGGGTGGGGGTCGGGACCCTTTAAGCGCAGCCCTCGGCTAGCCTGAGACAGCATCTCCACGCTCTAAGTCCTCCTCTGATGCCCTGCCGGCACTGCTTCCGGCCATCCTTAAGCCCTGTTCAGAGTCCACTCAATGTGGACTTGCTAGTTCGAATTAGCGTTTTGCTAATTCGAACTAGTTTTTAGTTCTAGACGCGTTAGTTCGAATTAGCTTAGTTCGAATTAACTAATTCGAACTAAGTTAGTTCGAACTAGCGCTGTAGTGTAGACGTACCCTCGGAGTGTGAATCCTGGCACTAGTGCCCCGTGTATGGCTGGGGTCTGGGAGTGTGAATCCTGGCACTAGTGCCCCGTGTATGGCTGGGGTCTGAGAGTGTGAATCCTGGCACTAGTGCTCTGTGTATGGCTGGGGTCTGAGAGTGTGAATCCTGGCACTAGTGCTCTGTGTCTGCCTGGGAGCTGGGTCTGTGACCCCTGCCACCAGTTCTCTGTGTCTGCCTGGGAGCAGGGAGTGTGACCTCTGGCACTAGTGCCCCGTGTATGGCTGGGGGTCTGGGAGTGTGAATCCTGGCACTAGTGCCCCATGTATGGCTGGGGTCTGGGAGTGTGAATCCTGGCACTAGTGCCCCGTGTATGGCTGGGGTCTGAGAGTGTGAATCCTGGCACTAGTGCTCTGTGTATGGCTGGGGGTCTGGGAGTGTGAATCCTGGCACTAGTGCCCCGTGTATGGCTGGGGTCTGAGAGTGTGAATCCTGGCACTAGTGCCCCGTGTATGGCTGGGGGTCTGGGAGTGTGAATCCTGGCACTAGTGCCCCGTGTATGGCTGGGGTCTGAGAGTGTGAATCCTGGCACTAGTGCCCCGTGTATGGCTGGGGGTCTGGGAGTGTGAATCCTGGCACTAGTGCCCCGTGTATGGCTGGGGTCTGAGAGTGTGAATCCTGGCACTAGTGCCCCGTGTATGGCTGGGGGTCTGGGAGTGTGAATCCTGGCACTAGTGCCCCATGTATGGCTGGGGTCTGGGAATGGGATCCCTGGCACCAGTGCCCTGGTGGGAGCCGGGCGTCAGTCTGTCTCGTGCTGTCTCTGGCTGGTGCAGGACGTTGTCGCCTCCCCAGAGGCAGAAGCAGCTGAGCAGGGCCTGGCCGAGCGCCCAGCGCTGGGGGACCAGGTGTCACCCTTCCCCAATGTGTGGGCAATGCCTCTCGCCCCCCCCCCCCCACGGTCCTTTGCCTAGGGGCAGGGGCGGCCCGTGCCTGTAGGCCGACTGGGCTGTCGCCGTGGGCGCTGCGTTAAACGGGGCGCCCCGTGATGATGTCACGCCGTTGAGGGCTGTGTAGGCGGGGGCGCTGATGGCGCATTCCGCCTGGGGCGCCGGCTGCCGGCAGCTCCTCTCGGGCCGCCCCTGCCTAGGGGCTGCTGGGCTGGCTGGGACCAGGCCGGCTCCCGTGGGCAGTGGTGAAAAGGCCCGTGCGTCCCTAGCCCTGCTGAGCAGAGCCGCAGGCCCCACATTTGACACAGCTGGCACCAGCCCCCGGCCGCCCCGCTCTGCCCCGTGATCCCGCGCTCCTCTCCCGGCGCGGCCCGGCCCCGGTCGGAGGCAGCCCGGGGTTAGTGATCTGGGCCAGCGCCTGCCCCCCGATGCTGCGCCGTTTCGTGTGGCCTGGCGGAGCCGGCGGGTGGTTCGCTCCCAGCGCTGTGCTCCAGCCCTGCACCCCCGGAACAGGCACCTCACCCCCGGCCTGTCGCGGGGGTTGGGCCAGGAGCCTGCCTGGGGGCATCACTGGGGCTCCCTGCCCCATGGCAGCGACCAGGTCAGCGCGGCCCAGCCGGGGAAATGGCGCTGCCCTGGCTCCTGCACTTGGATCCTCCCCCTCTGGGGCTGTCCCCAGCAAGCCATGGGGGGGCTCCCAGCCAAGAGAACAGGGCCCTGCCTCCCCCGGCGCCCCGGAGACACCCCTCAGCCAGCTAGGGGAGAGGTGGAGCCAGGCCAGGCCCTGCCCCAGGCCCTCAGTGGCATCCGCCCCTCCACCAGGGCCCTGCGGGAGGGGGGCCTGCTCTGTAACCGGGCTCCCGTGCGCTGGGATTCCCACTGACCCGCACGTGCACTGGCCCAGCCGGAGCAGGAACAAGGCTCTTCCCCGGAGAGACACAGGGAGGGAGGGGGAGACGCCACCTGGCTGGGGGCAGGCCTGGGAGCGGGGCAGTTCCTGGCTGGGAAACGTGACGGGAACAGAGCAAGCCGGGTGCTGAGGGTGGAGGGGGCGCTGGCTCTGAGGCGCCCTGGCCCTGGCTCCTGGAGCCACCTCACGTCTGGGCTGGGCTGTCCTGGAGGAGCAACAACCCCCCTGTTCTACCGGCCGGCGGAGTCTGGCTGCTCTGGGGGTGCAGGGTCCCCTCCACCAGGGCCCTGTGGGGCTGGGACCCTCTCCCTTGGATCCTGGGTCCTGTGAGCAAAGTGGCAGGGCCTGTGAGGGCACCGGCCTCCTGCTGCTCCTGCCTCTGTGGGTCCCCCCAAAGGGTGTCCCTGTGGTTGTCGTCATGGCGACGCGGGGCAAACTGAGGCGCAGGGCGGTGCAGGGACAGGCTCCTGGTCCTACAGCAAGGCTGGGCCCCGCCGCTGCCCCAGGGCTCCGGGGTCCTGCCTCCCCTTGTGTGCGGGAAGGTGCCTGGGGGCCGGGGTGACGCTGCCTGTTCCCTTTGCAGGGCTGCCTGGTGCTGGAGGAGGAGTCCCGGCTCTGGGCTATTACCCAGGTGAGTGCTTCCCCAGCGGGCATGGAGGCTGCTGTCTGCCGGCAGGAGCCATGTGTGGGGGGAGGCTCGCGGGGGCCAGCCGGGCGGGGGTCCAGGGCTGGTCCAGCAGCCACAGGCCCCCAGCCCAGCGAGGCACGCTGGAGCCAGTTCCAGGGCTCGGGCCGCAGGTGCTGCAGCGCAGGTGCCTTTCAGATCCCTGGCGCCCACAAAGCATCCGTCAGCAGGCCGGGCAGGGAGCCCTTGGGCTGGGCCAGGGCTGGGGCGGCGGTGGCAGCTTGTGGGGCCGTGCCCGCGGGCGCTGAGCATGTGCTGCTGTTTGCAGGAGCTGCTGGGCTTGGAGGCCTGGGAGTAGGAGGCCTGGGGGCTGGCGCAGGACTCGCGGGTGCAGGTGAGTGCTGCCCTGAGAGGCATGACCCATTTGCCACCTGCATGGCCCGAGGCACCGGTGGCTGGCGAGCAGGCCCTGGGCGCGGGGCGCTGGAGGGAAGCTCTCCCTGGCGTGCAGACCTGCAGTGGGTCTCTCCAGCGGCAGCGGCCCCATGAGCCCCCTGCTGTGCTGCCCAGACCAGCCTCAGGGGCTTGGGACTCGATTCTGGCTCTCAGGTGGGGGGTTCTCTGCCTGTGCCCCACAAGCTCCCAAGGGGCGGGGCAGGCCTCGCTCGTGTCCCTCCAAGCCACCAGCCTTACCTCACCCTTGTGGCTCTCGCTTCTCCCTAGGGCTCGGTGCTGGAGCCAAACCTCCCAAGCCAGGTAAGGGACGTGCCCCTCCTGGGCCTGGGCAGGGTGGGCTCCACTCGCTGCGGGCAGGGCTTTCTCCTCAGCTGTGCCTTGCTTCTCTCCTGGGGCGGGGGCGCTGCCTGAGCCAGCACGACAGCTCTGCAGCCGGGTGGGGAGGCGCAGGGCCAGCGTGCGGAGCCGGGCGGGGAGGCGCAGGGCCAGCGTGCGGAGCCGGGCGGGGAGGCGCGGAGCCAGCGTGCGGAGCCGGGCGGGGAGGCGCAGGGCCAGCGTGCGGAGCCGGGCGGGGAGGCGCGGAGCCAGCGTGCGGAGCCGGGCGGGGAGGCGCAGGGCCAGCGTGCGGAGCCGGGCGGGGAGGCGCGGGGCCACCGTGCGGAGCCGGGCGGCGAGGCGCGGGGCCACCGTGCGGAGCCGGGCGGGGAGGCGCAGGGCCAGCGTGCGGAGCCGGGCGGGGAGGCGCAGGGCCAGCGTGCGGAGCCGGGCGGGGAGGCGCAGGGCCAGCGTGCGGAGCCGGGCGGGGAGGCGCAGGGCCAGCGTGCGGAGCCGGGCGGGGAGGCGCAGGGCCACCGTGCGGAGCCGGGCGGGGAGGCGCAGGGCCACCGTGCGGAGCCGGGCGGGGAGGCGCAGGGCCACCGTGCGGAGCCGGGCGGGGAGGCGCAGGGCCAGCGTGCGGAGCCGGGCGGGGAGGCGCAGGGCCAGCGTGCGGAGCCGGGCGGGGAGGCGCAGGGCCAGCGTGCGGAGCCGGGCGGGGAGGCGCAGGGCCAGCGTGCGGAGCCAGCGGGCGGGGAGGCGCAGGGCCAGCGCGCGGAGCCGGGCGGGGAGGCGCAGGGCCAGCGCGCGGAGCCGGGCGGGGAGGCGCAGGGCCAGCGCGCGGAGCCGGGCGGGGAGGCGCAGGGCCAGCGCGCGGAGCCGGGCGGGGAGGCACAGGGCCAGCGCGCGGAGCCGGGCGGGGAGGCGCAGGGCCAGCGTGCGGAGCCGGGCGGGGACGTGCAGAGCCACCGTGCCCTAGGGGGCAGAGGTCCTGGGGCACAAGGGAGCCTCGGCTCTGGCCATCACAGTAGTGCTAGCCCCAGGCCAATGCCTGGGCTGCCCCTCTGAGGGCAGATCCGAGTGCTGGCCACAGGGCCCGGGTGCGGACTGGCTGCAGCTGAGCAGCCTTCCCCAGCGCCTCTGGCCCCTTCCTTTCCCACCAGCCCTCTCTTTGCAGGCTTCGGGGGGCTTGGCACGCTTGGCCTGCAGCCAGGTGAGTGCGGGGACACTGGGGGCAATCCCGGGAGGTGGAGCCCTGCCCGGGGGTTGGGGGGGGGTCTGCTTTCCTGGTGTGATGGTGCGTTGGGGGCAGGGCTTTCTCCTCAGCTGTGCATTGCTTCTCTCCTGGGGCGGGGGCGCTGCCTGAGCCAGCACGACAGCTCTGCAGCCGGGCGGGGAGGCGCAGGGCCGGCGTGCGGAGCCGGGCGGGGAGGCGTAGCCAGCGTGCGGAGCCGGGCGGGGAGGCGCAGAGTCAGCGTGCGGAGCCGGGCGGGGAGGTGTAGCCAGCGTGCGGAGCCGGGCGGGGAGGCGCAGAGTCAGCGTGCGGAGCCGGGCGGGGAGGCGCAGAGTCAGCGTGCGGAGCCGGGCGGGGAGGTGTAGCCAGCGTGCGGAGCCGGGCGGGGAGGCGCAGAGCCAGCGTGCGGAGCCGGGCGGGGAGGCGCAGAGCCGGAGTGCGGAGCCGGGCGGGGAGGCGCAGAGCCGGCGTGCGGAGCCGGGCGGGGAGGCGCAGAGTCAGCGTGCGGAGCCGGGCGGGGAGGTGTAGCCAGCGTGCGGAGCCGGGCGGGGAGGCGCAGAGCCAGCGTGCGGAGCCGGGCGGGGAGGCGCAGAGCCGGAGTGCGGAGCCGGGCGGGGAGGCGCAGAGTCAGCGTGCGGAGCCGGGCGGGGAGGCGCAGGGCCGGCGTGCGGAACTGGGCGGGGAGGTGCAGAGCCAGCGTGCGGAGCCGGGCGGGGAGGCGCAGAGCCAGCGTGCGGAGCCGGGCAGGGAGGCGCAGGGCCGGCGTGTGGAGCTGGGCAGCGCCAAGAGGCATGTGCCAGCCCCAGGCGAGGGCGTTCAGCTGGGCTTGGGGGCAGGAAGGAAAGGGCTGGGCCCCAGCAGGCCGGGAGGCAGATGAGAGAAGCCAAGCCCATGGGCTGCTGGACGATGGCCCAGGCAGCCAAGTGCCCGCCTCAGTGGGCCAGCCTGCCCATTCAGCCTCAGCCCGGGCCCAGCCTAGGGGGGCAGCAAGGCGATTGGCCCCGGGCCGGGCAAGGCGGGGCTCCGATGGCAGGGCGGACAGAGAAAAAGGAGGGTTTGTGGGCGTGAAGCCCAGCCTGAGCCCTGGCAGACGCCCCCGGCCACGGGCAGGGAACGGGCCTGGAGGGAGCAAGCGGCGGAGGAGGCACAGATGTTGCAAAGTCCTTGACTTGCCCCACACTTGAAAGGCTTCTGATCCAGGCTGGAGGCTGCCTCCTGTGGTGTGGGGGGCAGAAATGGGGCACTGGCAGGGCGGAGGAGGCCCGGCATGCTGGCCGCTGCGGAGCGGAGGGGGCTGCCGAAGCCTGGCCCACGCGGAGAAGTCCAGCCCCTTCCCAAGGCAACAGCGACCCCCGCGGCTCCTTCTGCTCCAAGCCAGCAGCCTGTGGGGAAGCCGCGAGGCAGGCGCCCTGCGCAGCTCGGGCTCAGGCTCTCAGCAGACTCAGGCCATGTCTGAGCCTAGGGACGGCTCGGGGCTTGGTCACAGGGTGCTAGGGTTACCAGATGGTGTCACAAAAAATACTGACCCCCCCCACCCCCCCCCCCGCCAAAAAACAAACAAACGCTGGGAAAAAATTCTGTGGAGCAAAAAAGGGAAGGGGGAGCAGGGCCGAGCTGCAGAGAGTGCTGGCGTGTTCGCCAGCCGGGGCTGGGGCAGAGCCCGGACAACCCCACTTGCAGGGCGCAAGGACGCCTGCGCTCCGGCGAGTGGGGAGGCTCCGACGTGTGGGGGCTGGAAGCTGGAGCAAGGGCGGTTCGGCCCGGAGAGACGGCGTGAAGCTTTCCCAGCTCTGGGGGTCGGTGGCGGCGCGTCGGGGACCCCACCCTGCACCCCGTAGCAACAAGATGAGACTCTGCCAGCCCGTAGAACAGGGAGTTTATTGCTTCTGCGAGGTACGGCCCAGCCCGGGTTCGACGTGGGCATCCAAGTGAGGGGCAGGCAGCCTCAGACCCCTTGGGGCGGGGTTCTCAGCCCCCGAAGCCCCAGCACTCGGCTCAGTCTCTTCAGCCAGGTGTTCATCCCCACCTCCCTCCCTTTGTCTCCCCCCGGGAAGCACCTTGTTAAGTGCTGGGCTGGGCCTAAGGGTGTCACGTGGGTGTCAGTGGGAATCCCAGCCCCCCGCTCTGCCACAGGCCCCTGTGGATGGTTTGGGGCTGGGGGCTGGCAAACTAGCTGGTCCCGTCGGGCACATGGGGGCACTGGGTATGGTGCCAGGCAGAGCGGGAGGCAAGAGAGTCGCGTATCCCTGAAATGGAAGCTGGGATTCTGGGAACCTGCCAGGCTCCCCCTCTTCCCTAGGGGGCAGAGATCCTGGGGCGCAAGGGAGCCTCGGCTCTGGCCATCACAGTGGCGCTAGCCCCAGGCCAATGCCTGGGCTGCCCCTCTGAGGGCAGAGCCGAGTGCTGGCCACAGGGCCCGGGTGCGGACTGGCTGCAGCTGAGCAGCCTTCCCCAGCGCCTCTGGCCCCTTCCCTTCCCACCAGCCCTCTCTTTGCAGGCCTCGGGGGGCTCGGCACGCTTGGCCTGCAGCCAGGTGAGTGCGGGGACACTGGGGGCAATCCCGGGAGGTGGAGCTCTGCCCGGAGGGCGGGCGGGACTGCTTGCCTGGTGTGACAGCGCGTTGGGGTTTTCCTGTCTCCTGCACCCCTGTAATGGCACGGACAGACTTCCCCAGCCAGTAGAACAGAGGGAGTTTATTGCTTCTCCATCATACAGCACAGCACAGATGTCATCTGGTTCCAGGGCAGGCCTAGGATGCCTCAGCCCCCCTTGAGATGGGGAAGCCTGGGCCCCTGAATCCCAGCCCCTTCCCTAGGCTGTCTCCTCCATGATTCCAGACAGAAACTAACTCCCTCACTTCCAGCCCTGCCCCCAGCCAGGGCTCCATTCCCCTTCTTCCCATTGTTCCACTCCCTGGGGGTATGTCTACACTACAAAGTTAGTTCGAACTAACGGACGTTAGTTCGAACTAACTTTAATAGGCGCTACACTAGCGCTCCGCTAGTTCGAATTTGAATCGAACTAGCGGAGCGCTTAGTTCGAACTAGGTAAGGGTATGTCTACACTAGAAAGTTAGTTCGAACTAACGGACGTTAGTTCGAACTAACTTTCCTATGCGCTACACTAGCGCTCCGCTAGTTCGAATTTGAATCGAACTAGCGGAGCGCTTAGTTCGAACTAGGTAAACCTCATTTTACGAGGACTAACGCCTAGTTCGAACTAGCTAGTTCGAACTAAGGGCTGTGTAGCCCTTTAGTTCGAACTAGTGGGAGGCTAGCCCTCCCCAGGTTTCCCTGGTGGCCACTCTGGCCAACACCAGGGAAACTCTATGCCCCCCTCCCGGCCCCGGACCCCTTAAAGGGGCACGGGCTGGCTACGGTGCCCGTGCCAGGTGGAAGCCTGCCAGCACCCAGCTAGCAGACCCTGCACCTGGCACGGCACAGAGCCACCCACCCGATGCCCCCCAGCCCACCCCCTCTTGCCGGGACCAGGCTGGCGGCTCCCAGGAGCTTGCCCTGGACCGCAAGAGGCGGGCACCTTCCTGGGCTAGTGCGGACATCGTGGACCTCGTCCACGATCTCCGCACTAGGCACAGGAAAGTGGCCGTCTAGGGCAGGAGAGCTGCCAGCCTGGCCACCCAGGACCAGGTGTGCATGAAAATCAAGGGGGTCCACTGAGACCCCCGACCCTGAGCCCTGAGCTTACAATGGCCGTCCTGGGTCAGACCAAAGGTCCATCTAGCCCAGTAGCCTGTCTGCCGACAGCGGCCAACCCTAGGGACCCTGGAGGGGATGGACCGAAGACAATGACCAAGCCATTTGTCTCGTGCCATCCCTCTCCAGCCTTCCACAAACTTTGGGCAGGGACACCACTCCTACCCTCTGGCTAATAGGACTCCATGGACCCAACCTCCATCACTTGATCTCACTTCCCTTTAAACTCTGTTCTAGTTCTAGCCTTCACAACCTCCTGCAGCAAGGAGTTCCACAGGTTAACTATTTGCCTTGTCAAGAACAACTTTCTCTTACTAGTTTGAAGCCTGCTACCCATTCCTTTCCTTTGGTGTCCTCTAGTCCTTCTTTATGGGAACTCAGGAAGAACTTTTCTGAATGCACCCTCTCCACCCAACCCCTGCTTTTAGAGACCTCTATCCTGTCCCCCCTCCGTCTCCTCTTTTCTAAGCTGAACAGTCCCAGTCTCTGTAGCCTCTCTTCATCTGGGACCTGTTCCCAACCCCTGATCATGTTAGTTGCCCTCCCCTCTCCCAGCCTTTCTCTTCCCCTCTCCCACCTCCTTTTCCCAGTCTCCCCCAGTTTTTTTCAATAAAGACAGAGTCAATGTTGGAAGAAACGTTATCTTTATTTTGTACATCAATAAGAAGGGGGGCTAGGGAAGGGCAAGTGGAAGGAGGTGAGGGAGGAATGGGGTACGAGCCCCCGATGGGGAGGACTGGGCTGGCTCTGCGGGCTTCTGGGGGTGGAAGCTCTCCTGCAGCCCCCCAATTACTCCCTCTCCCCAGATGGCAGCCTGCGGCAAGTGCAGCCGGGCTGATGGCCGAGTGGTGTGATGTGCCCAGTGTGGGCACTCAGGGCACTCCAAGCCAGAACTTCTTTGCAAGCGGGGCACCCCTTAGAACTGTGTGTCCGGGGTGGGGGTCGGGACCCTTTAAGCACAGCCCTCGGCTAGCCTGAGACAGTATCTCCATGCTCTAAGTCCTCCTTTTATGCCCTGCCGGCACTGCTTCCGGCCATCATTAAGCCCTGTTCAGAGTCCACTCAATGTGGACTTACTAGTTCGAACTAGCAAAACGCTAGTTCGAACTAGTTTTTAGTTCTAGATGCGTTAGTTCGAACTAGCTTAGTTCGAATTAACTAATTCGAACTAAGTTAGTTCGAACTAGCGCTGTAGTGTAGACGTACCCCCCACCTCATTTTACGAGGACTAACGCCTAGTTCGAACTAGCTAGTTCGAACTAAGGGCTGTGTAGCCCTTTAGTTCGAACTAGTGGGAGGCTAGCCCTCCCCAGGTTTCCCTGGTGGCCACTCTGGCCAACACCAGGGAAACTCTATGCCCCCCTCCCGGCCCCGGACGTCTTAAAGGGGCACGGGCTGGCTACGGTGCCCGTGCCAGGTGCAAGCCTGCCAGCACCCAGCTAGCAGACCCTGCACCTGGCACGGCACAGAGCCACCCACCCGATGCCCCCCAGCCCACCCCCTCTTGCCGGGACCAGGCTGGCGGCTCCCGGGAGTTTGCCCTGGACCGCAAGAGGCGGGCACCTTCCTGGGCTAGTGCGGACATCGTGGACCTCATCCACGATCTCCGCACTAGGCACAGGAAAGTGGCCGTCTAGGGCAGGAGAACTGCCAGCCTGGCCACCCAGGACCAGGTGTGCATGAAAATCAAGGGGGTCCACTGAGACCCCCGACCCTGAGCGCTGAGCTTACAATGGCCGTACTGGGTCAGACCAAAGGTCCATCTAGCCCAGTAGCCTGTCTGCCAACAGCGGCCAACCCTAGGGACCCTGGAGGGGATGGACCGAAGACAATGACCAAGCCATTTGTCTCGTGCCATCCCTCTCCAGCCTTCCACAAACTTTGGGCAGGGACACCACTCCTACCCTCTGGCTAATAGGACTCCATGGACCCAACCTCCATGACTTGATCTCACTTCCCTTTCAACTCTGTTCTAGTTGTAGCCTTCACAGCCTCCTGCAGCAAGGAGTTCCACAGGTTAACTATTTGCTTTTTGGGAAGAACAACAACTTTCTCTTACTAGTTTGAAGCCTGCTACCCATTCCTTTCCTTTGGTGTCCTCTAGTCCTTCTTTATGGGAACTCAGGAAGAACTTTTCTGAATGCACCCTCTCCACCCAACCCCTGCTTTTAGAGACCTCTATCCTGTCCCCCCTCCGTCTCCTCTTTTCTAAGCTGAACAGTCCCAGTCTCTGTAGCCTCTCTTCATCTGGGACCTGTTCCCAACCCCTGATCATGTTAGTTGCCCTCCCCTCTCCCAGCCTTTCTCTTCCCCTCTCCCACCTCCTTTTCCCAGTCTCCCCCAGTTTTTTTTCAATAAAGACAGAGTCAATGTTGGAAGAAACGTTATCTTTATTTTGTACATCAATAGGAAGGGGGGCTAAGGAAGGGTAAGTGGAAGGAGGTGAGGGAGGAATGGGGTACGAGCCCCCGATGGGGAGGACTGGGCTGGCTCTGCGGGCTTCTGGGGGTGGAAGCTCTCCTGCAGCCCCCCAATTACTCCCTCTCCCCAGATGGCAGCCTGCGGCAAGTGCAGCCGGGCTGATGGCCGAGTGGTGTGATGTGCCCAGTGTGGGCACTCAGGGCACTCCAAGCCAGAACTTCTTTGCAAGCGGGGCACCCCTTAGAACTGTGTGTCCGGGGTGGGGGTCGGGACCCTTTAAGCGCAGCCCTCGGCTAGCCTGAGACAGCATCTCCATGCTCTAAGTCCTCCTTTTATGCCCTGCCGGCACTGCTTCCGGCCATCCTTAAGCCCTGTTCAGAGTCCACTCAATGTGGACTTGCTAGTTCGAACTAGCAAAACGCTAGTTCGAACTAGTTTTTAGTTCTAGATGCATTAGTTCGAACTAGCTTAGTTCGAATTAACTAATTCGAACTAAGTTAGTTCGAACTAGCGCTGTAGTGTAGACATACCCTGGGAGATCACTGGTCAGACAGGTTCGAAGCCCCCTTGCATAATGACTCATCCCCTGCCCTGCCGGGCCGTGCTGCAGCCAGCAGCCAGTGGAGGTCACTCCCAACCCACTGCCCAGCAACCAGCAAGGTACCCCCCACTACGTCACACCCAGGGCCCTCCCTTCCATGCAGTGCACAGCACAGGGCCTAGGGCCCCTCAGATGCCCAGAGATGGGCCAGGCTGACAAGGGCCTTGCAGTGGCTTGGGGGCCAGGCTGTCCCCAGCCCTCAGCAATGGGGTTCAGCTGCAGCCCCCATCTATTGTGCCAGGCATGAGGACAGCCAGGCATTTAACTGTCTGGCCCAGGTTCCTGCCAGCTCTGGAGGGCGTGGAGGATGTGGATGTCCTGGGCTCAGGCAGGGAGCATGGAGGGGAGGGCAGAGATGTGGGGGCAGGGGCAGGGCAGGCGTGGGCGGAGACGGGCGAGACAGAGTGGCGAGGGCGTTAAGGAGTCCGGGCTGACTCTGAAGATGGACAGAGTCCTGCTGTCCCAGCCCCTGCCCCACATAACCCCACTGCCCCAGCCCCTGCCCCACATAACCCCACTGCCCCAGCCCCTGCCCCACACAGTCCCGCTGCCCCAGCCCCTGCCCCACACTGCCCTGCTGCCCCTGCCCCAGGATGCCCCTGCACAGTTCAGCCAAGAGCTTGCTCACACTCCTGCCTGCAGGGAGCAGCTGCACCAGCACGAGCCCCCTTGGGGCCGGCAGTGTCTCAGCCCCATGCCTGCCGTGGGCCCTGGCAGCCATTCGCTCCAAGGCTCCGAGCACAGGGACCCAGCAGCAGGGCACATGGCTTGTGCCTCCACTTTGCACTGCAGGGGGGTCCTGGCCAGTCCTTGGGGCTTGGCTTTGCAGCACTGGGAGATCCCCCCAGGGCCCTGGCCTGGAGCAGCCCAGCCAGCAGTGAGGGGGCCAGAGCAGGGTGACTCCCCTGGCCCTTGGAGCTGGAGTCTCCCCAGTTCCAGCTCACCCTCCCTCTCTCTCTGGCAGGGGGCCTGGTCCAGCCAGGCATCTATCCAGGAGGTATCTACCCTGGTGGCATCTACCCAGGGGCTGGGCTGGGAGCTGCCTACAAAGCTGCTGCCAAAGCCGGTTAGTGACTGTGGCTCTCCTGCAGGAGCGGTTCCGTGGTGCCTGCATCCCCCACCCGGTGCCCGCTGCCCCGCCACACACCACGTGTAGCCATGTGCAAGCTGCCGCAGGCGAGACTGGGACGGGCATCGCCAGATGGCCTGGCGCTGAAATCAGACCAGGAGCTCAGGCCCCCCAAGGGGAAAAGCTGGGGCAACAGCACTGTGTGGTCTGGCCCAGCTGGGCTGCCCTGGGCTGCTGCCTTCTCTGGGGCAGGTCCTGGTGTCCAGCCAGGTCTGAGGCCACAAGCAAGAGGCTAGGGCTGGCCTGCGGCAGGGGTGAGAGTCAGGAGAGGGCTGTGCCCGGGGTCCATGAGCTGCCCGCAGTTAGGAGTCACTCACTGGGCACGCAGAGCCAGGCATGCGGCACCTGGCACTAGACAGGCCAGGATCCTGCTGCCCAGGCTCGCGGAATGTGGGGCAGCCCAGAGCAGAGGGCCCACGGAGGCTGAACTTCCCTGGTCCCCCTGGCGCGCATAGTTCAGGGCTGAGCCTGCAGCTCTAGCAGGCAGGAAGTACCCCATGCTCCGGTTCCCTGCTTCGAGTCCACTGTGCCCTGTGCCTGATGCTTCCTTTGGTAACCAGGTGCTGGCGTGGGCGGCATAGGCGGCGTGGGCGGACCTGCTGGTGTTGGGGTCTCAACAGGTAAGGCGTGTTGCACGTCTCTGACTGCCCCATGCCCTGCCCTGAGCAGGGCAGCAGCCTGCCGTGTTATCTGCTTGCCCAGTGCTCATGGCCCCTGGCTCCCTTGCAGGTGTGGTGGGGCCCCAGGCTGGGGTGCAGCCAGGAGTAGGCGCTGGAGGGAAACCGGGCAAGGTACCAGGTAGGTGGGAGTGAAGGGCTGGGAGGAGCGGGACCCTGTAGCTGGACACAGTCACTACCCTCCCCCTCTTGGCTGCAGGTGTCGGCATTCCAGGGGTGTTCCCCGGTGGCGTGCTCCCAGGAACAGGTGAGTGTGGCAGGCGTCCTGGGGGGCTGGCCCTGGCTCCGCCCTGCTTTTGCATTGACTGGAGGCCGTGCTGTGCTGGGTGCGACCCTACTGCCCTGTGTGGGTCTGTATGCAGTGCAAGGCCCGTAGGCATGGCCCAGCCGCCTGGAGGAATCTGACCAAAGCGAGAGGCGGGGCCGCCGGGGGGCTGAGGAACCAGCTGCTGGGAAGGGGAGTCGGTCTTGGCTGGGTAGGATGCGGAGAGGGGACCGGGAGCCCTTCCCCCCGGAGAGGAATGCCCACACTGCTCCTGGGCTGAGCGGTGTCCCTGAGAGCCAATGAACCCTCTACCCCCCTGGCCGGCGAGAGTCCCCTCCGGCCGCGGACGGGGCAGCGGGGTTGGGAGCTCCCCAATGCGCCGTCGCAGAGAGCGAGAGCCAGGCCCCAGTCCTGGGCCCTGTGAGGACTTCTGTGTCCAAAGGACCCGCAGGACGCCTCCCAGCCAGCCTGCAGGCGACCCACTCATTCTAGGAGGGACCTCGTCCTGTCCCAACCAAATCTAGACCCGAAACTGACCACTTACATCACAGGTGCAAGCCCTGGTGTGGGATGGAGGGGCCCGTGTCGGGTCAGGGTGTGGGATGGAGGGGCCCATGTCGGGTCAGGGTGTGGGATGGAGGGGCCCATGTCGGGTCAGAGTGTGGGATTGAGGGGCCCGGGTCGGGGCGTGGGATAGAGAGGGGCCCGTGTCGGGTCAGGGTGTGGGATGGAGAGGGGCCCGTGTCGGGTCAGGTTGTGGGATGGAGGGGCCCATGTCGGGTCAGGGCGTGGGATGGAGAGGCTCGTGTCGGGTCGGGGCGTGGGATGGAGAGGGGCCCGTGTCGGGTAAGAGTGTGGGATGGAGAGGGGCCCGTGTCGGGTCAGGGCATGGGATGGAGAGGCCCGTGTCGGGTCGGGGCGTGGGATGGAGAGGGGCCCGTCTCGGGTAAGAGTGTGGGATGGAGAGGGGCCCGTGTCGGGTCAGGGTGTGGGATGGAGAGGGGCCCGTGTCGGGTCAGAGTGTGGGATGGAGAGGGGCCCGTGTCGGGTCAGGGCGTGGGATGGAGAGGGGCCCGTGTCGGGTCAGGGCGTGGGATGGAGAGGCCCGTGTCGGGTCAGGGCGTGGGATGGAGAGGGGCCCATGTCGGGTCAGGGCGTGGGATGGAGAGGCCCGTGTCGGGTCAGGGCGTGGGATGGAGAGGGGCCCGTGTCGGGTAAGAGTGTGGGATGGAGAGGGGCCCGTGTCGAGTCAGAGCATGGGATGGAGAGGGGCCCGTGTCGGGTTAGGGCGTGGGATGGAGAGGGGCCCGTGTCGGGTCAGGGCGTGGGATGGAGAGGCCCGTGTCGGGTCAGGGCGTGGGATGGAGAGGGGCCCGTGTCGGGTAAGAGTGTGGGATGGAGAGGGGCCCGTGTCGAGTCAGAGCGTGGGATGGAGAGGGGCCCGTGTCGGGTCAAGGTGTGGGATGGAGAGGGGCCCGTGTCGGGTTAGGGCGTGGGATGGAGAGGGGCCCGTGTCGGGTAAGAGTGTGGGATGGAGAGAGGCCCGTGTCGGGTCAGAGCATGGGATGGAGAGGGGCCCGTGTCGGGTTAGGGCGTGGGATGGAGAGGGGCCCGTGTCGGGTTAGGGCGTGGGATGGAGAGGGGCCCGTGTCGGGTTAGGGCGTGGGATGGAGAGGCCCGTGTCGGGTCGGGGCGTGGGATGGAGAGGGGCCCGTGTCGGGTAAGAGTGTGGGATGGAGAGGGGCCCGTGTCGGGTCAGGGTGTGGGATGGAGAGGGGCCCGTGTCGGGTCAGGGTGTGGGATGGAGAGGGGCCCGTGTCGGGTCAGGGTGTGGGATGGAGAGGGGCCCGTGTCGGGTCAGGGCGTGGGATAGAGGGGGCCCGTGTCGGGTCGGGGCGTGGGATGGAGGGGCCCGTGTCGGGTCGGGGCGTGGGATGGAGAGGGGCCCGTGTCGGGTCGGGGCATGGGATGGAGAGGGGCCCGTGTCGGGTCAGGGCGTGGGATGGAGGGGGCCCGTGTTGGGTCAGGGCGTGGGATGGAGAGGGGCCCATGTGGGGTCAGGGCGTGGGATGGAGAAGGGCCCATGTGGGGTCAGGGCGTGGGATGGAGAAGGGTCCATGTGGGGTCAGGGCATGGGATGGAGAAGGGTCCATTTGGGGTCAGGGCGTGGGATGGAGAAGGGCCCCGTGTCGGGTCGGGGTGTGGGATGGAGAAGGGCCCATGTGGGGTCAGGGCGTGGGATGGAGAAGGGCCCATGTAGGGTCAGGGCATGGGATGGAGAAGGGTCCATTTGGGGTCAGGGCGTGGGATGGAGAAGGGTCCATTTGGGGTCAGGGCGTGGGATGGAGAAGGGCCCCGTGTCGGGTCGGGGTGTGGGATGGAGAAGGGCCCATGTGGGGTCAGGGCGTGGGATGGAGAAGGGCCCATGTAGGGTCAGGGCATGGGATGGAGAAGGGTCCATTTGGGGTCAGGGCGTGGGATGGAGAAGGGTCCATTTGGGGTCAGGGCATGGGATGGAGAAGGGTCCATTTGGGGTCGGGGTGTGGGATGGAGAAGGGCCCATGTGGGGTCAGGGCATGGGATGGAGAGGGGCCCGTGTGGGGTCAGGGCATGGGATGGAGAAGGGCCCATGTAGGGTTAGGGCGTGGGATGGAGGGGCCCTGCATTCACTTGGTTCCCTTTGCGCTGCATTGTAGGGCTCCGTTACCCTGGGATTGGCGTCCTGCCCGGTGTGCCCACGGGGACGGGAGTCAAGGCAAAAGGCCCAGGTATGTCGCCCTGCCCAGCGGGCTGCCCTGGCTCCTGTCTGGCAGGGAAGGGTGGGGGTCTGCATCCTGCCAAGAGTGCTCAGGGTGGAAGAGGGCCCGTTTCCCTGGGGTTGGTCACATGGTGCAGGGGGACCTGGGGCGCTGAAAGCCTACGCGAATGGGACCAGGCCCATATCCACTCTCTGGCCTGTGTGGACCAACATGGAGCCAACAGGGCAGGGCAGCCCACTGTGGCCTGGCTCTGCCCCATGTGGCCTGTCTCAGGCCTGTATGGCCTGGCTCTGCCCTGCCCCTTATGGCCTGTCAGAGGCCCACATGGCCTGGCTCTGCCCCACATGGCCTAGCTGTACCTCGCCCCATATGGCCTGTCTCGGGCCTGTGTGGCTTGCCTCCACCCCGTATGGCCTGGCTCTGCCCCGTATGGCCTGGCTCTGCCCCACATGGCCTGGCTCTGCCTCGAATGGCCTGGCTCTGCCTCGCCCCATATGCCCTGTCTCGGGCCTGTGTGGCATGTCTCAGGCCCATATGACATGTCTGTGCCCTATAAGGCCTGGCTCTGCCCTGCCCTGTATGGCCTGTGTCAGGCCCGTATGGCCTGGCTCTTCCCTTGTTAGGCTGTTTTTCTCTTTCCCAGGAGGAGCAGGAGGCCTTGCGGGAATTCCTGGTGAGTGCCCGTTTCCCTGCCTGTGGCACTCTCAGGTGCAGGGTCCAGATACCCCAGGGGTGTCTCCCCACCCAGCTCTGCCCACACGTGGGATCTGGACCCCCACGTGGCCCTGTGCCCAGCGGGGGGTGCAGAGCAGGTGCTGCCAGAAGCATGGGGCCTGAGAGCTTCTGCTCTTGTCTTTCAGGCTTCGGAGGATTTGGGGGCCAGCAGCCCGGCGTCCCTCTGGGGTACCCTATCAAAGCCCCCAAGCTCCCAGGTAAGCAGCCCAGCTGGGTGTGCGGGGGAGGGGCCTTCCCGCCTTGCTGTGCTGGTGCTGTGCTGAGCCCTGTCTCTCCTGCTGTCCTAAGCCCCAGGGCTGCCCCCAGCGCTGGCCACGGCACGGGGGGCAGGAAAGAGCCCGGCAAGGGGGAGACAGCACTGAGCTCGGCCAGAGAGGGAGGGCAAGGGGGGCACGGAGGGGCAGCTCTTCCTGTGGGTCTCCCGGGCCTGTTCTTTGTATTAGTGCAGCTCCTGGCGCAGAGCCCTGCGGGCCTCGGTGCTGCCCAAGCATGTTCGCACCCCAGAGCCTGCGCTCCCCCCGCGCTGGGTGCTGGCAGCACGCCACCCTGCCGGTGGTGCACGCGCACCAGAGGGGCCCTGCAGGGCAGTGCTGGCTGACCGCAGGGCAGTTCCAATGTGCGCTTAGAGGGGGCGTAGTCCTCTCGCCAGGCCCGGCGCTCCAGTGGCCTGATGCAGTTCTAGGCAGCAGGCGGTTCCCATGCGAGGCCCCTGAATTCACAGCAGCACCTAGCCAGGGACCTAGCCTCCCGGTCTGGCTTCCAGGGTGGGGGGCTGATCCTTGTGCCTGCCAGCCATGGAGAAGACGGTGGTGTGGGCAAGGGCATGCAGGGGGTCTGCCTGTAAGGGTACAGAGGGGATGGGGGCGAGGGGATGGGGGGAAGGCGGTGAGGGAACGGGAGGAATGGGGGCGAGGGAATGGGAGGAATGGGGGCGAGGGGTACGGGGGGATGGGGGTGAGGGGACAGGGCGGAATGGGGGCGAGGGGACGGGGGGAAGGCAGTGAGGGGACGGGGGGAAGGCGGCGAAGGTACAGGGGGAAGGTGGCGAGGGGATGGGGGGATGGGGGCGAGGGTACAGGGGGATGGGGGCGAGGGGGCGGAGGAGGACGGGGGCGAGGGGACGGGGGGAATGGCGGCAAGGGGAAGGGGGCGAGGGGACGGAGGGAGAAGGCGGCAAGGGGACGAAGGCGGCGAGGGGACGGAGGGGGAAGGCGGCGAAGGGACGGGGGGAGGGCGGCGAGGGGACGGGGGGATGGGGACGAGGGGACGGAGGGGGAAGGTGGCGAGGGGACGGGGGGATGGGGGCGAGGGTACAGGGGGATGGGGGCGAGGGGGCGGAGGAGGACGGGGGCGAGGGGACGGGGGGAAGGGGGCGAGGGGACGGAGGGAGAAGGTGGCGAGGGGACGGGGGGAAGGCGGCTAGGGGACGAAGGCGGCGAGGGGACGGAGGGGGAAGGCGGCGAGGGGACGGGGGGAGGGCGGCGAGGGGACGGAGGGGAAGGGGGCAAGGGGACGGAGGGGGAAGGTGGCGAGGGGACGGGGGAAGGGGCGAGGGGACGGAGGGGGAAGGTGGCGAGGGGACGGGGGGATGGGGACGAGGGGACGGAGGGGGAAGGTGGCGAGGGGACGGGGGAAGGGGGCGAGGGGACGGAGGGGGAAGGTGGCGAGGGGACGGAGGGGAAGGGGGCGAGGGGACGGAGGGGAAGGTGGCGAGGGGACGGAGGGGAAGGCGGCGAGGGGACGGAGGGGAAGGCGGCGAGGGGACGAGGAAAAGGGGGCGAGGGGATGGGGGGGATGGGGGAGGGCAGAGCCCTGCATGTGGACAATGGCCCAAGCGGTTTGCACAAAGGGAGGGAGGGCTTGGGGAGGGGGGTCAGAGCGTGGGGACGCGTGGAGGGAGCAGACTAACCCGTGTCAGGGAGACCAGGGGCCTGTAACCCCTCCCCCAAGGGAACCAGGGCTGTCGGCCTGTCCTCTCATGCCTGCATCCGTCCTTCGCTGGGCTGCACCTCGGAGTAGCAGTGAACCCTCTGGATTCTAGTGGCTGGCTGGCGGAGTCACATCTTGCTGCATTGGGGGTGCAGGGTCAGGGGCGCAGGATCGGGGGAGAAGGGTCGGTGTGCACTATCGGGGGGTGCAGGGTCCAGAGAGCAAGGTCCTGGATGCAGGGTCTGGGGGAGCAGGGTCGGGGGAGCAGGGTCGGGGGAACAGGGTCCAGTGCGCAGGGTCGGGAGTGCAGGGTCCGGTGTGCAGGATCGGTGGTGCAGGGTCCAGGGAGTAGGGTCGTGAAACGAGGTGTACCGGTAGTTCGGAATAGGCACCCTAGTCCGAACTACCTAGTTCGAGCCCCGTGTAGCCGCGCTGCACGGGGTTCGAAGCAGCGGGGATTTAAAAATGGCGGCTCCCCGCTTATGCTAATGAAGCCCGGGAAATTCAAATCCCGGGCTTCATTAGCAAGCGCGGTATGCATACATTACCCCGCTAGTTCGAACTAGGAGGGTAGTGTAGACATACCCTGAGAGTGAGGTTGTTGAAGGATAGTACGTTACATGCATCGAATCTCCCAGGTCTCGATGCAGGCTCTAGCAGAGATGTTACAGCTGCTGGCTTAAAAGTCCTTGTTGCGCATCCTAGGATCAGGATGGGTCCACAGGTCTTTCCGGCCCTTCGATCCCTGCACTGCTGCCTCTGGGATGAAGTGCTGAGCTGAAGACCAAGATGGAGTTAGCCACATGGCATATCTATATCTCCTTCCTGGTCTCTTGGCTGCAGCAGGTCACCTGGCCAGCGGCCTATCCCTTTGTCCCCTGCTGGCAGCCCTTAGGTGTCGGTCACCATTCCTGAGGTGTGTCCTTGGCCCATCGAGTGCCATTGTCCCACAGGGCCTCGCTAATTAGCGTGTCCATAGGCCGGGCTCTGCCCACTGCTCAACCACATGCAGAGAAATATTCAGTATCCACACAAAGTACATGCTTGTAACTTCCCACACAGACATTATACGATCACATGACTAGCGTACACAGGATTAGCAGACAGTGAGCTTCTATTCAACACCCCACATGGCCCCTTTTATACCAGTTTTGGGGCCAATGCCCCCACCTATGGGTGCAGCAGTGATCTGGCTGCTCCCCTCACATTCGGTAACGTGACAGCCGTCACACACGGTTACAAGTGCTGCATGGCGAGCGGGTGGCCCTGGCGCTGGGCAGGTCCTGCCGGCCTGGGCAGCGCGCTGCGAAAGGCCTCGCCAGGCCGGCGCCATTGCCCCGGGCACAGTGTCGCAAGAGGCAGAAACACCCGAGCTCGTCCCGCTCCCCACCCCCCGGGACGTCTGGCTTCTCCCCCCAGCGCGGCCTCCACCGCCAGCCTGCTTCTACAGGAGCCTGGCGCTAACGAGCCGAGGGCCCCGTTTCCTGCAGCCCAGCCACGGCGGCGCCGCCTGACCCGCTTACCGGGGAGCCAGCATTACTGAACGGTGGAGCCAAGCTCAGAGCCTGCCCACCCCTCCACGCTTGGCCCTCTGCTCTTGCCCCCCAGCAACACTCTCCTGCCGAGGCAGCTGCTGCAGCCTTTCCAGAGCCTAGCCGGGCCCTCTAGACAGGTCAGTGCTGCCCTGCGCTGTAACCTCCTGCCATTCGCACCTTCCTTGGGGGTCTCCCTGGCCCTGCACTCAGCTTCGCCGGCTTCCCCTTGCGGCCAAGGGGCAAGCCCTTACCCCCGGCTTTATCTGCAAGGCAGGGTTCACGAAGTGCGGAGAAGGGGCCTGCCACCCCTCGGAGCACACGCCACGCCAGCCGCCACGTTCCGAGTCTCGGCTCTCTTGTGGGGGAGGCGCCGCCCTGTGCCCTGGCGGTTCCTCAGAGTCCAGGCTCGCGCCGCGCGCTCAGCTTGGCCGGGCTGGACAACAAGGTGGAAGGCAGCGGGCGGCCTGGCGTCGCGGGAAGAGCCGGTGGCCCCGGGTTCGGGGCCTGTAGGACATGGGCCGTTCCTCTCACGCCCGGCTGGAACAGCCCGCAAGGGCCACTGCCCGAGGAGCGAGGGCCCCAGGGCCCAGCTGCGTGCTCCAGGCCTGCAAAGGCCTCTGCTGGCTCCCGAGCTGCCTGGCACGTCCGAGGCTCGGGTTGGCGGCGCCGTCTGTGGGCCATGGCAACGGGCGCGATGGCTCTTGCGGGGTTGCTAGAGCAGCGCCATCGCCCTTCCTGGCGCCGTTTCCGCGGGCGGCACTCCCAGGACCCTTTGCGCTGGCGCCGCGTCCGGGCTAGTCCACTAGCCAGCTCCCGGCTCAGCGGCGCGGGGCAGCCGTTTGATTGTCCCCTGCCCAGGCACCGTAGCCAGGCCGCCTGCTCCGCCCCAGAGGTTGCCGTTGCCCAGGCCTGGTTAGATGCGGGGGCCTGGGGAGTGTTGTCCATCGGCTGTTCGAAGGGCGAATCCCTGCGGTGCGAGGAGGTCTGCAGGCAGCCGGCAGCCCCCAGCCTGGGCGGGCAGACAGACCGACCGACATTCGCCACAGGGCTCCAGTCAGGCACTGAAAACCGCTGTGTGGGCATGGCCCCTCAGCCAAGCCTCGGGCCAGCCCCACGCTGCCGGCTTTCTAGTCTGTGCCCCTGGGCCGGAGCCCGCCCTACTGCAGGGCTAATGTCCCTGGGCGCTAGGTGATGGCGGCGTGCGCCCGCCCAGGCCTCTGTGAGTGGCGGCTCGTGCCCTGTCTCTGGCTTCTCACCCCATGTCGGGGTGGCCGTTTGGTGGGGGGGAGTCACTGTCGAGTGATGGCTGTTCGGGGGGGGGCACTGTCGGGCAATGGCCATTCAGGGGGGCGCTGTCTGACGTGGCAGCGCTCACCCTGGGCCCAGGGTCCCGACACGGCAGCGCTCGCCCCAGGCCAAGGCACCCCATGCGGCAGCGCTCGCCCCGGTCCCAGGCACCCCACGTGGCAGCGCTCGCCCCGGTCCCAGGCACCCCACGTGGCAGCGCTCGGCCCGGGCCCAGGCTCCCGATGCGGCAGCGCTCGCCCTGGGCCCAGGCACCCCACGTGGCAGCGCTCGGCCCGGGCCCAGGCTCCCAACGCGTTAGCGCTCGGCCCGGGCCCAGGCTCCCAACGCGTTAGCGCTCGGCCCGGGCCCAGGCTCCCAACGCGTTAGCGCTCGCCCTGGGCCCAGGCTCCCTACGCGTTAGCGCTCGCCCCGGGCCCAGGCTCCCTACGCGTTAGCGCTCGCCCCGGGCCCAGGCTCCCGACGCGTTAGCGCTCGCCCCGGGCCCAGGCTCCCGACGCGTTAGCGCTCGCCCCGGGCCCAGGCTCCCTACGCGTTAGCGCTCGGCCCGGGCCCAGGCTCCAGACGCGTTAGCGCTCGCCCCGGGCCCAGGCTCCAGACGCGTTAGCGCTCGGCCCGGGCCCAGGCTCCCTACGCGTTAGCGCTCGGCCCGGGCCCAGGCTCCCGACGCGTTAGCGCTCGCCCCGGGCCCAGGCTCCCTACGCGTTAGCGCTCGGCCCGGGCCCAGGCTCCCGACGCGTTAGCGCTCGCCCCGGGCCCAGGCTCCCGACGCGTTAGCGCTCGCCCCGGGCCCAGGCTCCCGACGCGTTAGCGCTCGCCCCGGGCCCAGGCTCCCGACGCGTTAGCGCTCGGCCCGGGCCCAGGCTCCCTACGCGTTAGCGCTCGCCCCGGGCCCAGGCTCCCTACGCGTTAGCGCTCGCCCCGGGCCCAGGCTCCCTACGCGTTAGCGCTCGCCCCGGGCCCAGGCTCCCTACGCGTTAGCGCTCGCCCCGGGCCCAGGCTCCCTACGCGTTAGCGCTCGGCCCGGGCCCAGGCTCCCGACGCGTTAGCGCTCGCCCCGGGCCCAGGCTCCCGACGCGTTAGCGCTCGCCCCGGTCCCAGGCTCCCTACGCGTTAGCGCTCGCCCCGGGCCCAGGCTCCCTACGCGTTAGCGCTCGGCCCGGGCCCAGGCTCCCGACGCGTTAGCGCTCGCCCCGGGCCCAGGCTCCCGATGCGTTAGCGCTCGCCCCGGGCCCAGGCTCCTGACGCGTTAGCGCTCGGCCCGGGCCCAGGCTCCAGACGCGTTAGCGCTCGCCCCGGGCCCAGGCTCCCGACGCGTTAGCGCTCGGCCCGGGCCCAGGCTCCAGACGCGTTAGCGCTCGCCCCGGGCCCAGGCTCCAGACGCGTTAGCGCTCGGCCCGGGCCCAGGCTCCCGACGCGTTAGTGCTCGGCCCGGGCCCAGGCTCCCGACGCGTTAGCGCTCGCCCCGGGCCCAGGCTCCCGACGCGTTAGCGCTCGCCCCGGGCCCAGGCTCCCGACGCGTTAGCGCTCGCCCCGGGCCCAGGCTCCCGACGCGTTAGCGCTCGCCCCGGGCCCAGGCTCCCTACGCGTTAGCGCTCGCCCCGGGCCCAGGCTCCCGACGCGTTAGCGCTCGCCCCGGGCCCAGGCTCCCGACGCGTTAGCGCTCGGCCCGGGCCCAGGCTCCCGACGCGTTAGCGCTCGTCCCGGGCCCAGGCTCCCGACGCGTTAGCGCTCGTCCCGGGCCCAGGCTCCCTACGCGTTAGCCCTCGTCCCGGGCCCAGGCTCCCTACGCGTTAGCGCTCGGCCCGGGCCCAGGCTCCCTACGCGTTAGCGCTCGGCCCGGGCCCAGGCTCCCGACGCGTTAGCGCTCGGCCCGGGCCCAGGCTCCCGACGCGTTAGCGCTCGGCCCGGGCCCAGGCTCCCGACGCGTTAGCGCTCGGCCCGGGCCCAGGCTCCCGACGCGTTAGCGCTCGCCCCGGGCCCAGGCTCCCGACGCGTTAGCGCTCGCCCCGGGCCCAGGCTCCCGACGCGTTAGCGCTCGTCCCGGGCCCAGGCTCCCGACGCGTTAGCGCTCGCCCCGGGCCCAGGCTCCCTACGCGTTAGCGCTCGGCCCGGGCCCAGGCTCCCTACGCGTTAGCGCTCGGCCCGGGCCCAGGCTCCCTACGCGTTAGCGCTCGGCCCGGGCCCAGGCTCCCTACGCGTTAGCGCTCGGCCCGGGCCCAGGCTCCCGACGCGTTAGCGCTCGGCCCGGGCCCAGGCTCCCGACGCGTTAGCGCTCGGCCCGGGCCCAGGCTCCCGACGCGTTAGCGCTCGGCCCGGGCCCAGGCTCCCTACGCGTTAGCGCTCGGCCCGGGCCCGGGGTCCCCACGTGGCAGCGATTCGGAGACCCTGTGAGTCTGGTCAGCGGAGCAGGAGAACACAAGCCGTAGGCTGGCACTAGACTGGGGACCGATGCCACACGTTAGCGCCGAGGGTCCTGCCCACTGGAACAGGCGGCCGAGGGCAGGGCTGGGTTCTCCAGCATCAGGGACTTTGGAGCCGCCGTTGGGTTTCTTTTCCAGCGCTGTGCGCCGGTTCCGGCAGGGTTATTCTGGCGGGTCTCTGGGCTCTCTGATCCCACCGTTCCTTCTGACCTTCCTGTCTCAGCACCCCTTTGCGGAGCAGGCTCCCCGTGGCTTGGTGCAGAGTTAGGGTCAGGCTGCGGGCAGGGGTGGCCGAGCCGTGTTTCCAGGATCACGCGGGCTCCATGGGCCGGGCCCCTGGGAAAGGGAGTGGCCCCCACCCCGTCGCCGGAGCACAGGCAGAGCCCGGTGGGCATACAGGGTGACTGTGCCTGCTGGCTGCGTCAGCTCCCAGCACACTGCCCTCCCTGCCTTGCGCTTCCTGCTGGGGCCGCTGCAGAGCCACTAGCCCCAGGTGCATGGGCAGCAGGAGCCTGGCAAAGCTGGGTTCTAGTCCAGGCTAAGGCCGAGTTCGCTGAGCAAGGGCCTGGGCCTCGATTTCTCTCTGGGCAGCCCGCAGGGAAGCCGAGAGGGGGGTGCTAACAGGGCTTATCTTAGCACTGCGATGGAGCCACGGGGCATGTGCAGACAGCTGGCCCTGGGGGCTGCCTGGAGCCCGTGGAACAGAGTCTCCCCGCAGGGAGGGGGAGCTCTGCTTTCTGTCAGGCCATGCTGAGGTGGGGGCGCCTGGAAGGGGCACAGGGACATCTGGTCTCCACATGCAGCTTGAGGAGCAGGCGCTCGGCTCGCGTCCAGCCCCACTCCCCTCTGGCTGCAGAGGGCTCCGCACCCCCACGTGTGCAGGGGGGATGCTCAGGCCGGTTTCTACAATGGCCTCGGGGGCTGAGCACTAAAACAGAGGGGCCTGGAGCTGGCAGCCTTTGGGCCACAATCTTCCTCCTCCCCCCTCTGCTCCTGCCCCAGCCCGAAGCGCCCCCTGCCCCTCCCCCATGGCTTGCTTGGCCCCCTCTCACAACCTTCACTGGGCTGGGGCAGGGGCTGAAGTGCGCCAGGGAAGGGTGTCAAGGGTTGGAAGTGTGGCAAGGGACTCCAGCCTTGTCCCCGTGGCCTCCATACAGCTGCCCCGGCCCGCCTTGTCCCTGATGCCCCCGGCCCGCCTTGTCCCCGATGTGCCCGGCCCGCCTTGCCCCCGGCCCGCCTTGTCCCCGATGCGCCCGGCCCGCCTTGTCCCTGCCGCCCCCGGCCCGCCTTGTTCCCGGCCCGCCTTGTCCCCGCCGCCCCCGGCCCGCCTTGTCTCCACTGCTGCAGGCTGGCAGGCGCTCCCCCACCCTGCTGCACTCACTGGTGCTGTGTTCTCTCCCCAGGGGGCTATGGGCTGCCCTATAGCACGGGGAAGCTGCCATACGGTGAGTGCTCTTCATTCTCAGCCCTCCCCGGGTGGGGACCCCGTCACAGTGGCTCAGGGGCTTCTCCCTGGGGCCTGCTCCCAGCTTCCCCGCGCTCTGCTAGCCCGTAGCCGGTCCCAACCTGACCCCAGGAGTCGTCCTGGAGCTGGGGCCTGGGTGAGCCTGGTGTGAGATGGCCCCGCCCCGGGGGGCTGGTGTTGGCCCGGACCAGGCAAGCTGTGAGAGCCTTCACAGGGCTGCTTGGACAGCGCCTCAGAGCCCCCCCCCCCCCCAGAGAATCTGCCTGGCCTCCCTCCTTGGGCATCCCAGGGCTCCGAGCAGGGCTGGGGGATGGGGGGCACTGTTCCCCTGGCACCAGGCAGCCTTTAACCCCCCAGCACCCGCTCCGCAGCCTGCCTGCGTGCCCCGGGGCGGTGGGCAGGTGCGGGGTCTGTGCTGTGTGCCAGCGGCCAGGCCGGGGGCTCCCCGGGCAGGGTCTCTCTTGCTGGTGCCACAGGCCCCCCCAGAGCAGCAGCCCCGGCTGCCGAGCCGGGGAGGAAGCGCTGCCAGCTGGAGGCAGCCGTCTCCCGGGGTTCCTGGCGCCGCAGCCGGCCCCGCTCTGGCACGCTCGGACGGCACCGCGGGACATGGCGCCCGGAGGCAGGGCTAATGGGGCTCCTGCTCTTTGTGCCTGCAGGGTACGGACCAGGCGGGCTGGGCGCCGGCGCCGCGGGAAAGGCTGGATACCCCACAGGGACAGGTGCGCCGCTTGGCCTCTTCCTCTGCGAGCCGCGGGGGCAGCTGCCCAGGCCGTGAGCATCGGCCGTGAGCCAGGCCTTCCTAGCCTGCCCCTCTCCGGGGGAGGGGCGAGGGGCTTTCTCTGGGGGAAGGGGCAGGACGGTGGGTGCTTCCGGGCGGTGGCCAGGGCTGCAGGAGTGACCAGGACAGTGCCCAGCAAGGCCTCCACAGAGACCCAGGGCAAGGTCCCCTCCTGTGCTAGGGCAGGCCAGTGCCGGGGTGGCCGGGAGGTGGGGGGTCGCTGAGGGGGCGGGGCGGGGGCGGCTCTGCTGGCATGTGATGAATGTCTCCTCTTTGTGTCCCCAGGAGTTGGAGCTCAGGTAGCAGCAGCTAAAGCAGCAGCTAAATATGGTGAGTTGCCTGAGCCTAGATGCCATGCTGATGGGCGTGGGCCCAGGTGCTGGAGAGCAGGGCCAAGGGAAGTGGGCTGCCCCAGGAAGACAAGATGGAGGCGGGTACTAACCCTGCAGCCCTGGGCCACGGCCCTGGGTGCCCACGTAACCTGGCGCACACACGAGTCACGAGCAGGAGCCAGGAATCATTGGGTGTTGGGCCCGTCTGCACGGGCATTTCCACAGAGCCGGGGCCAAAGCCTGAGCCCCACAGCCTGCAGCTCCACATGTGGGGCAGGGCTGGGGTCCCATTGGGGGCCAGTGCACCGAGATGAAGACTCAGGAGAGGGCCAGGCGCTGGTGGCGCCAGGGCAGAGCGGGCGCGGGGCGCGCACTCCCCACACCATTGCAGTGTCAGAAGAGCAGCCAGCCAGTCCCCCGGCAGGAGGGCACCGGCAGAGGCGCCTGGGGGACGGGGCCCCTCCGGGACGCCTGCTCCGTGGGCCCTGAGCCTGTGTCCCCGGGCTTGGGCTGCCCTGCACTGTGGCTCTCTCTGCAGGTGCTGGCCTGGTGCCGGGTGCTGCCGGCGTCGCTGGAGGCGGAGGCTTGGTGCCTGGCGTTGGGGGTCTCCCTGGCGTGGGCGGTGTCCCAGGAGTGGCAGGTAAATGTGCCCCGGGCCCGTGGGGCTGTGTTCCCAGCGCAGGGCCTGACTCTCGCCCTTTGTCACCCAGGCGCTGGAAGCCCGGCGGCGGCGGCGGCGGCAGCGGCGGCGGCCAAAGCAGCAGCCTACGGTGAGTGCTCCGCTCCGGAGGGCTGGCTCAGCGTTGGCGGGCTTGGCGCTGCTGGGTGCCCGGGGCATGCCTGGCCCAGCCTGGGGGGGGTCTCTGCTGCCAGCTGTGCCAGAGGGCAAATAGCGGAGCTACACCCAGGTCTTGTGCCCCTTGACCTCCCCCTGCCCGGGACCCCCACTGTGCCCCAGGACACCACGGCCCTGCCCAGGGACAGCCAGGCCTGCAGGGGAGGGGGATTCCAGCTGCCTGCACGCCCGGCGGGGCTCCCTCTGAGCCTGCCCAGCTGAGCTGTGACCGAGGCTCTGGCTACGTCCGAGGCCCTCAGGCGGCTCGTGGGCAGATGCTCGGGCTCGCCCATTGCCTCGGTGGCGCCGTGGAGGGGAGAAGCTCTCTGGGCTTCCGGCAGGTCGGTGCACTCCCACGAGCCTCTCCGAGCTGGGGAGGAGGGTTTGGCCGGTAGCTTCCCTTCTGCTACCCGGGAGCTGCAGTGTGTCTTTCTCTTGCGGGGGCGGGGAGGTGCCATCTGTGCTCCCAGGCACAGCCGTGTGCGAGCGTGCGAGCAATGGTGAAGGTGTGTGCGACACGGCTCCACTTCCCCTCCCGCAGCTGAGTGGCAGCCGGGTTCTGGCGGGTGCACAGAGTGAATCCATTGCTTTGCAATGCTGGGAGCAGGTTGAGTCTGGGTTCAGCAGGGCCCGGTGCAAGACACGGCGTCAGTGCACATGTGCGCATGGCCTTTGTCAGCTCCACTGATCAGCAGCAGCCAGAGGACAGGGTGCGAGTGCCCCCCTGTGGTGGCTCGGCATGCAAGCAATGCCCGGGAGCCCTGCCGGCAGTCTCTATGCCTGCAGCTCAGGAGCCTTTAGCAGCAAACCTCTAAACACACTCGGTCATTCCCCCAGTGTCCCGCCGTGGCGCCTCCACGTGTGAGCAGAGCGGTCAGGTCCATGGTGCCCAGCGTGCGCTCACAGCTCCCACTTGGCCGGCTGCACCCCAGCACCTTCGCCCGGCACGCACAGCGGGGGGGTCCTGTCCCAGGCGGCCTGGGCAGGCTCTGCTCTGTGGTCAGGAGCAGTCTGGGCTTAGACCATGCTTCCGGCTTTCTCCTACAGAGGATACCCCGTTAGCGCAGCCCCCCTCTGTCCTGGATGGGTTTGGAGGGAGGCAAAACTCCCCTCTCTCCAAGACAGGCTCCGGGACAGAGGCCTTGGGGGGGCACCTTGAACTGCGGCTTCCTTGGCACCCCATAGAAAGCTGCCAGTCCGCTCTGGCTCCATGGGCACTGTTGAGGCAGGATGTTCATAGAATCCTAGAACACTAGGACTGGAAGGGACCTCGAGAGTCATCGAGTCCAGGCCCCTGTCCCCATGGCAGGACCCAGCACTGTGACCATCCCTGATAGACATTTATCTAACCTACTGTGACGGCGCGTTGGGGTTTTCCCGTCTCCTGCACCCCCGTAGTGGCACGGACAGACTCCACCAGCCAATAGAACAGAGGGAGTTTATTGCTTCTCCAGGATACAGCCCAGCACAGATGTCATCTGGTTCCAGGGCAGGCCTAGGATACCTCAGCCCCCCTTGAGATGGGGGAGCCTGGGCCCCTAAATCCCAGCCCATTGCCTAGGCTGCTTCCTCCATGATCCCAGCCAGAAACCTAACTCCCTCACTTCCAGCCCTGCCCCCAGCCAGGGCTCCACTCCCCTTCTTCCCATTGTTCCGCTCCCTGGGAGACACTGGTCGGACAGGTTCGAAGCCCCCTTGCATAATGACTCATCCCCTGCCCTGCTGGGCCGTGCTGCAGCCAGCAGCCAGTGGAGGTCACTCCCAACCCACTGCCCAGCATAGCAACCAGCAAGGTACCCCCCACTACGTCACACCTACTCTTAAATATCTCCAGAGATGGGGGGTATGTCTACACTACAAAGTTAGTTCGAACTAACGGACGTTAGTTCGAACTAACTTTAATAGGTGCTACACTAGCGCTCCGCTAGTTCGAATTTGAATCGAACTAGCGGAGCGCTTAGTTCGAACTAGGTAAACCTCATTTTACGAGGACTAACGCCTAGTTCGAACTAGCTAGTTCGAACTAAGGGCTGTGTAGCCCTTTAGTTCGAACTAGTGGGAGGCTAGCCCTCCCCAGGTTTCCCTGGTGGCCACTCTGGCCAACACCAGGGAAACTCTATGCCCCCCTCCCGGCCCCGGACCCCTTAAAGGGGCACGGGCTGGCTACGGTGCCCGTGCCAGGTGCAAGCCTGCCAGCACCCAGCTAGCAGACCCTGCACCTGGCACGGCACAGAGCCACCCACCCGATGCCCCCCAGCCCACCCCCTCTTGCCGGGACCAGGCTGGCGGCTCCCGGGAGCTTGCCCTGGACCGCAAGAGGCGGGCACCTTCCTGGGCTAGTGCGGACATCGTGGACCTCGTCCACGATCTCCGCACTAGGCACAGGAAAGTGGCCGTCTAGGGCAGGAGAGCTGCCAGCCTGGCCACCCAGGACCAGGTGTGCATGAAAATCAAGGGGGTCCACTGAGGCCCCCGACACTGAGCCCTGAGCTTACAATGGCCGTACTGGGTCAGACCAAAGGTCCATCTAGCCCAGTAGCCTGTCTGCCAACAGCGGCCAACCCTAGGGACCCTGGAGGGGATGGACCGAAGACAATGACCAAGCCATTTGTCTCGTGCCATCCCTCTCCAGCCTTCCACAAACTTTGGGCAGGGACACCACTCCTACCCTCTGGCTAATAGGACTCCATGGACCCAACCTCCATCACTTTATCTCACTTCCCTTTAAACTCTGTTCTAGTTGTAGCCTTCACAGCCTCCTGCAGCAAGGAGTTCCACAGGTTAACTATTTGCTTTGTCAAGAACAACTTTCTCTTACTAGTTTCAAGCCTGCTACCCATTCCTTTCCTTTGGTGTCCTCTAGTCCTTCTTTATGGGAACTCAGGAAGAACTTTTCTGAATGCACCCTCTCCACCCAACCCCTGCTTTTAGAGACCTCTATCCTGTCCCCCCTCCGTCTCCTCTTTTCTAAGCTGAACAGTCCCAGTCTCTGTAGCCTTTCTTCATCTGGGACCTGTTCCCAACCCCTGATCATGTTAGTTGCCCTCCCCTCTCCCAGCCTTTGTCTTCCCCTCTCCCACCTCCTTTTCCCAGTCTCCCCCAGTTTTGTTCAATAAAGACAGAGTCAATGTTGGAAGAAACGTTATCTTTATTTTGTACATCAATAAGAAGGGGGGCTAGGGAAGGGTAAGTGGAAGGAGGTGAGGGAGGAATGGGGTACGAGCCCCCGATGGGGAGGACTGGGCTGGCTCTGCGGGCTTCTGGGGGTGGAAGCTCTCCTGCAGCCCCCCAATTACTCCCTCTCCCCAGATGGCAGCCTGCGGCAAGTGCAGCCGGGCTGATGGCCGAGTGGTGTGATGTGCCCCTTAGAACTGTGTGTCCGGGGTGGGGGTCGGGACCCTTTAAGCGCAGCCCTCGGCTAGCCTGAGACAGTATCTCCATGCTCTAAGTCCTCCTTTTATGCCCTGCCGGCACTGCTTCCGGCCATCCTTAAGCCCTGTTCAGAGTCCACTCAATGTGGACTTACTAGTTCGAACTAGCAAAACGCTAGTTCGAACTAGTTTTTAGTTCTAGATGCGTTAGTTCGAACTAGCTTAGTTCGAATTAACTAATTCGAACTAAGTTAGTTCGAACTAGCGCTGTAGTGTAGACATACCCGGGGATTCTACAACCTCCCTCAGCAATTTATTCCAGTGTTTAACTACCCTGACAGTTAGGAACCTTTTCCTAATGTCCAACCTAAACCTTCCTTGCTGCAGTTTAAGCCCATTGCTTCTTGTTCTATCCTCAGAGGCCAAGATGAACAAGTTTTCTCCCTCCTCCTCATGACACCCTTTTAGATACCTGAAAACGGCTCTCATGTCCCCCCTCAGTCTTCTCTTTTCTAAACTAAACAAACCCAATTCCTTCAGCCTTCCCTCATCGGTCATGTTCTCTGGACCTTTAATCATTCTTGTTGCTCTTCTCTGGACCCTCTCCAATTTCTCCACATCTTTCTTGAAATGCGGTGCCCAGAACTGAACACAATACTCCAACTGAGGCCTAACCAGCGCAGAGTAGAGCGGAAGAATGACTTCTCGTGTCTTGCTCACAACACTCCTGTTAATGCAGCCCAGAATCATGTTTGCTTTTTTTGCAACAGCATCACACTGCTGACTCATATTCAGCTTGTGATCCACTATCACCCCTAGATCCCTTTCTGCCGTACTCCTTCCTAGACAGCCGCTTCCCATTCTGTAGGGGTGTGTCTAGACTACAGGGTTTTGTCGACAAAAGTGGACTTTTGTCGACAGAACTATACCTGCGTCTATACTACCACTGAGTTCTGTCGACATAATGTTGACAGAACTTGGCAGTATTGTCGACGGTGGTTGTGACGTAGTGGGGGTAACTTGCTAGGGCTGTGGCGACCTCTGCTGTCTGTAGCAAGACCCAGCAGGGAAGGGGGGAGTCATTATGCAAAGGTGGCTCCAAACCGGTCTGACCAGCCACCCCCCATGAGGAGAAACAAAGGAAGGTGGATGCTGCCCTGGCTGGGGGCAGGGCTGGAGGAGAGTGAGTTAGTTCCTGTCTGGAAAGCAGGGGAGAAGGAGCTGGGGGGGGGGGAGCTGGGACTCCCCCATCTCAAAGGGGGCACTGAGGCCTCTTAGCCCCAGTTCCTGTAACCAGATGACATCTGTGCTGTGCTATATCCTGGAGAAGCAATAAACTACCTCCATTCTACTGGCTGGTGGAGTCTGTTCGTGCCATTTGGGGGTGCAGGAGAAGGGGGACCCCAACGCGCCGTCACAGTGGTAAACCTCATTCTACGAGGAATAATGCCTTCTGTTGACAGAGTTCTGTCGACAGAAGGTGTTATTGCATCTATACTGTCCTTTACACTCTCAGAACTGGATGTAGTCTAGACGCTCTTTGTCGACAAAGCCTCTGTCGACAAAAGCCTGTTGTCTAGACGTACCCTATGTGTGAAACTGATTGTTCCTTCCTAAGTGGAGCACTTTACATTTGCCTCTATTAAACTTCATCCTGTTTACCTCAGACCATTTCTCCAATTTGTCCCGATCATTTTGAATTAGGACCCTATTCTCCAGAGCAGTCGCAACCCCTCCCAGCTTGGTATCATCTGCAAACTTAATAAGTGTACTTTCTATGCCGATATCTAAATCGTTAATGAAGATATTGAAGAGAGCCGGTCCCAAAACAGACCCCTGCAGAACCCCACTTGTTATGCCTTTCCAGCAGGATTGAGAACCATTAATAACTACTCTCTGAGTACGGTTATCCAGCCAGTTATGCACCCACCTTATAGTAGCCCCATCTAAGTTGTATTTACCTAGTTTATTGATAAGAAGATCATGCGAGACCGTATCAAACGCCTTAGTAAAGTCCAGGTATACCACATCCACCGCTTCTCCCTTATCCACAAGACTGATCCTGTCAAAGGAAGCGATCATTTCATCCTAGGCTCCCCAGCTGCAGAGACCCCTTCCTGGAGAGAAGCCAGTGTGGTCCTCACGCCTGCCTGGGACAGAGCAGGACACGGGCTCTCCATTTGCCTGGACTTCCCCCGCTCACCTGGGAGCTTGGCTTCTTCTCTCCATGCTGGACCTTGCTCTGTCGCACACCTCTCTTGCTTTCTGCAGATTCTAGAGCCCTGCCAGGCATCCGTGGTGGATCCCGGATTGGTGCCTGGCTCTGCCAGCACCCCGGGGTGGCAGCTGTGTTCTGTGTCGGCATGGTATCAGGGTTCTGAGATTTCTTCTCCTTCCTTCATCCCCAGGAAGCCCGGCAGCAGCAGCAGCAGCAAAAGCAGCCAAATACGGTAAGCTGGCCCCTCCTTTTTCAGGGCACCAGCCCCTGGGAAGAGCCCAGACGTCCCTTTGTTACAGACAGACTTGTGTTTACAGTTCCCCTTCCTTTCCATGGGGGGAGCGCACAGCAGCAGAATTACACAGGGCACTTGGGCTTTGCGTTGACTGGAACCGAGTTTCTCTCCTCTGTCTCTGCAGGAGCAGCTGGTGTGGGAGGCACAGTGCCCGGAGTTGGCGGCGTCCCTGGTTTGGTGCCCGGTGTCGGTGGCGTCCCTGGTTTGGTGCCCGGTGTCGGTGGCGTCCCTGGTTTGGTGCCCGGTGTCGGTGGCGTCCCTGGTTTGGTGCCCGGAGTCGGCGGCGTTGGAGGTGAAGTCGCCCCATTGGACCCACCGATGGGCCTGTGGGGTTGTGTTCTCCCCATCCCAGAGCCCTGACCCCCTCTCTACTGTGTCCCAGCAGCTGGAGTCCCAGCAGGAGCAGCGGCAGCAGCAGCAGCAGCGAAAGCCGCCAAGTACGGTAAGCTGGCTGCCTCCCCCTTCTCCGTCCGCGCAGCCCGTAGAGATGGGCTCACTCCTGGACCGTGCAACCCCGGGGGGCCGAGCCCAGAGACAATCTGTGCCTTTGGGAGCGAGCAGGAGAGCCCCTGGCACCTCATGTCTGGGGTGCACCCACATCCCTGCCCTCCCCGTCCCCAGGGAGCTTCGCCCCGTCCTGCGGCAGAGGGGCCTCCCGCCTAAGGCCATGGGAGATGGGGAGCTCGTGGCCAGCGAGCGAGTGCAGAGCCCAGCTCCGGCCAGAAGCCAGCAGAGAGCGTGGGGAAGCCACGGGCAGCGGGAGGGTGCAGAGCACGTTCCCCTGACACTGCCCACTTCAGGGGTGCAGGCGAAGCCGTTTGGCCCGTGCCACTGAGGGAATTCCCCACAGCCCCTTGCCAGGGCCTGGGCAGGATCTTCGACGTCTCCCTTCAGCCTGTTCGAAGCACTTCCCACCCCTCGGCCTCAGGTCCTGTCTCGTGCAAGAGGCAAGAGAAGGGCCGTAGGGAATTCTGGGTGTAGGGGGAATCGATGCAGGATGAGGCTGGGTACCCTGACTCTACTGACCTCTAGCCAGCTCCACCCCCCAGTGCTGGGTGAGGCCTGGGGTAAACTGAGGTAAAATAAAGGTGTGAGGGAGGAACGGTCTGGGAAAGGAGAGGGAAAGGAGGGCATTCGTCTGAGCTAGCTTCTACTGCAGATTATTTCTCACTGGCCCCATGTCCCAGTGAGACCTGTCACCAAGAACGTGAGGCCTTGTCTACACTGGCACATTCTGTCGTGACAAAACAGCGAGAGCATTTACACTGCAATGCAGCTTTTGTTGGGAAAAACACCCACTTTTGGCAACAAACAAATTCCAGCTCTGTGAGAGACTTTTGTCTCCCATGTTTCTTGTCAATAAAGAGCCAGTATGGACTCTGTTGCGGGTTTTGTCAGGAGAATTGGCTTCCACCAGCATCCCACCATGCCTGCCCTGATGGTGCTGCTCAGTGTTTTGGGATCTCTGCTGCCCTGCAGGTCTGTGTTCCTCAGGAAGTGTCTGACAGCTGAGGGAGCCGCTCCCTTTGGGGTACAAACAAAGAGCAAATCATTGGGATGTGCCTGCTCTATCCTGCTAGGAACCCAGCGGCAGGCAGGCGGCTGCTGCAGGGCAAGAGTTGGAGAGGCAGCCCTGTTGCTTGGACATTCCTCAGCATGGGGAGCTCCCAGAGCTACAGGAGGAATCCCAAGAAGCACAGGGACCAGCTCTGCCTCCCCACTACACTGCATTGTGGGATGCTTACCCACAATGCTTTGCTCTGTCTGTCGACAGGGTTCTCGCCATGTGGCCAGGAAATGTCGACATTGGGAGGCAGAAAAACTGGTTTGCCTGGTTTTCAGTTTTGGTAACTTTTGCACGTTCATGGAATCGTAGAATCATAGAACCATAGAACTGGAAGAGACCCCAGGAGTCATCCAGCCCCCTGCTCTAGGCAGGACCAAGTCCCACTAAATCAACCGGCCAGGGCTTTGTCAAGCCGAGACTTAAGCATCTCTAGGGATGAAGACTCCACTACTTCCCTAGGGAACCCATTCCAGTACTTCACCATTCTACTAGGGAAATAGTTTTCCTAATATCCAACCTGGACCTCTCCCACCACAGCTTGAGACCATTGCTCCTTGTTCTGCATCTGTCACTACTGAGAACAGCCTCTCTCCATCCTCTTTGGAACCTCCCTTCAGGAAGTTGAAGGCTGCTCTCAAATCCCCCCTCACTCTTTGCTTCTGCAGACTGAACAAACCCAAGTCCCTCAGCCTCGCCGCATAGGTGATGCGCTCCAGCCCCCTCATCATTTTGGTTGCCCTCCGCTGGACCTTCTCCCTTGCGTCCACATCCTTTTTGTAATGGGGGTGTCCTGAACTGGACGCAATATTCCAGATGTGGCCTCACCAGAGCCGAATAAATCACATCTCTGGATTATTGACAGAGCTTTTACCACCACAACTGCCCGGTGCAGACAAAGCTTAAATTAAAGATTGTCCTCTTCAGCTTAACTCAGGCTGGGGTGAGTCCATGGGTCCGGGAGCTGCCGCTGGCTCCTGTTGGCTCCTGCTTTGTCTTTTCTCTGAGCATACACCAGGAAGGGCCCAGACCTCACTTTGCTACAGCCAGGACTTACCTTTCCCCCCAGACTTGTATTCTCCTCAAGGACACTGCCACGCTCCGTTGACCGGGCCTTTGCGACCACGCTCAAATGCACGCTGCCATCCCCAATGCCTCCCTGCCTGCATTCCTTGTCAGCCCTCCCACGACGCTGCCCACGTCCATGTCAGGCTGCCTGGCCCAGAGCTACCCAGGTCATCGCACTTCCCCATGTGACTCCTGGCATACATTGGCAATGGTGTCATTTTCTGGGACTTGCCCAGGTTTCAAGATTCATGACAGAGCTACATCAATGGCTCTGGGCCCCTCGGGCAGTTCTTTTATAACTCTTGCATGGGAGGCGTCCAGTCCAGCAGGTTTGTCTATAGTTAAGAGCTGCTTTCTAACATCCCCTGGCACCTGCTAAAGGAGAAGGTGTTTCGTCCCCTTCTATCCCATTGGACAGTCCCTCTAGTGTAGGGCGCAGATGTACTGGCAGGGTGTTTACAGTCCCCTTCCTTTCCATGGGGGGAGCGCACAGCAGCAGAATTACACTGGGCACTTGGGCTTTGCGTTGACTGGAACCGGATTTCTCTCCTCTGTCTCTGCAGGAGCAGCTGGTGTGGGAGGCGCTTTGCCTGGAGTCGGCGGTGTGCCTGGTTTGGTGCCCGGAGTCGGTGGCGTCCCTGGTTTGGTGCCCGGTGTTGGTGGCGTCCCTGGTTTGGTGCCCGGTGTGGGCGGTGTCCCTGGCGTAGTGCCCGGAGTCGGCGGCGTTGGAGGTGAAGTCGCCCCATTGGACCCACCGATGGGCTTGTGGGGTTGTGTTCTCCCCATCCCAGAGCGCTGACCCCCTCTCTACTGTGTCCCAGCAGCTGGAGTCCCAGCAGGAGCAGCGGCGGCAGCAGCAGCAGCGAAAGCCGCCAAGTACGGTAAGCTGGCTGCCTCCCCCTTCTCCGTCCACGCAGCCCGTAGAGATGGGCTCACTCCTGGACCGTGCAACCCGGGGGGGCCAAGCCCAGAGACAATCTGTGCCTTTGGGAGCGAGCAGGAGAGCCCCTGGCACCTCATGTCTGGGGTGCACCCACATCCCTGCCCTCCCCGTCCCCAGGGAGCTTCGCCCCGTCCTGCGGCAGGCGGCACAGGGGGCTCCCGCCTAGGGCCACGGGAGATGGGGAGCTCGTGGCCAGCGAGCGAGTGCAGAGCCCAGCTCCGGCCAGAAGCCAGCAGAGAGCGTGGGGAAGCCACGGGCAGCGGGAGGGTGCAGAGCACGTTCCCCTGACACTGCCCACTTCAGGGGTGCAGGCGAAGCCGTTTGGCCCGTGCCACTGAGGGAATTCCCCACAGCCCCTTGCCAGGGCCTGGGCAGGATCTTCGACGTCTCCCTTCAGCCTGTTCGAAGCACTTCCCACCCCTCGGCCTCAGGTCCTGTCTCGTGCAAGAGGCAAGAGAAGGGCCGTAGGGAATTCTGGGTGTAGGGGGAATCGATGCGGGATGAGGCTGGGTACCCTGACTCTACTGACCTCTAGCCAGCTCCACCCCCCAGTGCTGGGTGAGGCCTGGGGTAAACTGAGGTAGAATAAAGGTGTGAGGGAGGAACGGTCTGGGAAAGGAGAGGGAAAGGAGGGCATTCGTCTGAGCTAGCTTCTACTGCAGATTATTTCTCACTGGCCCCATGTCCCAGTGAGGCCTGTCACCAAGAACATGAGGCCTTGTCTACACTGGCACATTCTGTCGTGACAAAACAGCGAGAGCATTTACACTGCAATGCAGCTTTTGTTGGGAAAAACACCCACTTTTGGCAACAAACAAATTCCAGCTCTGTGAGAGACTTTTGTCTCCCATGTTTCTTGTCAATAAAGAGCCAGTATGGACTCTGTTGCGGGTTTTGTCAGGAGAATTGGCTTCCGCCAGCATCCCACCATCCCTGCCCTGATGGTGCTGCTCAGTGATTTGGGATCTCTGCTGCCCTGCAGGTCTGTGTTCCTCAGGAAGTGTCTGACAGCTGAGGGAGCCGCTCCCTTTGGGGTACAAACAAAGAGCAAATCATTGGGATGTGCCTGCTCTATCCTGCTAGGAACCCAGCGGCAGGCAGGCGGCTGCTGCAGGGAAGGGCTGGAGAGGCAGCCCTGTTGCTTGGACATTCCTCAGCATGGGGAGCTCCCAGAGCTACAGGAGGAATCCCAAGAAGCGCAGGGACCAGCTCTGCCTCCCCACCACACTGCATTGTGGGATGCTTACCACAATGGACCCAGCCTCCATGAATTTATCTAACTTCTCTTTAAACTCTGTTCTAGTTCTAGCCTTCACAGCCTCCTGCAGCAAGGAGTTCCACAGGTTGACTATTTGCTTTGTGAAGAACAACTTTCTGTTGTTAGTTTGAAGCCTGCTATCCATTCCTTTCCTTTGGTGTCCTCTAGTCCTTCTATTATGGGAACTAATGACGAACTTTTTTTTATGCACCCTCTCCACCCCACTCGTGCTTTTATAGACCTCTAGCATATGCCCCTCCCCCCATCTCCTCTTTTCTAAGCTGAAAAGTCCCAGTCTCTTTAGCCTCTCTACATATGGGACCTGTTCCAAACCCCTGGTCATTTTAGTTGCCCTCCCCTCTCCCAGCCTCTCTCTTCCCCTCTCCCACCTCCTTTTCCCAGTCTCCCCGAGTTTTGTTAAATAAAGAGAGTTACTATTTTTTAACACACATGTCCTTTACTTTGTACATCAGGAAGGGGGGCTAGGGAGGGGTAAATGGAAGGAGATGAGGGAGGAATGGGGTATGAGCCCCCCATGGGGAGGACTGGGGTGGCTCTGCGGGCTCCTCGGGGTGGAAGCTTTCCTGCAGCCCCCCAATATACCCCCCCCCCCCTCCGGATGGCAGCCTGCGGCAAGTGCAGCTGGGCTGATGGCCGAGTGCTGTGATGTGCCGAGTGTGGGCATTCAGGGCACTCCAAGACGGGACTGCTTTGCTGTCCCTCATCGAGTTAGACAAGCAAGCGGGGAACCCTGAGAACTGTCTGTCCGGGGTGGGGGTCGGGTCCCTTTAAGCACAGCCCTCGGCTAGCCTGAGACAGCAGCTCCACGCTCTAAGTCCTAATCTGATGACCTGCTGGCACTGCTTCCGGCCAGCCTTAACCTCGGTTCAGGGTCCACTCAATGTGGACATGCTAGTTCGAATTAGCAAAATGCTAATTCAAACTAGTTTTTAGGTCTAGATGCGTTAGTTCGAATTAGCTTAGTTCGAATTAGTGCTGTAGTGTAGACATACCCCCTGTGACTCCTGGCATAGATTGGCAATGGTATTATTTTCTGGGACTTGCCCAGGTTTCAAGATTCATGACAGAGCTACATCAATGGCTCTGGGGCTCTTGGGCAGTTTATAACTCTTGGGGTATGTCTACACTACCACCCTAGTTTGAATTAGGGTGGTTAATGTAGGCAACTGGAGTTGCAAATGAAGCCCGGGATTTGAATTTCCCGGGCTTCATTTGCATATTGCCGGGCGACGCCATTTTTAAATGTCCGCTAGTTCGGACTCCGTCCCCGCGGCTACAGGCGGCATGGAGTAGGCAGTTCGGATTAGGCTTCCTATTCCAAACTACAATTACTCCTCGTGGAACGAGGTGTACCTGTAGTTCGGAATAGGAAGCCTAATCCAAACTACCTACTCCATGCCGCGTGTAGCCATGGGCACGGAGTCCGAACTAGCGGACATTTAAAAATGGCGTCGCCCGGCAATATGCAAGTGAAGCCCGGGAAATTCAAATCCCGGGCTTCATTTGCAACACCGGTTGCCTACATTAACCACCCTAATTTGAACTAGGGTGGTAGTGTAGACATACCCTTGCATGGGAGGCGTCCAGTCCAGCAGGTTTGTCTATAGTTAAGAGCTGCTTTCTAACATCCCCTGGCACCTGCTAAAGGAGAAGGTGTTTCGTCCCCTTCAATCCCATTGGACAGTCCCTCTAGTGTAGGGCGCAGCCCCCTTCCTTTCCATGGGGGGAGCGCACAGCAGCAGAATTACACTGGGCACTTGGGCTTTGCGTTGACTGGAACCGGATTTCTCTCCTCTGTCTCTGCAGGAGCAGCTGGTGTGGGAGGCGCTTTGCCTGGAGTCGGCGGTGTGCCTGGTTTGGTGCCCGGAGTCGGTGGCGTCCCTGGTTTGGTGCCCGGTGTCGGTGGCGTCCCTGGTTTGGTGCCCGGTGTCGGTGGCGTCCCTGGTTTGGTGCCCGGTGTCGGTGGCGTCCCTGGTTTGGTGCCCGGTGTCGGTGGCGTCCCTGGTTTGGTGCCCGGAGTCGGCGGCATTGGAGGTGAAGTCGCCCCATTGGACCCACCGATGGGCCTGTGGGGTGGTGTTCTCCCCATCCCAGAGCCCTGACCCCCTCTCTACTGTGTCCCAGCAGCTGGAGTCCCAGCAGGAGCAGCGGCGGCAGCAGCAGCAGCGAAAGCCGCCAAGTACGGTAAGCTGGCTGCCTCCCCCTTCTCCGTCCGCGCAGCCCGTAGAGATGGGCTCACTCCTGGACCGTGCAACCCGGGGGGGCCGAGCCCAGAGACAATCTGTGCCTTTGGGAGCGAGCAGGAGAGCCCCTGGCACCTCATGTCTGGGGTGCAGCCACATCCCTGCCCTCCCCGTCCCCAGGGAGCTTCGCCCCGTCCTGCGGCAGGCGGCACAGGGGGCTCCCGCCTAAGGCCACGGGAGATGGGGAGCTCGTGGCCAGCGAGCGAGTGCAGAGCCCAGCTCCGGCCAGAAGCCAGCAGAGAGCGTGGGGAAGCCACGGGCAGCGGGAGGGTGCAGAGCACGTTCCCCTGACACTGCCCACTTCAGGGGTGCAGGCGAAGCCGTTTGGCCCGTGCCACTGAGGGAATTCCCCACAGCCCCTTGCCAGGGCCTGGGCAGGATCTTCCCACTGGGATGGACCGGGCCGGGTCTGGGCACCGCTGAGGGTGTCGGCTCAGGGCGAATTGCTCAAACTCGGGGCTCCTCACAGCCCCAGACTGGAGTCCTTCCCGAAGAGGCCACACACCCGTCACACCGAGCGCCTCAGCTGCCAGCCTGGCCAGCCAGAAGCCTCGCGAGCAAAACCCCTCTGGCACCCCAGCTCTCCCTGTGCCCCAGTCAGCCTGCACACAGGTGAGGGGTTCTAGACCCCAACCTCGCCTGCCCAAACGGGCTCTTCTGGTCCCAAGAAACCAGCCCCAGGTCCCGGTCAATGTACACTCTGGATCGTACCCACACACCACGCTGGGCCAGTCCTGTAGAATCTCAACTCGAAAGGTTTGTTACTAAAAGAAAGAAAAGCCTGAAGTGAGGCTGTTAAGGAGAATACGTCACATGCATCGAGTCTCCCAGTTCTCGACACAGGCTCGCGGCAGAGATGTTAGAGACTGCTCTCTGGTGCACATCCTATGTCAGGACGGGTCCACGGGTCTTTCTGGCTCGTTGTTCCCTGCAAGGCTGCATCTGGGGTCGGGAGCTGAGCTGAAGACCAAGATGGAGGGTTCCACATGGCACTTCTATACCTCCCCTGGCATCTTCCTGCCAGAGCAGGTCACTGCAGGTCACATGGTCCAGTGACCTATCCCTGTGTCCCAAGTCAGCAGCCATTATCCTGGCTGGCTTGCAGGTCTCCAGACTTTCCCCAGATGTGTCTCTGGCACTCAGGGTACGTCTACACTAGCCCCTAGTTCCAACGAGGGTGGCTAATGTCGGCATTCGAACTTGCACATGAAGCCTGGGATTTAAATATCCCGGGATTCACTTACCTGTTCCCGGGTGGGCGCCCTTTTTAAATGCCCCGTAGTTCGAACTACCTGCCTGCGGCTGCACGCGGCACAGGCTAGGTAGTTCGAATTAAAGCTCCTAATCTGAACTACCGTTAAACCTCCTGGCAGGATATTTTAATCCTGGGCTTCATTTGCAAGTTCAAATGCCTGCATCAGCCACCCTGGTTCGAACGAAGATGATCTATTGACCCTAGAGCCTCGCTCATTAGCATAGCCACTGGCTGAACATTCCTTGCCCAATGCTCTGCCTCCGACAGCGTCCACACAGAGTCCATGTGCATAACTCCACACACAGACACCACACACGTACATGAGTGGCACACACACAATCAGTAGAACAGAAGCTTTCATGTGACACCTCCCATGGCCCCTTGTGTACGCTTTGGGGCAATACCCCCCCATGGGTGCAGCAGTGATCTGGCTGCTCCCCTTCAACGCCAGTAACGTGACACCCATCAGCCTGTTTGAAGCACTTCCTACCCCACGGCCTCAGGTCCCGTCACGTGCAGGCTGCCCCATGCAAGCGGCAAGAGAAGGGCCGGAGGGAATTCCAGGTGTAGGGGGAATCCATGCGGAGTGAGGCTGGGTGCCTTGACTCTGCTGACCTCTAGCCAGCTCCACCCGCCAGTGCTGGGTGAGGGGGTGGGCCTGATGGGGGAGAGGGAGAGGGGACCCTTGGGGTGAGGGACGGGAGAGGGGTGTCAGCGTGTAATCAGGGCTGTCACGAGGAGGAGGAGGAGGGGATGGTCCGTGAAAGGGCATGTTGCCATGTGGGGTGCAGAGCGGGGTGGTCGGGAGGGGGAAGGGGGGCATTCCCACAGCTGCATTCTCCCTCCTATTACTTCTCACTGGCCCCTGGTCCCAGCGGGACCTCACACCACGAATGGAATTAAAGATTCTCCTCTGCAGCTTAACTCAGGCTGGGGCGAGTCCATGGATCTAGGAGCTGCCGCTGGCTCCTGTTGGCTCCTGCTTTGTCTGTGCATGGGAGGCGTCCAGTCCAGCAGGTTTGTCTGTCGTTAAGAGCTGCTGTCTAACATCCCCTGGCACCTGCTAGAGCAGAAGGGTGTCTCGTCCCCTTCTATCCCACTGGACAGTCCCTCTAGTGTAGGGCGCAGATGTACTGGCAGGGTGTTTACAGTCCCCTTCCTTTCCATGGGGGGAGCGCACAGCAGCAGAATTACACTGGGCACTTGGGCTTTGCGTTGACTGGAACCGGGTTTCTCTCCTCTGTCTCTGCAGGAGCAGCTGGTGTGGGAGGCGCTTTGCCTGGAGTCGGCGGCATCCCTGGTTTGGTGCCCGGAGTCGGCGGCGTCCCTGGTTTGGTGCCCGGAGTCGGTGGCGTCCCTGGTTTGGTGCCCGGAGTCGGCGGCGTTGGAGGTGAAGTTGCCCCATTGGACCCACCGATGGGCCTGTGGGGTGGTGTTCTCCCCATCCCAGAGCCCTGACCCCCTCTCTACTGTGTCCCAGCAGCTGGAGTCCCAGCAGGAGCAGCAGCAGCTAAAGCAGCAGCTAAAGCAGCAGCCTATGGTGAGTCAATGTCAGCCTCCGCCCTTTTCCCCAGGGCTCCCTGGTTGCTGGGCAGAGCCTTTTCCCCGCCTCTGTAGCCGTCCAGCAGCTCTGGGAGCAGACTGCCCATCGCTCAGACGGAGCCCAGTGCCAGCCTCGAGCAGGCCAGTCACACGGCACCGGGCCAGGCCTGCTGCAGCGTGCTCGGCCGGGGGGCCCCTTCCCAGGATTGGTTGCTCAGGCCTCTGGAGACCCGCCCGCCTGTGCAGATGTGATACTCCTCAGCCCGCGCCACTTTCCTCCTCTGGGAGTTCAAAGCTTGGGGGGCGAGTTCGTCTGTAACTGGGAAAACGGAAGCAACGAGTGGTCCTGCCGCACCGTAGAGACCGAGGAGCCACGTAGACGGTCCCGGTCCCAGCTGCGTGCTCTGTTAGGGGCTGCACGACGATTGGGGGCTGGTACGTTTTTCTCATCGGGAAGGTCCCAGCAGAAATCCACCAGGACGCTGACCCCGTCATGGCGTCTCTCTGGAAGGAAGCGCTGTAGCTAATCCCCCGCCAGCACGAGAGCCAGGCTGGCTGGGAGCAGCCCTGCAGTTGTCTCACACGGTGCTGGAAGGAAGCTGGCACCAGAGGAGAGCAGAGACCAAAAGGAAACAGCAGCAAAAGCTGTGAGCGGAAGAAACCAAAGCCCGAAAGGTTGTGGGGTCCAGCCAGGTGTCGCTCTGCACTGCCCTGCACAGCGGACAGGTGGATGCAAGAGTTTGCCAGAGTTTGCTTTGCTGCAGGCCAGGCAGCCGCAGGGCGAAGCTTTCGACACCACGGGTATGTCTAGCCGGCACCCCTCTGTCGGCAGGGGCAGGTCGACATTGCAAATGAGGCAGGGATTTAAATATCCCATGCCTAATTTGCATAAAAATGGCCGCTGCATTTTGCCGACTCAGCACTTTGTCGGCACAAAGCGTCAGTCTAGAGGGATCTGTCGAGAGAGGATCTTTTTCGACAGATCCTGTAAAGCCCCTTGCAGGAGGCATAAGGGATCTGTCGAAAAAGGCTTTCTTTCTCCACAGATCCCCTCTAGACTGCCTAATCTGCATCCCTCTGCCGACAGAGGGGCTGCCTAGACATACCCCAAGAGGGCTCTGCCTATGTCTCATGCACACTGCATGCTTCAGGAAAAGCCTGCTGAGGAAAGAGCCTGTTTCCACCAGAGAGTTCAAGCACCAGGAGGAAACACCGACTGCTGCATGGCTGCTCTGTATGTAGCTGACAACTGATCTGGGCACTGCAGCACACGGCAGTCGCAGAGACAGCCCGGTTAGCACTGACTGAACAGACAGCTCCAGCTCCTCACGGCGACCCAAAGGAGCCCAGAGGCAGTGCGCACGGCAGGCGGGCTACCCCAGAGCCCCTCCGGCAGACTGCAGAGCCTGTTGGACCCCGAACAGGCAGAGCCCGTCAGAGGCGCCTTTGCCAAAGATGCGAGGAAGGCTCAATGCGCCTGGGAAGATTATGGGCATTTGCAGCTGTTTGACATGCCAAGGCTGCTCGACGAGCAAGTCCCATCGTCCGTACAATACGCCTGGCGGCGCAGAGCCAGCCTGGAGAGTGGCACTGAATAGCCACAGAGACGACTGGCTTCGCCACTGACTCGGGAGCAGATGCGGCCCCTGTGGCGGCGCGTTGGGGTTTTCCCGTCTCCTGCAGCCCCGTAATGGCGTGGACAGACTCCCCCAGCCAGTAGAACAGAGGGAGTTTATTGCTTCTTCAGGATACAGCACAGCACAGATGTCATCTGGTTCCAGGGCAGGCCTAGGATGCCCCAGCCCCCCTTGAGATGGGGGAGCCTGTGCCCCTAAATTCCAGCCCCTTTCCCTAGGCTGTCTCCTCCATGCTCCCAGACTGAAACTAACTCCCTCCCTTCCAGCCCTGCCCCCAGCCAGGGCTCCACTCCCCTTCTTCCCATTGTTCCGCTCCCTCGGAGATCACTGGTCAGACAGGTTCGGAGCCCCCTTGCATAATGACTCATCCCCTGCCCTGCTGGGCCGTGCTGCAGTCAGTGGAGGTCACTCCCAACCCACTGCCCAGCAACCAGCAAGGTACCCCCCACTGCATCACAGCCCCTCTCAGAAGGGGCTCGCCAGCGCCTCCCAGGGCTGCAGTCACCTGACCCTACTCTGATGGCTTTTGATACGGTCTCCCACAATATTCTTGCCAGCAAGTTAAGGGAATGTGGATTGGATAAATGGACGTGTCACGTTAGTGGATTTTGAGGGGAGCAGCCAGATCACTGCTGCACCCATGGAGGGGTGTTGTACCCCAAAATGGTATAAAAGGGGCCATGTGGGGTGTTGAATAGAAGCTCACTGTCTGCTAATCCTATGTACGCTAGTCATGTGATCGTATAATGTCTGTGTGTGTAGTTAGGAATCTGTAATCTGTGTGGATACTGAATATTTCTCTGCATGTGGTTGAGCATTGGGCAGAGCCCGGCCTATGGACATGCTAATCAGCGAGGCCCTGTGGGACAATGGCACTCAATGGGCCAAGGACACACCTAAAGAATGAGTGGTGACTCATACCTAAGGGCTACCAGCTGGGAACACAGGAATAAACCGTGGGCCAGGTGACCCTGAGCGGACGCCCTCAGCTGTGCCCAGACACGGCCCGGTCCATCACAGGACGGTAAGATGGATAGAAAGCTGGCTAGACTGTTGGGCCCAGCGGGTAGTGATCAACAGCTCGATGTCAGGATGGTGGTCGGTTTCTAGCGGAGTGCCCCAAGGATCTGTTCTAGGACCAGTTTTGTTCAACATCTTAATTAATGACCTGGATGAGGGGATGGATTGCACCCTCAGCAAGTTTGCAGATGACACTAAGCTAGAGGCAGAGGTAGATACGCTGGAGGGCAGGGATGGGGTCCAGAGTGACCTGGACAGGTTAGAGAATTGAGCCAGAAGAAATCTGATGAGGTTCAACAAGGACAAGTGTAGAGTCCTGCCCTTGGGACGGAAGAATCCCAAGTATTGGTACAGGCAGGAGACCAACTGGCTAAGTAGTAGTTCTGCAGAAAAGGACCTGGGGGTTACAGTGGATGAGAAGCTGGAGATGAGTCAACAGGGCGCTCTTGTAGCCAAGAAGGCTAATGGCATATTAGGGAGCATTAGGAGGAGCATTGCCAGCAGATCCAGAGAAGTGATTATTCCCCTTTATTTGGCTCTGGTGAGGCCACATCTGGAGTATTGTGTCCAGTTCTGGGCCCCCCGCTACAAAAAGGATGTGGACGCATTGGAGAGGGTCCAGCGGAGGGCAACCAAAATGATGAGGGGGCTGGAGCACATGACCTGTGAGGAGAGGCTGAGGGACTTGGGTCTGTTTAGTCTGCAGAAGCGAAGAGCGAGGGGGGATTTGAGAGCAGCCTTCAACTTCCTGAAGGGAGGTTCCAAAGAGGACGTGGAGAGGGTGAGGGCCTAGGGCAGGAAGATCCTTCCATGCTCTTCTGAGCTCCAGGTCAGCACCAGCAGTGGCTGCTGCATCCAGTGCAGCTCGGCTTCTGGTGGGCAGGCAGCTCAGACCTGTGCCCCCCCGGGAGAGCAGAGCCTGTCCCCAGAGCGAGGACACGCTCACCACGGAGGCAAAGGAACTTGTGGAACACTTTGACAAGAGACGTCACTAGCACCTCTGGGTCTAGGGCCTGGTGGCCACGGAGCGACGGATGGACAACTCCAGCTGCGGTGTAGCAAAGGAATTCATCCCCCAGGCCGTGTGGGACTGAGCAGCAATGAAGAATTCAACAGAAATAATCCAAATCTAGTGGGTTCAGAGCAAACTGCAGAGGGCGGATGCAGAACAAGCAGATCGGAGACGTTTGTTGCAGCCAGTGGACAGCGAGATGGCCCAGTTGTTCTGTGCTGAGACCACGTTGTTAGCCACTTCGGAGACAGCGATCTGCCTGGGACGGGCAGGAACGGGGACTGCGAAGGGAGCTCCATTGCACGACAGGCAGCACTGCCTGCGGCACCCTTGCCTGTGCGGCTCAGAGCTAGAGCCAAGGGATCCAAGGGTCCCGTGGAAGACACGTCCCTGGGTGTTTCTGAGAAGGACGCTCTGTGGCCAGTCTGAGCAGCTAGTAGCAGCCCTGCAGCCTGCCATGTACATGGGGCACGCGGCACCAGCCTCTGCAGAGCGCGGGGGCTGGGCTCGTCACGGCTTCCCTGGGCCCTGCTCCTTGGACAGTGGAAGGACAGATGTGGGGAGGAGAGCGGGCTCTGGACTCCCAGAGCAGTGACCTGCCGGCCTGCTCCTGAGCTGAGAGGACGCTGGGGGAGCAGATGGTGAACCCGGGTCTCCGGTCACCCCTCTAATGCCAGGGGGCCTGCTGCACCCCCTCAGGGGCCCCAACTCCAGGGGATACAGCGCAGCTTCTGGCCTTGGGCTCACCACTCAACTTCTCCACAGGGACTGGACGCATCCCAGGCGTGGGGGTGGTGCCCGGCGGTGCTGGAGGCCTGGTGCCCGGCGGTGGAGGCCTGGTGCCCGGCGGTGGAGGCCTGGTGCCCGGCGGTGCTGGAGGCCTGGTGCCCGGTGTAGGAGGTAAATTTGGCTTTAACTTGCCCCTTGCTCTGGGATCCTCACTCCCGCAGGGGAAGGCAGAGCACGGTGCCCCCCGCCCCGCAGTCAGGAGCCCAGCCGCTGCGGAGGGCAGCGCCCACCCCTCGTCCCGGCTGCGGGAGCCGGGATTCCCTGGGACGGTGTGCACCATGGGCCCCGGAGCCACCCCTGGGCAGGTGTCTCCTCCCACATCCCCACGAATTTCTCTCCCCAGGAGCCCTCAGTCCGGCAGCAGCAGCAGCCAAAGCAGCCAAGTACGGTGAGTCGGCCCCGCCTGCTCCGTCTCCCTGCAACGCGCCCCGGCGGCTGGCTCCCTGCCGGCCCCAGCAGGAGGGGCCCAGGCTGTGGGGAGCCCCGCCGTGCCGGCAGGCTGGGGCCACCATCCCCGTGGGGGTGCTCTGACCTCCGTGTGAAAGAGAACGGCACCCAGCCCCAGACGGGCTCCAGTAGACTTGCCCTATGCTTATTCCATCCGCCCGGCCCCAGACAGACCCCCCCCCCCGAGACAGACCCGCTGCCGCCGTCCACCCACCCCTCCCCAGACAGACCCCCCCGCCGTCCACCCACCCCTCCCCAGACAGACCCCCCCCCCCGCCGTCCACCCACCCCTCCCCAGACAGAGCCCCCCATCCATCCACCCGGCACCAGACAGACCCCTCCCCAGACAGACCCCCCCCCGCCATCCACTCACCCCTCCCCAGACAGACCCCCCCATCCATCCACCCGGCACCAAACAAACCCCTCCCCAGACAGACCCCCCCATCCATCCACCCGGCACCAAACAGACCCCTCCCCAGACAGACCCCCCCCCCACCGTCCACTCACCCCTCCCCAGACAGACCCCCCCATCCATCCACCCGGCACCAGACAGACCCCTCCCCAGACAGACCCCCCTGCCATCCACCCACCCCTCCCCAGACAGACCCCCAGTCCATCCACCCAGCACCAGACAGACCCTGGCACCAAACAGACCCCCCCGCCGTCCACTCACCCCTCCCCAGACAGCCCCTCCTGCCTATGTCGGACCGGGCTGTGTCTGGGCACAGCTGAGGGCATCCGCTCAGGGCGAATTGCTCAAATCCGGGGCTCCTTACAGCCCCCAGACTGGTGACCTCTCCAAACAGGCCACAAACCAGTCCCACAGAGCGCTTCAGCTGCCTGCCTGAAGCCTCACGAGCAAAACCCCTCCGACACCCCAGCAATATCCGTGCCTCAGATGGCCCCGGGCCTCATACACAGGTGGGGGGTCCTAGCACCCAATCCCACCTACCCCAAACAAGTTCTGTCCGGTTCCCAGAAACCAGCCACAGATCCCTGGTCAATTTACCCTCTGGACCTTACCCACAAATCACGCTGGGCCAATCCTTTAGCATCTAACAACTAAAGGTTTATTAACACAAGAAAGAAAAGCATGAGAGTGAGGTTATTAAAGGATAGTACGTTACATGCACCGAATCTCCCAGTCCTCGATGCAGGCTCTAGCAGAGATGTTACAGCTGCTGGCTTAAGAGTCCTTGTTGCGCATCCTAGGATCAGGATGGGTTCACAGGTCTTTCTGGCTCTTTGATCCCTGCACTGCTGTCTCTGGGATGAAGTGCTGAGCTGAGTTCCAAGATGGAGTCGACCACATGGCCTATTTATCCCTCCTTCCTGGTCTCTTCTTGGCTACAGCAGGTCACCTGGCCCACGGCTTATTCCTGTGTTCCCTGCTGGTAGCCCTTTGGTATCCTCCCTCATTCTTTAGGTGTGTCCTTGTCCCATCGAGTGCCATTGTCCCACAGGGCCTCGCTAATTAGCATGTCCATAGGCTGGGCTCTGCCCAATGCTCAACCACACGCAGGGAAATATTTAGTATCCACACAGATTACAGACTCCTAACTACACACACAGACATTACACACTCACATGACTAGAGTACACAGGATTAGCAGACTGTGAGCTTCTATTCAACACCTCACATGGCCCCCTTTGCACCACTTTTGGGGCCAACACCCCCCCATGGGTGCAGCAGTGATCTGGCTGCTCCCCTCCAAATCTAGTAACGTGACACCGCCGTCCACCCACCCCTCCCCAGACAGACCCTCCCTGTCCATCCACCCCTCCCCAGACAGGTTCTCCCACAGTGTCCATCCAGCCAGCTCCAGACAGACCCCCGCGGTCCAGCCCATGCCCATTACTTTGCTTTCTGAGCATTGTTCTCTGCTCCAATGCTCTGCCTGCTGCTTGAAGGCATCACGCTTTCTGCCTGCCTCAGGCTGTTCCACATGCCCCGCTTTTATAGGTCCTGCCTTCCCAGGGTGCATCTCATGTGTCTAATTCTGCAGGAGCTGCTGGAGTTGGAGGCCTAGTGCCTGGCGCGGTTGGAGGCTTGGTGCCCGGTGTGGCCGGAGGCTTGGTGCCTGGTGCGGCTGGAGGCTTGGTGCCTGGTGTGGCCGGAGGCTTGGTGCCTGGCGCGGCTGGAGGCTTGGTGCCCGGTGTGGCCGGAGGCTTGGTGCCTGGTGCGGCTGGAGGCTTGGTGCCTGGTGTGGCCGGAGGCTTGGTGCCTGGTGCGGCTGGAGGCTTGGTGCCCGGTGTGGCCGGGGGCCTGGTGCCTGGTGTGGCCGGAGGCATCCCAGGTACTGGTGGAGTTGGGGACAAACTTATTCCATGCCAGGGCAAATCAGGGCGAATTGCTTAGGAGCAGGGCTGCTTGGGTCCTCCTCCCTTAGGGTGCGTCTAGACTAGGTGCCTGTGCCCCAGAGGCGTGTCAGTGAGATGTACCGACGGTCCGTGAGGCGGGGATTTAAAACCCCTCAGCGAATCCGGCACAGCGCGAGTCACGATGCAGATCGGTCGACAGGGAAGCCTTTGTCGACCCTCCCCTCTGCCTCGTGAAATGAGTTTACAGAAGCGGTCGGCAAAGGCTTCTTGACCCGCGCTGTGCCGGATCGGCTGAGCCCGCACAGCGCGGTGGCCATGCCTGTTCCAATGCCGCGGGGGTGCTCACATCCCTGCGCCCCTGACTGTGTCGGTGCGCCTCACGCACACGGCTCCGGCGGCAGAGGCACCTAGTCTAGACGTACCCAAGGCGCTGAGCGCTCTGGGCAGCCAGAAGTCCCAGGAGCCAGCCCCCTCCGACACCGCAGCTGTTCCGACACCGCAGCCAGCTCCACCTCCCTCAGCCGAGAGGTTCTACCCCTTCTCCCTGCCTCCAAACAGGATCGGCCACAGCCCCAGGTCAAAGGACACCTCGGCTCTTCCCCCAGAGCGCGTGGGCCAGCCCTCCGCAGCCTGCCGTCTGGAGGGCTCTTCGCACACAGAAGGCAGAGGCTGAGGGCAGAACAGCCAAGGCACAGTCCCCGGGCCGTGGCTGCAGGCTCTGAGCAGAGGTCTCGAGCGCGCCCTGTGGCGGGCGGGTTACCCTTCGGAAGAGGAGGGCGGAGCGAAGACGGGCATCTCTGGGGCCCTTTTCGAGCCTTGCCCAGGTGGAGGGAATTGCCTTGTGCCCGGCGCGTGGCACCCCAGAGCCGAGTCGGCAAGCGGCCTGGCCACGTCCCTCTCGGCACACAGCCGGGGGTGCTGGGCTGCAGCTCGGCAGCAAAATCCTCAGGGGCTTATTGGCAGCACGGCCGAGCCGCTGTCCGTGCAGCGCCGCTAGCCACTGCCCAGCCTCTCGGCACGAGGGGGGCGCCTGCCGCCACCTCCCAGACAGAGACCGGCCCGGAGCCTGCTCCGAGCGGGGTCGCCCGCCCCTCCCCCGCCTGGGCCCGCTCCGGGGGGCTGGGACGGCGCCGACACACGCGGGCAGCTGGGTCCCTCCAGCAGCGCCCACGGGGACGGGCCTGGCTGGGCGAGTCTGAGCCCTGCCCCTCACTCTGCCCGGCAGGCCTCAGCCCCGCAGCAGCAGCCGCCAAAGCAGCCGCCAAAGCAGCCAAGTATGGTGAGTGAGGCTTCCCTGGTTCCCCCCCGGCCTCCCTCCCCTCCCGCCCCCCTCCGGCCCCTGCTCCCCGCTCCCCTCCAGCCCCCGCTGCCCTCCCGCCCCCCTCCAGCCCCCGCTGCCCTCCCGCCCCCCTCCAGCCCCCGCTTCCCTCCCGCCCCCCTCCGGCCCCCGCTCCCCGCCCCCCTCCGGCCCCCGCTGCCCTCCCGCCCCTCTCCGGCCCCCGCTGCCCTCTCGCCCCCCTCCGGCTCCCGCTCCCCTCCCGCCCCCCTCCGGCCCCCGCTGCCCTCTCGCCCCCCTCCGACTCCCGCTCCCCTCCCGCCCCCTCCGGCCCCCGCTCCCCTCCCGCTCCCCTCCCGCCCCCTCCGCCCCCGCTCCCCTCCCGCCCCCCTCCGGCCCCTGCTCCCCTCCGGCCCCAACTCCTCTCCCCTCTAGCTCTCCTGCCCCCTCCAACCGCCGCTCTGCTCCCACTCCCCTCCCCCCTCCAGCCCCCACTGCCCTCCCATCCCCCTCCCCCTCCAGCCCCAACTCCTCTCCCCTCTAGCTCTCCTGCCGCCTCCCAGCCCCTGCTCCCCTCCCACACCCCTCCCCCCTCCGGCCCCCACTTCCCTCCCCCCTCCAGCCCCATCTCCTCTCCCCTCTAGCTCTCCTCCCCCCTCCAGCCCCTGCTGCCCTCCCTTCTAGCTCTCCTCCCCCCCCCCCCCGGCACCCACAGCCCTCCCCTCCCAGTCCCTCCCCCCCTCTGGCCCTTGCTGCCCTCTCCTCCTGCTTCCCTCCCCCTTCCAGCCCCTGCTACCCTCTTCTCTCCCCTCCAGGCCCAGATGCCCTCCCCTCTACCTCCCCTCGCCTCCCCTCCTGCTCCCCTCCTGGGATGGACCGGGCCAGGTCTGGGCACCGCTGAGGGTGTCGGCTCAGGGCGAATTGCTCAAACTCAGGGCTCCTCACAGCCCCAGACTGGAGTCCTTCCCGAAGAGGCCACACACCCGTCACACCGAGCGCCTCAGCTGCCAGCCTGGCCAGCCAGAAGCCTCGCGAGCAAAACCCCTCTGGCACCCCAGCTCTCCCTGTGCCCCAGTCAGCCTGCACACAGGTGAGGGGTTCTAGACCCCAACCTTGCCTGCCCAAATGGGCTCTTCTGGTCCCAAGAAACCAGCCCCAGGTCCCGGTCAATGTACACTCTGGATCGTACCCACACACCACGCTGGGCCAGTCCTGTAGAATCTCAACTCGAAAGGTTTGTTACTAAAAGGAAGAAAAGCCTGAAGTGAGGCTGTTAAGGAGAATACGTCACATGCATCGAGCCTCCCAGTTCTCGACACAGGCTCGCGGCAGAGACGTTAGAAACTGCTCTCTGGAAAGTCTCTGGTCGCATCCTATTCAGGACAGGTCCACGGGTCTTTCTGGCTCGTTGTTCCCTTCGAGGCTGCATCTGGGGTCGGGAGCTAAGCTGAAGACCAGATGGAGGGTGCCACCTGGGTGCCAGGGTACCTCCCCTGACATCTCCCTGGCCAGTGGCCTGTCCCTGTGTCCCATGCTGGCAGCCTTCAGGCATCAGTCCCATTCCCGAGCTGTGTATTGGCCCCTGGAGATCCCCTGGCTCCTTGCTAATTAGCATAGCCACTGGCTGAACTTTCCTTGCCCAATTCTCAGCCTCAGACAGGGTATGTCTACGCTACCCCGCTAGTTCGAACTAGGGTGGTTAATGTAGTCATCCGCAGTTGCAAATGAAGCCTGGGATTTGAATTTCCCAGGCTTCATTTGCATAAAGCTGGCCAGCGCCATTTTTAAATGCCGGCTAGTTTGAACCCTGTGCCGTGCGGCTACACGCGGCAGGGAGTAGCTAGTTCGGATTAGGCTTCTAATCCGAACTATCTGTACTCCTCGTTCCACGTTCCACGAGGTGTACAGCTAGTTCGGATTAGAAGCCTAATCCGAACTAGCTACTCCGTGCCGCGTGTAGCCGCGCGGCACGGGGTTCGAACTAGCCGGCATTTAAAAATGGCGCCGGCCGGCTTTATGCAAATGAAGCCCGGGAAATTCAAATCCCAGGCTTCATTTGCAACTGCGGATGACTACATTAACCACCCTAGTTCGAACTAGCGGGGTAGCGTAGACATACCCACAGAGAATTTTCCAGCCTCCCTCCGGAGCACATGTTCCTAACTCCACACGCAGATGTCACGCAAGGACATGAAGAGCACACGCAGAATCCGTAGAACAGAAGCTTCCGTGTGACACCTCCCATGGTCCCTTTATACCAACGTTTGGGGCAACCCCCCCCCCACCACGGGTGCAGCAGTGATCTGGCTGCTTCCCTTAAATTCCAGTAACGTGACACCTCCCCTCTCCAGTTCTGCTCCCCTCCCCCGTCCAGCCCCAGCTGCCCTCCCCCTTCCCCTGCCCTTCTAGCCTTAACCCCCATCCCTCTCCACAGGTGCTGGCATCGTGCCAGGCGGAGTGCCGAGGAATGGCAGGGTGCCAGTTGTCACGCCTGGGGCCGGCGGCCTGCCCGTGGTAACCCCGGGAGCTGGGGGTGTGCCAGGCCTTGTGCCCGGCGCAGGTGAGCACACGTCCTGGCACGGCAGTGCTGGCAATGGGATCCCTGGGGCCGCTGTGCACAGGGGTGCCAGGGGGCGGGCGCTGCTGTGAGGCACTGCAGTGCAGCCGCGTCACCGGGGCCGTGACTTCCGGCGCAGCGGATGGGGGTGCGGGGCCGGGGCTCCCCGACGCGCCCTCACAGCAGCTCGGCGGCAGATGGGCACCGGGTGCCCCGCGGCTCTGGGCTCTGACTCCGATCTCTCTCCCTGCAGGGATTCCCCAGGTCGGCGTGCAGCCAGGCGCCAAGCCCCCGAAGTACGGTAGGCACCTTCTTCCTTGGCCCCCCGCCTCCTCTGCCCTGTGAGCGGGGGCCGAGCACCGTGCCCGCAGCCCCCCGCATCCGCCCTGGGAAGCCCGTCTCTCCTCCCGCCTTGGCTTTGAAACTCTGCCCCTCTCCTGCCTGCCCTGCCCCCAGGGTCAGTGCCCCCGGGCGTGTGCACAAGTGTGAGTCTTAGCAGTGCACGGGCAGGGGGTGCTCTTGTGGGGTCAGTGCCCCCGGGCGTGTGCACAAGTGTGAGTCTTAGCAGTGCACGGGCAGGGGGTGCTCTTGTGGGGTCAGTGCCCCCGGGCGCGTGTGCACAAGTGTGAGTCTTAGCAGTGCACGGGCAGGGGGTGCTCTTGTGGGGTCAGTGCCCCCGGGCGTGTGCACAAGTGTGAGTCTTAGCAGTGCACGGGCAGGGGGTGCTCTTGTGGGGTCAGTGCCCCCGGGCGTGTGCACAAGTGTGAGTCTTAGCAGTGCACGGCCAGGGGGTGCTCTTGTGGGGTCAGTGCCCCCGGGCGTGTGTACAGCAGTGTGAGTCTTAGCGGTGCTCTTGTGGGGTCAGTGCCCCCGGGCGTGTGCACAAGTGTCAGTCTTCGCAGTGCACGGGCAGGGGGTGCTCTTGTGGGGTCGGTGCCCCAGGGCATGTGCATACAAGTGTGAGTCTTCGCAGTGCACGGCCAGGGGGTGCGCTGACACAGGTGCTGCCCCCAGGCTCCAGAGCTGGAGCAGCCAGCTCCACCCTCCCCCAGCGCCTCATGCCCATGGCCCCACTGATCAACTCTTCCCCCCTCCTCCAGTGCCCCCTGCTGTCACCAGCCGTCTCCAGATCAATTCCTCACCCCCTGCCTGTGGAAAGCAGGAAGCCAGCACCTGTGTGTGCGTGTGCAGGTCATGTGTGTATTTGTGTGTGCGTGTGCAGGTCATGTGTGTGTTTGTATGTGCGGGCGCAGGTCATTTCCATATGGCCATGCATCTGTCATGGCCGTGCGTGAGCGTGCATGGTCGTGTGTGCTGCTGGGTGTGCATGTGACTCCGGAGGGTGACACTGGTTTCTGTGAGCAGGCACTGAGCCCCCGTCTCACGCTGGCTGGGTGCGCCCTGGGGAAGGCCCCACAGCAGGTGCCCCATAAATGGGAGGAGCCCGGCAGGCGCAGCCCTTTGCTTTGTGACTGCCGAGGTCCCTGGGCTGCAGTCGCAGACACCGAGCCCTGGACCAGGAGCTCGGGAGGGACGGGATTGGCCTCGCGTTGTGCCCCGGGCGCAGGGAGCCGGGCACGGAGGGGCTCTGCCCTGGGCGCAGGGAGCCGGGCACGGAGGGGCTCTGCCCCAGGCGCAGGGAGCCGGGCACGGAGGGGCTCTGCCCCCGGGCGCAGGGAGCCGGGCACGGAGGGGCTCTGCCCCCGGGCGCAGGGAGCCGGGCACGGAGGGGCTTTGCCCCCGGGCGCAGGGAGCCGGGCACGGAGGGGCTTTGCCCCCGGGCGCAGGGAGCCGGGCACGGAGGGGCTCTGCCCCGGGCACAGGGAGCCGGGCACGGAGGGGCTCTGCCCCCAGGCGCAGGGAGCCGAGCACGGAGGGGCTCTGCCCCCAGGCGCAGGGAGCCGGGCACGGAGGGGCTCTGCCCCGGGCGCAGGGAGCCGGGCACGGAGGGGCTCTGCCCCGGGCGCAGGGAGCCGGGCACGGAGGGGCTCTGCCCCGGGCGCAGGGAGCCGGGCACGGAGGGGCTCTGCCCCGGGCGCAGGGAGCCGGGCACGGAGGGGCTCTGCCCCCGGGCGCAGGGAGCCGGGCATGGAGGGGCTGTGCCCCGGGCGCAGGGAGCCGGGCACGGAGGGGCTCTCCCTGGCCCGCTGGGCTTGCCCCACATGCAATGCCCTGGCTCATCCCCTCTGCCTCACCAAGGGCGATGGGGCCGGGGGGGCAGCCCTGGGTTAATGAGTCGGCCCATGGGCTATGCAGGCGAGAGGGCTGCAAGGGCCAAGTCGGGACAGCAGGGGTGGCGCTGCCCGGGCTTGGCTGCTCCCTCTGCAGCGTGGCATGGCTGGGCAACGAGTGGGCCCATCTGCTCCAGGGTTCAGCCCCCGGGGATGCGACCCTCTACCAGCCTCCCCTGGTGTTTGGCCAGGTTCCCCCTGTCCCCCAGCCTGCCTCTGTCAGTGACTGACTCCCAGCAGGGGGCGCTGTGGGGAGGGGCCGGAGCCCTGGTTGGGAGGCGCTCCGGGGTACGCCAGCCCCAGCCTGTCCTAGCAGGGGGCGCTGTGGGGAGGAGCCGGAGCCCTGGTTGGGAGGCGCTCCGGGGTACGCCAGCCCCAGCCTGTCCCAGCAGGGGGCGCTGTGGGGAGGCGCCGGAGCCCTGGTTGGGAGGCGCTCCGGGGTACGCCAGCCCCAGCCTGTCCCAGCAGGGGGCGCTGTGGGGAGGAGCCGGAGCCCTGGTTGGGAGGCGCTCCGGGGTACGCCAGCCCCAGCCTGTCCCAGCAGGGGGCGCTGTGGGGAGGAGCCGGAGCCCTGGTTGGGAGGCGCTCCCGGGTACGCCAGCCCCAGCCTGTCCCAGCAGGGGGCGCTGTGGGGAGGCGCCGGAGCCCTGGCTGGGGGGCGCTCCCGGGTACGCCAGCCCCAGCCTGTCCCAGCAGGGGGCGCTGTGGGGAGGGGCCGGAGCCCTGGCTGGGGGAGGTGGGGTGCTGTGCTGCTCTCAGTGTCAGTGACTGGTTGTTTGCTGTTGTAGGGTTCGGTGCTGGGGGCCTGCAGCCAGGTGAGTGACGGGATGTGGGGGGAGCTTTGCCTGGGAACGCTTCACCTGCCCCCGGATGCTGGCGCCGAGGTGCCTTCGACAGAGCCCTGCTCTGTTGCTCCCCAGCGGGGCCAGGAGAGCTGGGGCCAGTGCCAGGGCCCTGTGTGCCAGGCGGCTGCAGCAGGCGCTGCTGGGACCTGCTGGCCCAGAGGGTTGCATGGCGCGCCCCTCCGCATGCCAGGCCAGGGCTCTCCCAGCTTCACCTGCTCCTGTTTTGTTCTAGGGGCCGGAGTTCCTGGCTACGGTTTGTCGCCCATTTACCCAGGTACATCGGGCAGCTCGGTTCCTATCCCCTGGCAGCAGGGCCGGGAGCCAGGCCCAGCACCCAACCCCTGCATGGCCCCAGCCCAGCCCAGCCCCAGCCCCGCCCCGCCCCGCCCCAGCACCGTGCTGCCGTCAAGGGATGAGCCCCCAGGCCACAGGCACCCACTGCCTGGGGGACCGAGGGAACCATGGGCAGGGATGGTGCCAGGGCCCCCCTCCTCCACGCCAGCCTGTGCCCTGCTACCATGGCTGGGGCACTGGGGCTGTGGGGCAGCCTGGGGGCTATGTAGAGGCCTGGGGGGAGCTGGGGCTGTGGAGCGCTGGGCGGAGGCATTCTCTTGGGCAGGGGCCCGTGGCCATAGTGGGGTGCAGGGCAGGGGCAGGACCTGGGGCAGCAGGGACAGGCTGGAGTGTGCCCTCCCCAAGCCACGCCGGCCGCGCCCCCGGCCTGGCAAGCCCTGCAAGAGGCCGGCTCGGCGCGCGGTGCCGGGGGGCCAGCCACTGAGAGGTCTGTTTCTTCCAGGCGGACTTGCTGGCCAGCTGGGATACGGCGGTGAGTGGGGGTCCTGGGCAGCACAGTGTGGCCAGGGCCTGCAGAGCGGGGGGGTCACTGTGCCTGGCTCTCCCCTAGGGCTCCCTCCGGCCTCGCCTGCCCGGGGCTGCCCATTCCCGACTCCTGCGGTGCAGCGGAGACGGCCCCAGCCCTGCCTGGCCCAGGTGCTGGGCCTCCCCTCCTGTTCCACGTGGGCCCTGCGGCCGAGGCTCCCAGGGCTCCATCCCATTGGAAGCCGAGGCCCCGAGCGAGCGCCTGGCCTGGGGCAGCGCCCATCTCCTGAGGCCCGCGCAGGCCGGCTGCAGCTGCGCCCTGCTCTGGGGAGGCGCATGGGCCCCAGCACTAGCTCTGAGTCCCAGCCAGGCTGCACCTTCGTCCCTGGTGCGCCGGCTCTGCCCCCGCCTGAGGCCCCGGCTGAGCGGGCTCCATGCTCTCTGCTGCCGGGGACGCGGGCCCTGGGGGAGGCCGGGGACTGGCTGCAGAGCGGGGGCTGGCGGCCCTTCCCCCGCTGCCCGGGGCGACAGTGCTCATGGCTCGTTTCTCTGCCTCTCCCCAGGAAAAGCGCTCAAGCCGTACGGCGGGGCCCTGGGCGCCCTGGGCTACAGAGGTAGGTGCCCTGCGGGTGCCGGGCTCCGCGGCACGGCCCAAGCAATGGGCCCCGGGCGATTTGCGCCAGGGAGGACGAAGCCACCTGGCTGCTTCTCCAGGGGCTCCCCTGGGCTCATCGCTTCCTGCGGCCTGGTGCCAGCCGAGAGGCCGTGCGCGGGCACTGCTGCCGTGCCCCCTGGCCAGAGCCTTGGCCCTCGGTTCAGCTCCCCCCGGGCACTCCCGCCGTGCCCCCCAAGGCCTCTGTGCCCCATTCCCGCCGTGCCCCCCAAGGCCGCTGTGCCCCATTTCCAGTGCCCCCCAAGGCCCCTGTGCCCCGTTCCCACTGTGCCCCCCAAGGCCGCTGTGCCCCGTTCCCACCGTGCCCCCCAGGGCCGCTGTGCCCCATTTCCAGTGCCCCCCAAGGCCCCTGTGCCCCGTTCCCACTGTGCCCCCCAAGGCCCCTGTGCCCCGTTCCCACCGTGCCCCCCAAGGCCGCTGTGCCCCATTTCCAGAGCCCCCCAAAGCCGCTGTGCCCCATTTCCAGTGTCCCCCAAGGCCCCTGTGCCCCGTTCCCACCGTGCCCCCCAAGGCCTCTGTGCCCCATTTCCAGAGCCCCCCAAGGCCCCTGTGCCCCGTTCCCACCTTGCCCCCCAAGGCCCCTGTGCCCCATTCCCGCTGTGCCCCCCAAGGCCTCTGTGCCCCGTTCCCGCTGTGCCCCCCAAGGCCGCTGTGCCCTGTTCCCCACTTGTCCCCCCAAGGCCCCTGTGCCCCCTTCCCGCCGTGCCCCCCAAAGCCGCTGTGCCCTGTTCCCCACTTGTCCCCCCAAGGCCCCTGTGCCCCCTTCCCGCCATGCCCCCCAAGGCTGCTGTGCCCCATTTCCCGTGCCCCCCAAGACCCCTGTGCCCCGTTCCTGCCATGCCCCCCAGGCCGCTGTTCCATTCCCAGCATGTCCCCCCAAGGGCGCTGTGCCCCGTTCCTGCTGTGCTCCCCAGGCCGCTGTGCCCCGTTCTCCACGTGTCCCCCCCACGGCCGCTGTGCCCCGTTCCCAGCGCAGTGCCGCTGCCCTGGCCTCCCATGTCCTGCCCCAGGGAGCTGCTTGGGGGCCGTGCTCTCCGCAGCGCCGGGCCCTGGCCAGCCTTTCCGTGACAGCGCCCGGCCGCTGGGGGCAGGCTGTACCAGGCAGGTCGGGGCCCTGGGGCTCGGGGCACTGGCTCACCCCGTTTCCCCCGCAGGTGGCGTGGGCTGCGCACAAGGGAAGTTCTGCGGCAGGAAACGGAAGTAGCCCAGCCTGGCTGCTACCCTGAACCTCATGAACTTTGGTGCTACTGCATGGTCTAGAATGTAAACCCCGAGCAAAGCAGCGACCCCGCTCCCTCCCCGCCTCCCGCCGGCGCCCCGAGGGACCCCCCCTCTCTCCAGCAGGGGCACAGAACAAACTGCGGGAACCGCCATTCCCACTGGTGCTACAGCTCCCTGTGGGGAGAGCGGGGCAGGCCTCCGTGGGGCGGGGCGCTCTCGGACAGTGAGGGGCTGGCTCCACCGGCCGCCAGCAGCGCCCCTCCCGCCACGGCCCAGCTGCGCCCGGCAGGCAGGGGCCACGTGCCAGGGACTGCCCAGCAGCCAGCCAGCCCTGGCCCCACCCCGGTGCCTGCCTGCCCAGGGCCCCGCAGCACGGCTGCCACGCTCCGGGCAGGGGCCTCCTGCTCATACAGGACGAGCGGCCGGTGGTGGAAATGGCCCAGAGTTCTTTGCAGCGGTGCCATCCGATTGGCTGACCCGTCCCGGCCGCTGGAGGCCACGGCCCTCCCGGCGCGCTCAGCAGAGCCAAGTCACTAACACTGATGGATGAGCCCTGCGCCCGCCTCACTCAGCAGCACTGTACGGGCGCCGGCGCCAGCCCAGCCCTGCCGCTGCTCCGAGCCCGCTGGCACCTGCGCTCCTCTGGGCCCGGGTGCCGGGGGGCCCCGAGAGCCGGGCCGGACGCAATCGCCCTCCCCATGTAACTCACTTGGTGTCGCTCGGGTGGGACGTGTCCTACAGAGGGGACGCAACTGCTTCCAACCAACCAATAAACAGACTTCGAAAGGACGAGCGCGCCTCCGGGTCCTCCTTCGCCCGCTGCTTCCCCGGAGCTAGAGCGGGGAGCCCCGGATCCGCCCTGCCCCCCGGATCCTGGCCCCCCCGGATCCGCCCTGCCCCCCGGATCCTGGCCCCCCTGGATCCGCCCTGCCCCCCGGATCCTGGCCCCCCCGGATCCGCCCTGCCCCTGAGCCTGGCCCCCCCGGATCCGCCCTGCCCCCCGGATCCTGGCCCCCCCGGATCCGCCCTGCCCCCCGGATCCTGGCCCCCCCGGATCCGCCCTGCCCCCTCTGAGCCTGGCCCCCCGGATCCACCCTGCCCCCCGGATCCTGGGCCCCCCGGATCCGCCCTGCCCCCCGGATCCTGGCCCCCCGGATCCACCCTGCCCCCTGGATCCTTGACCCCCGGATCCACCCTGTCCCCTGGATCCTTGCCCCCCAGATCCGCCCTGCCCCCTGGAACCTCGCCCCCTGGATCCACCCTGCCCCCTGAGCCTGGCCCTCCGGATCTGCCCTGCCCCCCGGATCCTCACCCCCGGATCCACCCTGCCTGAACCTGGCCCCCCGGATCTGCTCTGCCTCCCAGATCCTCGCCCCTGGATCCTCCCTGCCCCCCGAGCCTGGCCCCCGAGATCCACCCTGTCCGAGCCTGGCCCCCCGGATCCACCCTGCCCCCTGAACCTGGCCTCCTGGAGCTGCCCTGCCTCCTGGATCCTCACCCCCTGGATCTGCCCTGCCTCCCAAGCCTGGCCCCCCCGGATCCACCCAGCCCCCCGGATCCTCACCCCCTAGATCCGTCCTGCCCCCCGAGCCTGGCTCCTTGGATCTGCCCTGCCTCCCGGATCCACACCCTAGGATCCACTCTGCCCCCTAGATCCTCACCCCCCCCCAAGATCCATCCTGACCCCCAGATCCTCACCTCCTGGGATCTGCCTTGCCCCCCGAATCTGACTCCCCCGGATCCGCCCTGCCCCCGGATCCGCCCTGCCCCCTGGATCCTCACCCTCCCGATCTGCTCTGCCCCCCAGATATTCCCCTGGATCCTCCCTGCCCCCTGAATCCTCACCTCCCCAGATCCACCATGCCCCCCAGATCCTCACCCCCTGGGATCCACGCTGCCCCCTGGATCCTCAACTGCTGGATCTGCCTTGCCCCCCATACCTGACCCCCCGGATCAGCCCTGCCCCCCCCCGGATCCTCACCTCCCTGGATCCTCACCCCCCGGATCAGCCCTGCCCCCCGAATCCTCCCCCCCTGGATCCACTCTGCCCCCTGAATCCTCACCCCCCAGATCCTCACACTCCTGGATCCACCCTGCCCCCTGAGCCTCACCCCCGGGATCCACCCTGCTCCCCCCAGATGCTCCCCCCCAGGATCTGCTCTGCCCTCCAGACCCTCACCCTGGGATCCGCCCTGCCCCCACGGATCCTCATACCTCGGGATGCACCCTGTCCCCCTGTCAGAGCTGTTGCCCACTCTGGCACAACATATGCAAAAGTGGGGGCCCGCAAAAGCACCCCAGAACCTGATCTCTACAGGCTTTGATACAAAAACTTTCCCCAAAATCTTAATACCCCGACTTTGGAGAATAAAAACAGCTGCCGCCACCCAAGTATTCCGAAAGCTCCCTTGGGAAACCTCCCTAAAACCTCAGGGGCACCTCAAGCTCTTTCCCCTAAGAGCTTGACAAAGAAAAGAGAAAATATGAGCTGCCGTCTGTGGTAGCTGCCCCGTAGATCCCTCGGACAGACCTTCCAGGACACAGAAATGAACCAATCCCAGGTTAATTAAAGAAAAAGAAAACAAACTTTTATTATCAAAATAATACCATCGTTGCAAGCACAATAAAGCGGCTAGATGAAAAAGAACCACCCATGAATCTAGCTACTCGGGATCCCCTGGGCTCAGGACTTAGGGTATGTCTACACTACAATGTTAGTTCGAACTAACTTTCATAGGCGCTACACTAGCGCTCCGTTAGTTCGAATTTGAATCGAATTAACGGAGCGCTTAGTTCGAACTAGGAAAACCTCATTCCACGAGGATTAAGCCTAGTTCGAACTTACTAGTTCGAATTAAGGGGTGTGTAGCCCCTTAATTCGAACTAGTGGGAGGCTAGCCCTCCCCAGCTTGCCCTGGTGGCCACTCTGGCCAACACCAGGGAAACTCTATGCCCCCCTCCCGGCCCCGGACCCCTTAAAGGGGCACGGGCTGGCTACGGTGCCCGTGCCAGGTGCAAGCCTGCCAGCACCCAGCCAGCAGACCCTGCACCTGGCACAGCACAGAGCCACCCACCCGATGCCCCCCAGCCCTCCCCCTCTTCTCGGGACCAGGCTGGCGGCTCCCGGGAGCTTGCCCTGGACCGCAAGAGGCGGGCACCTTCCTGGGTTAGTGCGGACATCGTGGACCTCGTCCACGATCTCCGCACTAGGCACAGGAAAGTGGCCGGCTAGGGCAGGAGAGCTGCCAGCCTGGCCACCCAGGAGCAGGTGTGCATGAAAATCAAGGGGGTCCACTGAGCCCCCCGACCCTGAGCCCTGAGCTTACAATGGCCGTACTGGGTCAGACCAAAGGTCCATCTAGCCCAGTAGCCTGTCTGCCGACAGCGGCCAACGCTAGGGACCCTGGAGGGGATGGACCGAAGACAGTGACCAAGCCATTTGTCTCGTGCCATCCCTCTCCAGCCTTGCACAAACTTTGGGCAGGGACACCACTCCTACCCCCTGGCTAATAGCACTCCATGGACCCAACCTCCATGACTTGATCTCACTTCCCTTTCAACTCTGTTCTAGTTGTAGCCTTCACAGCCTCCTGCAGCAAGGAGTTCCGCAGGTTAACTATTTGCTTTCTGAAGAACAACAACTTTCTCTTACTAGTTTCAAGCCTGCTACCCATTCCTTTCCTTTGGTGTCCTCTAGTCCTTCTTTATGGGAACTCAGGAAGAACTTTTCTGAATGCACCCTCTCCACCCAACCCCTGCTTTTAGAGACCTCTATCCTGTCCCCCCTACGTCTCCTCTTTTCTAAGCTGAACAGTCCCAGTCTCTGTAGCCTCTCTTCATCTGGGACCTGTTCCCAACGCCTGATCATGTTAGTTGCCCTCCCCTCTCCCAGCCTTTCTCTTCCCCTCTCCCACCTCCTTTTCCCAGTCTCCCCCAGTTTTTTTCAATAAAGACAGAGTCAATGTTGGAAGAAACGTTATCTTTATTTTGTACATCAATAAGAAGGGGGGCTAGGGAAGGGTAAGTGGAAGGAGGTGAGGGAGGAATGGGGTACGAGCCCCCGATGGGGAGGACTGGGCTGGCTCTGCGGGCTTCTGGGGGTGGAAGCTCTCCTGCAGCCCCCCGATTGCCCCCTCTCCCCAGATGGCAGCCTGCGGCAAGTGCAGCCGGGCTGATGGCCGAGTGGTGTGATGTGCCCAGTGTGGGTACTCCGGGCAATCCAAGCCAGGACTGGTTTTCAAGCGGGGCACCCCTTAGAACTGTCTGTCCGGGGTGGGGGTCGGGACCCTTTAAGCGCAGCCCTCGGCTAGCCTGAGACAGCATCTCCACGCTCTAAGTCCTCCTCTGATGCCCTGCCGGCACTGCTTCCGGCCAGCCTTAAGCCCTGTTCAGAGTCCACTCAATGTGGACTTGCTAGTTCGAATTAGCAAAACGCTAATTCGAACTAGTTTTTAGTTCTAGACGCGTTAGTTCGAATTAGCTTAGTTCGAATTAACTAATTCGAACTAAGTTAGTTCGAACTAGCGCTGTAGTGTAGACATACCCTTAGTTATAAAAGGAAAAACACTCTTGGGGTATGTCTGCACTAGTTCGAATTAGGGTGGCTAATGTCGGCATTCAAACTTGCAAATGAAGCCAGGGATTTAAATATCCCGGGCTTCATTTGCATGTTCCCGGGTGTTGCCATTTTTAAATGCCCGGCTACGCAGCACGGGCTAGGTAGTTCGAAGCAAAGCTCCTAATTCAAACTACCGCTACTCCTCCTGCAATGAGAGAGAGAGAAAACCGCACTTTGAACAACTCAGACATCAGTTCCACGTTCCCAAATCAGAAAACAGTAAAACCTGACGGGTTAACTGACACACATTTTGAGGAGACTTTTCTTGGAGAGAGACAGGCCTTCCCGTCTCCCTGGTACTTGGGAGAAACCGACTCAGACAAAGGAGGGAAAAGTTAAAAATTCCTTTGTCCCAGATTGAAATCCCTACCTGCTGTGACAGCGCAGTGGGGAGCCCCGACCCTGCACCCCGTCTGCAGCCAGATGTGACTCTGTCAGCCAGCAGAGCAGGTGTATTGGTTCTCGGGGACACAGGCGATGGTAACAGGGTACACTGAGGGCGGGCAGCCTTATCCCTCCTGGGGGAGGGGTTCAGGGGACCCGGAACCCCCCTGCCCTGGCTTTAGTCTGCCCTGCTCATCTTCCTCCCCCAGACGGCCCCTTCTCCCAGCCACTGGCCACTCACCCCCCAGGCAGCCCCCCATTCCTTTGCTCCAAAGCCTTCCCCTGGCCAGGGAAGAAGCCGCCGGGCCCTTGTCTACCTGCCTTGGCTCAGGAGACCCCCCTCCCGCGCTGGGCCCTGCGCAGACAGAGAAGGGGAGGGTCACAAAAGCAGACCCCCACTACCTCACACCTGCATTGTTATTGGCTGACCAAATACCTGGCTAGGTTAACCCCTTAGCCACCAGGCTGCCAGCCAGCCCTCATGCTTGTGACACCCCCGGGTCCTCACACCCTGGGATCCGCCCTGCCCCCCAGATCCTCACCTCTGGGATCCACCCTACCCCCTGGATCCATACCCTCAGGATCCACCCTGCCCCCCGGATCCTCACCGCCAGGATCCACCCTACCCCCTGGATCTATACCCCCAGGATCTGCCCTGCCCCCCAGATCCTCACCTCTGGGATCCGCCCTACCCCCTGGATCCATACCCCCAGGATCCACCCTGCCTCCCGGATCCTCACCGCCAGGATCTGCCCTACCCCCTGGATCCTCACCTCTGGGATCTGCCCTGCCCCCAGGGATCCACTCTGCCCCCTGAGGCTGGCCCCCCCAGATCCACCCTGTCTCCCCGATCCTCACCCCCTGGATCCGCCCTGCCCCCCAAGCCTGGCCCCCTGCATCTGCCCTACTCCCTGGATCTTCACCTCCAGGATCCTCCCTCCCCCCTGGATCCACATTCCTGGGATCTGCCCTGCCCCCTAGATCCACACTCCCGGGATCCACCCTGCCCCCCAGAGCCTCACCTCTGGGATTCACCCAACTTCCTGGATCCACAACCCCAGGATCCACTCTATCCCCTGGATCCTCACCTCTGGGATCCGCCCCACCCACTGGATCTTCACCTCCGGGATCCGCCTTACCCCTCCAGATCCTCACCTCTGGGATCTGCCCTACCCGCTAGATCCATACCCTCAGGATCCACCCTGCCCCCCAGATCTTCATCTCTGGGATCCACCCTATCCCCTGGATCCACACCCCCAGGATCTGCCCTAACCCCCACCCCCGGATCCTCACCTCTGGGATCCGCCCTGCCCCCCAAGCCTGGCCCCCTGGATCTGCCCTACCCCCTGGATCCTCACCTCCAGGATCTGCCCTACCCCTTGGATCCACATGCCTGGGATCCACCCTACCCCCTGAATCCACACTCCAGGCTCCACTCTGCTCCCCAGAGCCTCACCCCCGGGATCCTCCCTGCCCCCCAGAGCCTCATCCAGGATTCACCCTACTGCCTGGATCCACACCCCGGGATCTGCTCTATCCCCTGGATCCACACCCCGGGATCTGCTCTGTCCCCTGGATCCTCACCTCTGGGATCTGCCCTGCCCCCCAGATCCTCACCTCCAGGATCTGCCCTACCCCCTGGATCCATACCCCCAGGATCCGCCCTGCCCCCCGGATCCTCACCTCTGGGATGTTCCCTGCCCCTCCAGCATCACCTCCTGGGATCTGCCCTGTCCCCTGGATCCTCACACCTCTGAGATCTGCCCTGAACCCCAAGCCTCACCCCATGGAATCTGCTGTGCTACCCATCCTCACCCCCTGGGATCTGCCCTGCCCCCCTTATGCTCACACCCCCAGGATCCACCATGTGCCCCAGATCCTCACACCCCTGGATCCACTCTGCCCCCTGAGCCTCAGCCCCTGGGATCTGGTTGCCCACCCCCCCGCTCTGCCCTCCCCAGGATCCACCTATGACAACACATTGCAGGGTCCCCCAGCCTGCCCCCCCATCTGCAGCCAGATGTGCCTCTCAGCAGACCAGTAGAGTAGAAGGTTTTATTGCTTCTCAGAGGCACAGCGTCGCATCAGCGTGATGCCAGCACAGGAGCCAGGGCGGAGCCTTATTCCTCTCGGGGGGAAGGGGCTTCACCCCCTTCCTTGGTTCAAAAGCTCCTCACTCCCCCAGCCCAGGCGAGACTGACTAAACTCCCCGGCTCTGCCCCCCAGGCAGGGGACAGTCCCCACCTCTCTTCTTTTGTCTCTCTCTGGGAACAGGCTTGTTTTCTGCTCAGGCTGGGACTTAGGCGTCTAAGGCCAATACACAAGTGAAGTGAGTCAGTGAGAATCACATATCACACAGTACAGCCGGCAGGATCACTGGGATACAGAGCAGACAGCCCCCCCACTACGCCACATCTCTCCCCCCTCCGAGAGCGAACTGAGCGGGGTCACTCCCCGGTGGCCTGGGGAAGTTTGGGTTCCCCAGCGGCTGTGACATTGGTGCCCTCCTGGGCTTGGGCCTGCCACAGCTCCGCCCTGTTCGGCTGCTGGACGACTTTGGGGGGCTGGCGCGGGCCCACTCTCTGCCCTTCCGCTTGTGATGTAGTGGGGGTACCTTTCTGGGGCTGTGGGTGACCTCAGCTGTCTGTAGCACGACCCAGCAGGGCAGGGGGTGAGTCATTATGCAAAGGGGGCTCCAAACCTGTCTGACCAGCTACCCCCCAGGGAGAGAAACAAAGGAAGGGGGAATGCTGCCCTGGCTGGGGGGCAGGGCTGGAAGAGGGTTAGTTAGTTTCTGTCTGGGGAGCAGGGGAGAAGGAGCTGGGGAGGGGGCTGGGATTGTAGGGCCCAGCCACCCCCATCTCAAGGGGAGGCACTGAGGCCTCTTAGCCCCAGTTCCTGTAACCAGATGACAGATGCTGTGCTGTATCCTGGGGAAGCAATAAACCACCTCTATTCTACTGGCTGGTGGAGTCTGTTTGTGCCATTTTGGGGGTGCAGGAGACGGGAAAACCCCAATGTGTCGTCACACTGGTGTCAGGGGTGGGATGCACTGCACCCCGTGGATGAAGCTCCCAGCGGCAAGCGACAAAGCGCAGTAGAAGCAAGAGCCCTGGAGCCAGGCATGCAGGAGACAGAGCGAAGCGGTTCCTGGGAATCGTGGGGCGCTGCAGCACTAGACTGGTGAGTCTGCACCGAGGGGACCAGCGGGGAGATGGCCTACGCCCGACTCTTGAAGGCAGAGCTGGTGGGGCTGTGCAGAGAGACGGGCTTGCCTGTGCGGAAAGCAACCAAGGCCCAGCTGATTGACAGGCTGGAGGAGAATGACCAGCCACAGGGCCAGGATCTTGTGCCCATGGGAAGCAGCCAGACCCCACCTGGGAGCAACACAGGCTCAGAGAGGGGGCGGAGCTCTGGAGCCTGCAGGAGAGATGGGACAGCCTCCCCGGGGAACCCGGCAAACCATAGACCCTTCCCTGGGTGGACTAACCAGCAGAGCTGCGGCGGCTGGAGATCCAGCTGCGGATGAAGGAATTGGAAGTAGAGGACCGAGAGAAGGAGCGCCAAGATCGGGAAAGGGATCGCCAGGACCGAGAGAGGCAGCGACAGCATGAGTTGGCCATGGCAGAGCGGAGAACTGGCGGGGCACCGGCTGCGCTGAGTGCGGATGGGCCCCAAGATCCCAGGGCTGCCAGACACTTGAAGAGGCTCGTGCTGGCCCAATTGAAGGACATGGGTGACATAGACGGGTTCCTCAGCTCCTTTGAGAGGGCCTGTGGACTGCAGCGGGTCCCCCCAGCTGGCTGGCTGCAGGAGCTCATCCCCGCACTGAACCAGGAGGCGGCCGGAGTGCTCAGTCAGCTGGAGGACCTACAGCCAGGGGATTACAACCGAGTCAAGGAGGCCCTGCTGCACAAGTTTGGGCTGACCCCCGAGATGTACAGGAAGAAGTTCCGGGGGGTGCAGAAGGAGCCACGGGAGACCTATGTGGACCTGGCCTCCCGCCTGGCGCAATACGGCCACAAGTGGGTGTCTGGAGTTGGAGCCCAGACCGCAGAGGAGCTGCTCAAGCTGGTCATGATGGAGCAGTTCTTGAAGCGTGCCCACCCAAACTGAGGCTGTGGCTGAAGGACCGAAGACCAGAGAACCCCCAGGAGGCCGGGAGACTGGCGGATGAGTTCACGGAGAGCCGGTCCGGGTGTGAACGGGAGTCCTGGAGAGAAAGGTAATCGCGCAGAGACCGGTTCTTGGCTGAGCGACGGAGAGAGGCACCTCCGAGGCGAGCCCCAGGGACCAAGACCAGTCATCGATACCCCAGAAAACCAGCCAGGGTCCAGGCAGAGCCGACCCAAAAGGGCCCGCAGAACCTAACTTGCCATCGCTGTGGGCAACAAGGCCACAAGAGGGCTCAATGCACCAGGTGCAAGAACAGGTCCCATGACCTGGGACTTTCCAGGGTTAACTGGCTGGGGCTGGAGGAAGGGCAGGCTGTCCCAGAGGCAGGGGCTGCCCCAGAGGCAGCTCAGAGTGGGGGGGAAGGATGCTCAGTGCACCTCCCCTGGGAGGTGTGACGTAGTGGGGGTATTGGGCTGCTTTCTATGCTGGCTCTGTGGTAACCCCACTGGCTGCTGCTGGTACCACAGCCCAGAAGGACAGGGAGTGAGACATTATGCAAAGAGCCCTCTCAACTGGTCCGACCAGCTACCCCCCATGGAGAGGAACAAAGGAAGGTGGATGCTGCCCTGGCTGGGGGGCAGGGCTGGAAGAGAGTTAGTCAGTTTTCTGTCTGGGAGCATGGAGGAAGCAGCCTCAGCAACAGGCTGGGGGGTTTATAAGCCAGACCCCCCACCCCATATCAAGGGGGGCTGAGGCATCCTAGGCCTGCCCTGTAACCTGGTGACATCTGTGCTGTGCTGTATTCTGGGGTATGTCTACACTACCCTCCTAGTTCGAACTAGGAGGGTAATGTAGGCATACCGCACTTGCAAATGAAGCCCGGGATTTGAATTTCCCGGGCTTCATTTGCATAAGTGGGGAGCCGCCATTTTTAAAACCCCGCTGGTTCGAACCCCGTGTAGTGCGGCTACACGGGGCTCGAACTAGGTAGTTCGAACTAGGATTCCTATTCCGAACTACCAGTACACCTCGTTCCATGAGGTGTACCGGTAGTTCGGAATAGGAAGCCTAGTTCCAACTACCTAGTTCGAGCCCCATGCTGCACGGGGTTCGAACCAGCGGGGTTTTAAAAATGGCGGCTCCCCACTTATGCAAATGAAGCCCGGGAAATTCAAATCCCGGGCTTCATTAGCAAGTGCGGTATGCCTACATTACCCTCCTAGTTTGAACTAGCGGGGTAGTGTAGACATACCCCAGGAGAGGCAATAAATTCCCTCTGTTCTACCGGCTAGTGGAGTCTGTTCGTGCCATTTCGGGGGTGCAAGAGGCGGGGGACCCCAACGTGCCGCCACAGGAGGTCTGACCCTCGGGAGGCGGATTTCTCCGTGTACCAGGTGGGGGCAAGGCGGCCCCTGTGGAGGGACTGCCTCATACCCCTGGAGGTGGATGGTAGGAAGGTGACGGGTTTCTGGGACACGGGGGCGGAGGTGACGTTGGCCCGACCCAACATAGCGGCCACAGACCGTATGCTACCCGACACTCAGCTGACACTGAGGGGCATAGACGGCACCCCATTTAAGGTACCCGTAGCCAGGGTGCATCTGAAATGGGAGGCCAAGTAGGGCCCCAAGGAAGTGGGGGTGCACCCACACTTACCCACCGAGGTGCTGATGGGGGGTGACCTAGAGGAGTGGCCAGACGAACCCCATAGGACGCTGGTCACCACCCGTAGCCAGAGCAAGCGAGGGGCTGGTGGCCCGGAACTCGAGGAGGTTCCCCAACAGGGGCCCAGGGCCCTGTCCCAGCAGACATAGAGTTGGACCTAGGCAGTGGGGGGAACCACGCCCCTGTCCCAGCCCCAGCTGCTGAATTCCAGGCTTAGGTGTGAGCGGATCCCTCCCTGCAGGCCCTGAGGGACCGGGCTGACCTGGGTGCAGCTCAACCCCTAGGAGGAGATTGCCAGGAGAAGTTCTGGTGGGAGAGGGGATTTCTGTACCGGGAATGGCTTCCCCCGGGACTGTAGGGGAATGGGGGCTCCAGCAGCAGCTGGTGGTCCCCCAAAGGTATTGCCGCAAGCTGCTGTACCTGGCCCATTATATCCCGTTCTTGGGACACCAGGGGATCCGGCGCACCCAGCTGAGGCTGCTCCACAACTTCTACTGGCCAGGGATGTTTGCAGCTGTCCAGTGGTACTGCCGGTCCTGCGACTCCTGCCAACGAGTGGGGAAGGCTCAAGATAGGAGGAAAGCTGCGTTGAGACCCCTGCCCATCATAGAGGAGCCTTTCCAGAAGGTGGTGATGGATATTGTGGGGCCCTTCAACAGAGCGACCCAGATGGGGAAGAAATACATCCTGGTGGTGGTGGACTTTGCCACCCGCTACCCCGAGGCCGTGGCCCTACCCTCTATCGAGGCAGACACGGTGGCAGATACCCTGCTGACCATTTTCAGCAGGGTGGGGTTCCCCCAGGAGGTTCTCATGGACCAGGGATCCAACTTCATGTCGGCCCTGCTCTGGTGCTTGTGGGAGAAGTGTGGGGTCCAGCACACCTGGGCCTCGGTGTATCGCCCCCAGACCAACGGGTTGGTGGAGAGGTTCAATGGGACTCTGAAGCAGATGCTACGGACCTTTATGCACAAACACCCGCAGGACTGGGACAAGTATAACACAACCTGTTGTTTGCATACAGGGAGGTACCACAGGAGTCCACAGGGTTCTCACCGTTCGAGCTGTTATATGGGAGGCGAGTGAGGGGCCCCCTGGACTTACTGAAAGACGAGTGGGAGGGGAAGGTCTCCCCGGAGGGTGAGCCGGTCGTGGAATACGTCCTGACGTTCCGGGAAAGACTTGCCGAGCTCATGGGCCTGGCCAGGGAGAACCTGAGCAGGGCCCAGAGGAAGCAGAAGGTCTGGTACGACCGCAATGCACGGGCACGCGCCTACGCTACCGGGGACCAGGTGATGGTCCTGATCCCCGTGAGGAAGAACAAGCTGCAAGCCGCCTGGGATGACCCCTTCAAGGTGGTTAAGCAGCTGAACGAGGTGAACTACGTGGTGGAGCTGACGGGCCGGACGCGCAGCCAGCGGGTGTATCATGTTAACATGATGAAGCCATACTGGGACAGGGAGAACTTGGTACTGGCAGTGTGTAAGCCCTGGGAGGAGCAGGGGGAGGATCCCCTGGTAGGCCTGTTCCCTGGGACCGGAGAGGACTCTTCGCTGGAGTCAATTTCCCTCTTCGACCAGCTCACCCCGGGCCAGCAGGCCGAGATCCGGGAGGTGCTGCGCTCTGCCAGCAGCTGTTCTCTGACAAGCCTGGTCTCACCAATTTGGCTGTCCACTGGGTGGAGACGGGCACTCACCCCCCGGTGCGCTGCTCCCCATTCAGGGTCACGGGGAAAACAGCCCAGGACCTGGAGAGAGAGGTCCAGGATATGTTGGCCCTGAGGGTGATCCAGCTGTCCTCCAGCCCCTGGGCCTCTTCCGTGGTGCTGGTTCCCAAGAAGGACGGGTCGATCCAGTTCTGCGTGGACTACTGGAAGCTCAATGTCATCACGGTGTCCGACACCTACCCGATGCCAAGGCCCGATGAGCTCCTGGACAAGCTGGGGGGAGCTCGCTACCTCACCACCCTGGACCTCACCAAGGGCTACTGGCAGGTGCCGCTAGACCAGGAGGCCAGACTGAAATCGGCTTTCATCACGCCGCTGGGCTCTATGAGTTCTTGGTCCTGCCCTTCAGCCTCAAAGGGGCACTGGCTACCTTCCAGCATCTGGTGGACCAGCTGCTGTGGGGAATGATGAACTGTGCCCTAGCGTACATAGGTGATATCTGCATCTTCAGCCAGTCCTGGGAGGACCACGTGGCCCAGGTCAGCCAGGTACTGGATCGGCTGAGGGAGGCTGGGCTGACCGTAAAGGCTGGGAAGTGCAAGGTTGGAATGGCCGAAGTATCCTACCTGGGCCATAAGGTGGGGAGCTGCTGCTTGAAGCCAGAGCCGGCCAAAGTGGAGGCCATCTGAGACTGGCCTGTACCCCAGACCAAGAAGCAGGTCCAGGCTTTCATTGGGATGGCGGGGTACTACCGGAGGTTTGTACCCAACTTCAGCTCCATCGCTGCTCCGATCACAAAAGCTGCAGCCGTACCTGTTTGGCCGGCGTTTCACGGTGTACACCGACCACTGCCCCCTGACCTGGCTGCACCAGATGAAGGGGACCAACGCCAAGCTGCTGAGGTGGAGCCTGCTCCTGCAGGACTACGACATGGAAGTGATCCACGTCAAGGGGAGCGCCAATGTCATCGCCGACGTGCTGCCCCGTAGCGAGGGGCCCAAACTTCCCTAGGTCACGAGCAGAGTGACCCTGCTCAGTTCGCTCTCCGAGGGGGGAGAACTGTGATGTAGTGGGGGGTACCTTGCTGGGGCTGTGGGCAACCTCTGCTGTCTGTAGCATGACCCAGCAGGGCAGGGGGTGAGTCATTATGCAAAAGGTGTCTCTCAACCTGTCTGACCTGCTACGCCCCAGGGAGAGAAACAAAGGAAGGTGGAATGCCGCCTCTGGCTGGGGGGCAGGGCTGGAAGAGAGTTGGTTAGTTTCTGTCTGGGAAGCAGGGGAGAAGGAGCTAGGGAGGGGGCTGGGATTTTAGGGCCCAGCCACCCCCCATCTCAAGGTGGGGCACTGAGGCCTCTTAGCCCCAGTTCCTGTAACCAGATGACATCTGTGCTGTGCTGTATCCTGGAGAAGCAATAAACTCCCTCTATTCTACTGGCTGGTGGAGTCTGTTCGTGCCATTTTGGGGGTGCAAGAGATGGGAAAACCCCAACGCGCCGTCACACCACTTCCCTGGGGCTCTGCCTAGGGTGTCTCTGTCTGGGCCCTGAGCTCAGCGAGCCTTTCCCGGAAAGCCAGGACGTCCTCCATGCCTGACTCTCCATCTGGGAAGGCCTCCCCCTCCCACAACTCTCTCAGCAAGCCAAGGGGGGCTGTCCCCCTTCTGCACCCTGGCTCAGTTGGGAAGAACCTGGCAGACCCTTGGGGAACCTCCCTGTGTGCAGACAGCAGGTGGGGCAGGTACTCGTACCAGTCCTGCGGGTGCTTGTGCATAAAGGCCTCCAGCATCTTCTTCAGGGTCCCTTCCCATCAGCCTTTTGGACTGGAAGCGATACACCAAAGCCCAGGAGAGCTGGCCCCCGTGCTACTCCAACAAGCACTGAAGCAGGGTTGACATGAAGTGGGATCCCTGGTCTGTGAGGACTCCTGGGGAACCCCACCCTGCTGAAAATGGTCAGCAGCGCGTCTGCCACCATGTCTGCCTCGATAGAGGGCAGAGCCACGGCCTTGGGGTAGCCGGTAACCAAATCCACGTTGCCAATAGGCCTCACTGTATCTATTGCTGCCCTCTGGAAAGGCTCCTCTGTGATGGGCAGGCACCTCAGGGTAGGTCCCCCACCATGTTGGGCTTTCCCCACCCTCTTGCAGGAGTCGCAGACCCGGCAGTACCGCTGCATGGATGCAAATATCCTGGGCCAGTAAAAGGCCTGAAGCAGCCTCAGCTGGGTGCACTGGATCCCCTGGTGCCCTGCGAATGGGACATCATGGGCTAGGTACAGCAGCTTGGGGCGATACTTTTGCAGAACCACCAGCTGCCACTGGACCCCCCCCCCCCACATCCCCACTTTCCCTGGGGGGAGCCATTCCTGGTACAGGAATCCCCGCTCCCACAGGAACCTCTCCCAGCAGTCCCCCCCCAGGGGCTGAGCTGTGCTGAGGTCAGCCCAGTCTCTCAGCGTCTGCAAGGAGCAGGGCTGGCTCTAGGTTTTTTGTCACCCCAAGCAAAAATATTTTTGGACCCCCCTTTTTTTTTGTCTGTGGAGGGTGCACGCACAAATGCAGCTTGCACGGCTTGCTGGGGGGTGGGGCGTGCACTTCGGGGGAGCCCAAACCCCGGGGCATTTTCATCTCCTAGGAGAACACCAGGAACTCCCCATGTGAGGACAATGGGAGGGCAGGTTCATCCACAGCAAGTCAGTTAAAGAAGCCCAAAGCATGCAGCTGTTCACATCCCTTAGTGCTGGAGTCCCGGTCCCACTCCTCACTCTGCAAAGGGATTTTATTACCAGAAGCCTTATAATCACTCAGACTCCAGCCCCAACACATAAGCTGTCCAACTCTTGGTGTCCATGGACAAGAATCAGCCTCACTATACAATGAGACATTTCAAAGGGATTAAGAGAACTTTTGTTTCAACTCACCAGCTCTACTGTCCAAAACAAGACAGGCACCAGACAACAAAACCCCACTAGCCTAGAACCTATTCCATGAGCGCAGCCCTGTGCCTTCTCCTTCAGGGACGGACCAAACAGTCTCTGAAGCAGGGTGGATTGATTTAAATAGCTTTGATATAATTTCTAATTTTAATCATGATTTAAACGGGCAAGCAGAAAACCAAGGTTTAAATGAGCAATTAATCATTTAAATTATACTTTTAAAATATTTTCCTAAAGGATGGTTGAGTCTTATTGATTAGCAACCTTTAAAACATGTTGATTTACAACCAGGAGAATACACTCAGTACAGCTACCAACTAAATAAATGCCCAAATAATTGTGTAACTTACATGTAATCAGATTCTTAATTTTTACATTTTTATTCTGTTACAAAATGGTGTGTAATAGGAACACTTAAGAGAGAGATTTTACCCCATTTATTATTTGCTAAGTGGCGGCTACTTTTTTTAAAACATATGATTTACATCTACTTCTGTCTGAACGGAAATTCTATTTAAAATAAACAAAGCCAGCATTTAATTTTTGTATGAAAATGTCCTTAAATGTAAAGGACACATGACAAAAAAGTATCCAAACACATTTTGCATCTAAAATCCATTTATTAAACAAAGGAAATATCCATAGTGAATTTAACAGATCAAACCTAGTCATCATGTTCTTCAAGATGTTAGAACGCTCTCATAACCAATTTTTTACTGAGAAAAGAGGAAAACAAGTTTTTCTGGTTCATCAACTCTCGGTTTTGCAATGGTGAATGAACTAATCATTGAATTAAACTAGCTGAATAAACCAAAGTGATAAAAACATTCTCTTTTCACCTGCAGAAGAAGCTACTGCTGATGTAAACACTGGTTCTAGGCACTTCCACTAGTGAACTGGTAGAATTTCTTTAAAAGTTGACAGGAGACATGTTCTATTTAATTTTTAAATTTAATTCATACATTATTTAAATAGGTTCTGATAAATTTAGGCCATAACAATTTTTAATTTAACTTTAAAGGTCTATTATTTAAAACAAAGCCTATTTCAATGGGATCACAATTCCAATAACAATGAAGCTCTCCTGCCCCAGACAGGAAGGGACTTGGGGACACGGGCACTGGGACACCAGAGTTCCCCTTCCTCCCAGGGCGGCCAGGCGGAGAGGCAGGGGCCTGACGTGCACCAGGAGGTGCCAGGCAGCCTCGAGCCATTGCTGGCAGGCTTGCAGCAGCAAGTCCAGAAAGTGCACCAGAAGGTGCAGGGCGAGCTCTGGCTCCATGTTGCCACCTGCGGCGGCGTCCCCGAAGGGAAGCACCGACACAGACGGGCACAGAGACCAACGCTTTGCTGTCCCTCGGCGAGGTTGGCAAGGAAGCAGGAAAAGCTGAGAACCGGCTGTCCAGGGGGGGTCCCTTTAAGCAAGAGCCTCAGATAGCCTCAGACAGCAGCCACACAAAGCAACTACTGACCTGATGCCCTGCCAGAACCGGTTTCAGCCGCCCTTAAATGCCCCCCTGCATCCAATCAGTGTGGACGCGCTAGTTCGAATTAGCAAAAGCTAATTCGAACTAGTTTTTAGTTCTAGACGCGTTAGTTCGAATTAGCTTAGTTCGAATTAACTAATTCGAACTAAGTTAGTTTGAATTAGCGCTGTAGTGTAGACATACCCTTACTGCCTAGTGTAGGGAAGTATTCCCTGGTTGTTTTGTCATTGACCGATGCTCTGTTCAGTGCCGTTTGAATTCCGTATGGGTATAGGTTTAAGTTGGTCTTCATTAGGCCTGTTGACAGGAGGAAAGGGGGCAGTTGTTCTGGGGCCCAGTGATTCAAAGGGGCCTGAGGTTCTTTGCTGCTGCTGCAGCAGTGTACTGGATAAAAATACTGGTGCAAAAGCGCCAGGCCCTTTAAATCACTGCCAGTGCCAGGGCACCGGGTCACACATTCTGAGGGTTGGAGGAGGGGCGTGCCATGCTTCAGGCGGCGCAGAGGGCTGCCTGCCCCTAGCCCCTCCACTTCCAGGAGTAAGTCTCCCTCCCCCCGCCCACCCAGGACCATGACGGCTGTAGGTTCCACTGGTCTCCATAAGGATCCTCCTTAGGGTGGCAGCCATTTATTCATCGTCTACAAGAGAGAAATTGTTAAAGCCATGATTTTGCTAGACTGAGGGAGTTCTAGCTGTGTAACATTCGTTAATATTTTAATCTGCCACAATGATAGAGCCAAGTCAGCCTGCCATGTATATGCCTCTGACTTTCATCATGTGCTGAGCTGAAAAACAGTTTTGTTATATTTTCCATTGGGATTTCTGGTTTGGCCAGTTTCACATTTTCTCGTTGATTATCTAGGGCTCTGTTCATGATTTTCAGTGTGAATCAAGGGATTAAACCCTAAGCCTGGCTTTTTTAGACTATGAACATGTAGCACAACCCCAGCATCAATGTTGGAAACATACACCAGAAGCAGTCCCACCGACATCCGTAGTGACTACCAGGCTGTGAGGGTAAGGTGTGAGTGCCTGGCTTATTAGTGTACTCAGAACAGGTGTTATGTATCCAAATGCTTCCTTCTGCAAGGACTGTGAAGGACAAGGGGAAAAAAAGCTGTAAGATCTTTTATTGTCAGACATCTAATGAACAGATATGCATAAACAAATAGGGTTGCTAGATGGTTTCAACAAAAATACCGGACACACTTAAGATTTAATCACAATCTACATTACATCTTATTTAGAAAATACCCGACATTTATATCTTCTCAATTTGTTTCCTGAACAGAAAGCTCAATTACTGGACTATCCAGTTTAAAACCAGACACCTGGCAACCCTATAAACAAATACCCCCATAGAAGCTAAAAGAAAGTTATACCTCACTATCTCTGCTCTTGAATACCCCACTTAGGGTACGTCTAGACTACATGCCTCTGGCGACAGAGGCATGTAGATTAGGCTACCCGACAGAGTAAAATGAAGCGGCGATTTAAATAATCGCCGCTTCATTTAAATTTACATGGCTGCCGCGTTGAGCCGACAAACAGCTGATCAGCTGTTTGTCGGCTCAGCGCGATAGTCTGGACGCTCCCCTGCCGACATCAAAAGGAGTTGTCGACAACCCAGGTATGCCTCCTGGGATGAGGCATACCTGGGTTGTCGACAACTCCCTTTGATGTCGGCAGGGGAGCTTCCAGACTATCGCGCTGAGCCGACAAACAGCTGATCAGCTGTTTGTCGGCTCAACGCGGCAGCCATGTAAATTTAAATGAAGCGGCGATTATTTAAATCGCCGCTTCATTTTACTCTGTCGGGTAGCCTAATCTACATGCCTCTGTCGCCAGAGGCATGTAGTCTAGACGTACCCTTAGGGTATGTCTACACTACAAAGTTAGATCGAACTAACAGATGTTAGTTCGAACTAACTTTGATAGGCGCTACACTACCGCTCCGTTAGTTCGAATTTAATTCGAACTAACGGAGCGCTTAGTTTGAACTAGGAAAACCTCATTTTACGAGGATTAAGCCTAGTTCGAACAACTAGTTCGAATTAAGGGGTGTGTAGCTTAATTCGAACTAGTGGGAGGCTAGCCCTCCCCAGGTTTCCCTGGTGGTTGGCCAACACCAGGGAAACTCGTCTGCCCCCCGTCCCGGCCCCGGAGCCCTTAAAGGGGCACGGGCTGACTACGGTGCCCGTGCCAGGTGCAAGCCTGCCAGCACCCAGCCAGCAGACCCTGCACCTAGCACGGATCGAGCCAGCCACCCGATGCCCCCCAGCCCTCCCCCTCTTCCCAGGACCAGGCTGGCGGCTCCCGGGAGCTTGCCCGGGACCGCAAGAGGCGGGCACCCGCCTGGGCTAGTGCAGATATTGTGGACCTCGTCCACGATCTCCACACTAGGCACAGGAAAGTGGCCGGCTAGGGCAGGAGAGCTGCCAGCCTGGCCACCCAGGAGCAGGTGTGCAAGAGAATCAAGGGGTCCACTGAGCCCCCCGACCCTGAGCCCTGAGCTTACAATGGCCGTCCTGGGTCAGACCAAAGGTCCATCTAGCCCAGTAGCCTGTCTGCCGACAGCGGCCAACGCTAGGGACCCTGGAGGGGATGGACTGAAGACAGTGACCAAGCCATTTGTCTCATGCCATCCCTCTCCAGCCTTCCACAAACCTTGGGCAGGGACACCACTCCTACCCCCTGGCTAATAGCACTCCATGGACCCAGCCTCCATGACTTGATCTCACATCCCTTTAAACTCTGTTCTAGTTGTAGCCTTCACAGCCTCCTGCAGCAAGGAGTTCCACAGGTTGACTCTTTGCTTTGTGAAGAACAACTTTCTGTTACTAGTTTGAAGCCTGCTACCCATTCCTTTCCTTTGGTGTCCTCTAGTCCTTCTTTATGGGAACTAATGAAGAACTTTTCTGTATGCACCCTCTCCACCCCACTCATGCTTTTAGAGACCTCTATCCTGTCTCCCCTCCGTCTCCTCTTTTCTAAGCTGAAAAGTCCCGGTCTCTTTAGCCTCTCTTCATCTGGGACCTGTTCCCTACCCCTGATCATTTTAGTTGCCCTCCCCTCTCTCACCCTCTCTTGTCCCCTCTCCCACCTCCTTTTCCCAGTCTCCCCCAGTTTTGTTCAATAAAGACAGATTCCATTTTGGAAGACACGTTATCTTTATTGTGTACATTAAGAAGAGAGGCTAGGGAAGAGTAAGTGGAAGGAGGTGAGGGAGGAATGGGGCACGAGCCCCCGATGGGGAGGACTGGGTTGGCTCTGCGGGCTTCTGGGGGTGGAAGCTCTCCTGCAGCCCCCCAATTGCCTCCTCTCCCCAGATGGCAGCCTGCGTCAAGTGCAGCCAGGCTGATGGCCGAGTGGTGTGATGTGCCCAGTGTGGGTAGTCCGGGCAATCCAAGCCAGGACTGCTTTGCAAGTGGGGCACCCCTGAGAACTGTCTGTCTGGGGTGGGGGTCGGGACCCTTTAAGCACAGCCCTCGGCTAGCCTGAGACAGCAGCTCCACGCTCTAAGTCCTCCTCTGATGCCCTGCCGGCACTGCTTCCGGCCATCCTTAAGCCCGGTTCAGGGTCCACTTAATGTGGACATGCTAGTTCGAATTAGCAAAACGCTAATTCGAAGTAGTTTTTTAGTCTGGATCCGTTAGTTCGAATTAGCTTAGTTCGAATTAACTAATTAGAACTAAGTTAGTTCGAATTAATGTTGTAGTGTAGACGTACCCTTAGATGGTTCAGTTTCTGATGAAGACTCTCTCTGCCACCTTTACTCTGATTCTACACCCCCCCCCCCAAGTACCTATGATTACTAGTAGGAACCATGAACAGGAAGGGTGTGTGTGTGTGTGTGTGTGTGGACTTTCAAAAGGCCTCTGTTGCTTGAGTTTAATGCGCTTTGTCAAGGCTCAGCAGCTGTAGCAGTGGTTCTCAATGGGCGGCCTGCTTACAGGATAATCAGCACACAATTGTGGCATGTAACATTCTCAGGCATACAGAGAAAGTTACCTGGGTGGATGTTACCTCGATGGACTGTTACCTGCTCTATTATGTGGAGCAGGGCTGGGTTAAGCTCTTCATAAGGTCTAGGAGGCACTCTCATAATTGTAGGCCCTTAAATCAGACTATATAACAGGGGTTGGGAAACCTCAGGTGATGATTCTGACCCGACTGCTGATAAGTCTCTCTCTCCTTCTGGTCCTGCTTTCCCTCCTTCTGGGCAGCAGGAGACAAAGACAAGGTGAAGTGCTAGTAAACTCTCCCCTGCATGATGCTGAACCATGACTGCTTCGGGAAAGAAGAAGGAATGTGCTCTCCATTGACCCCAACAAAGTCCAGGAATTTCTGACTACAAAAGACATTAAGAACTGGCCCTGGTAGAAGAGATGGAGTATTGTACGTTGGCAAGGAGGGACTTGTGGGGTCCAATCTTGGGAATGTGGTTTTGAGTGGTGATTTAGGTTCCTTCCAGGATCTGGGCTCTGTGCTTATGGACAGGTACCATCATAATTTACTGCCCTCCCCTACTGTCTTTCCGATAAGGAATACCAAAGGCACCTTGAGGCCACTGCCCCCACCATCTCCTCCACCTCCACTACCCAAATGTAGTGGATACATACCCAAATGTAGATGATACCATATATTCTGATGAAATCCAATGACCAAGACTTTTACACCTTAGGGTACGTCTAGACTACAGGATTTTGTCGATGGAAGTTTTGTCGACAGACACTGTCGACAAAACTTCTGTCGACATAGAGCGTCTAGACACAGTCAGTTCTGTTGACAAAGCAAGGTGCTTTGTCGACAAAACCCTGTAGTCTAGACGCAACCCTACAGGCAATAACACATTCTGTCGACAGAACTCTGTCGACAGAAGGTGTTATGCCTCGTAAAATGAGGTTTACCAGCGTCGACAAAACTTCTGAGTTCTGTCGATGTTATGTCGACAGAACTCAGCGGTAGTGTAGACGCAGGTATAGTTTTGTCGACAAAAGTCCACTTTTGTCGACAAAACTCAGTAGTCTAGACACACACCCTTAGTGATTTAGCTAAGTATTCCACAATTGAGTGGAAAACAGATGGATCAGTGGAGACAGAAGTATATGATATCACTACAAATGAGCATGAGCCACAAGAATCCAAAATTGAGATTAGGGGATTTCCTAGTGGAGTTGACATGATGGCCATTCCCGGAATTTGCAGTAGTGGTAGAGACACCACTACTTAGGGTGCCAAAAAAAATAGTTGGCATGGACAGCAGAGGCTCCAGTTAGATATTTCATGTTTATGAAACAGTGGTTAGTTCAATCACACTATAGTTTTAATAGGGATGAGCCTTTGCTACACATCCATTTAAGCAAAAGTGGTGTTTGAAGATTCCTGCTGGGAAGCTATATTGTTTTTATCATGTCATTGAAAAACCACCACCAAACTGAAGCTTATTAATGGTGAAGATAGTTAATCTATAATAGCTATTTATGATGGATACCATTGTCTTAAAACTTTAACCAAATTACAGCTAATAAAGTGTCTTCTGAATGTAGATAAATATTCCCAAATCAGCTCCTTCTGGTTGGCTCTTCCAATTCGTAATCTCAATAAGCTCACATACATTAGATAAGAAGCCTACGTTAATAAAAAAACAAAGGTTTTAAACACCACACTAGTCACATAGACTGCAGCTAAATTGCATAAAAATAAACCCCCCAGCATGCAAACAATTGTTGAGTTGTTTCAGTCTAAACAAGGTCTGCAAGAGTACATAATGGCCAATAATATCAATGGAGGTCAGATTCCTAGGGTCCTGCAAATCTGCAGATGTCTGGTTTATATTTGCAGGTATCTGCCTTCATGGATGTGGATATTCACAGTTCATTTTTGCCGACACAGATGAAGATACAAATTTTGTATCCGCGTAGGGCTCTACGTAGTCCCTTGTAGCCCAAAGTTATCTTTCCAGATGATGTTTTCTAGCTTTTAAAATAAATAACCTTTCTAAGTATAAAACAGCATTGGAGAAACGTATTTTGTTAGGTCAACAAAAACACTGAACAAGTTTGCAATGTACTAAAACTACGCTAAGAAAAACAAACTGCCTCATATTTGTTGTGATACAAAAAGCGCTTTTGATTACATTTCCATTTCACAAGACAGCAGAAGAGACTGTGATTCTATTAAGGATTTTAATTAAATAGTGTTTGAATAATCAGTGTTCTTTAGTGCTCCAAGCTGCATTCAAAAAGAAGACTCTAATTAGTAACAATACTGCTGTTTGCATGCTCCATTGAAAAGGTCAGACACTTACTATAATATTCAGTGCTCCATGTTCTCATTTAAATCAGATGTTTCTGATAACTATTGCATAGCTATTCTTTTTCTTTTGTAAGAGCAAGTATACAGTTTCAATTTGTAATTTTTTGTAGCTTACGGAAACATGCTTTTAATATAGTATTTTCAAAATACTAGTTCACATACTATATTAATATATTTCTTCAGCACAAACTACATTCTCTAGCCTTCTTGGATTTCAAATATGATTTAAAAATGTAAGCCCCAATCCTGCAAAGATTAAGGTATGTCGTGAATTTTAATTATGGGAGAAGTTTGCAAAAACTTAAGCAAACTTGCAGCCTTATTCTGTTGATTTTGAAAAATAAGAAAGGGGGTAACAAAAAACAAAGATTTAAGGAATAAATAATCTAAATGACCTTTTAAAAGAGTACAACTAAAGTGGATATCAGAAACATTTAGCAAAGCAGGTTAATATGAAAGGTACATGGAGAGTTTCTCCTTTAGCTTGTGATGCACAATGAAAAACTCATGATTCAGATAAAAGTTTTGGTTGAACAGAATTAGAAAAAAAGATTTTTATAGTGACTGTTCCTCATAGTACATAAAAACTGGCTTTGTTTAGGTAACTACATCCTACTTCCCACATTGACTCAGTAGTTAGTTTTGAATCTGGATTTTCCTCATTTCCTAAATGGTTGTCATTCAAATCATTCCTACAGATCCACCTCCTTTGCTGCACAACAAAACAAAGCATAGAAATGATCAGATTAAGAATGTACGGTTATAAAAGTATCTCAAGCAATTCTTTCATTCCTTCATCCATTTTGATTTTCTAGGTACGATTTAGGGTTGTAAGCATTCTGATGAAAGGCACTGTGTCTTCATATGTACATCTCGTTTCCCCTGCCAATTGTCTATTTAAAAAACAAGCTGTTTAGGGCAGGGACTCTGTGATATACACTAGCACCAAAAATAATTTAAAAAAAAACTGTACCATACAACAAAATAGATGCCCAACTGTTGCCATTTTACAGGCCACCAGTATCTGCATTTCAGACATAGGTGAAGTGAGTTGGGGTTGTTTTGTTGGCCTACGTCGGTCAGTTGACCATGGATGACGTATCCTAGTTCTCGTCTTGGTTCGTGTCGGATTGTCTGGGACAGCGTCGGGGACAGCGTCGTTGGTGGCTGAAAAGGCCAATCCGGGACAGGCATTCTTTGCCGCAGAAGTCGCAGCTGTAGGTGGTTCCCTGGCTGTTGTTGTTGCGTAACTTCCTGCGGGCTCGCTTTTCTTCTGATGCACGCATCATGTTCGTTTCGCCTGACTTGAGCTGTGTGGTCAGGGTGCCCCTCCACTTCGGGCGGTCTGCTGCGAGGTCTTCCCAGGACTGCGTGTTTATGTCGATGGCTTTCATTTCCCTCTTCACGACATCTTTAAATCGCAGGTTCGGGCACCCTGTGGTTCTCTTCCCAGATGCCAGTTCCCCGTAGAGGATGTCCTTTGGGATCCTCCCGTCCTCCATGCGGCGTACATGGCCAAGCCAACGCAGGCGACGTTGTCGGAGCATGGTGTACATGCTGGGGAGGCCGGCTCGAGTCAGAACTTCGAGGTTGGAGACTTTGTCTTGACAGGTAATGCCCAGGATGCGGCGCAGACCTCGTAGATGGAAGGCGTTCAGTCTCCGCTCTTGTCTCGCGTATGTGGTCCATGTCTCGCTCCCGTACAGCAGGGTGCTGATGACGCAGGCGTTGTACACTGCCATCTTTGTTGCGGTTGTCAGCCTGGGGTTGGTCCACACTCGGGTTGTCAGGCGGGCTAAAGTAGAGGCTGCCTTCCCGATCCTCTTGTCGAGCTCAGCGTCAAGGGAGAGATTATCGGTGATGGTGGAGCCCAAGTACGTGAACTGGTGGACGATGTCAAGCTGGTAGTCGTCTACTGTGATGGCTGGTGGAGTGACAGTGTCCTGGCTTAGGACGTTTGTTTTTTTCAAACTGATAGTCAGCCCAAAGTCTTTGCAGGCCATGGAAAAACGGCTCATCAGCGACTGTAGTTCTTCCTGGGTATGTGTGACGACTGCTGCGTCGTCGGCAAATATCATGTCCCTGATCAGCGTCTCGCGTATCTTCGTCTTGGCTTTGAGGCGAGAGAGATTGAATAGCTTGCCGTCCGATCTGGTGCGGAAGTAGATTCCTTCCGTTGCTGAGCCGAAGGCATGCTTGAGGAGCAGGGCAAAGAAGATCCCAAACAATGTGGGGGCAAGAACGCAGCCTTGCTTGACGCCGCTGCTGATGCTGAAAGGCTCGGAGCAACTGCCATTAAACTGCACTGTTCCCTTCATGTCTGTGTGGAAGGATTCAATCAAACTCTGCAGTTTTGGTGGGCAGCCGATCTTGTGAAGGATTTTGAAGAGTCCGTCTCTGCTGACCAGGTCAAAGGCTTTGGTGAGATCAATGAAGGAGACGTACAGGGGCATCTGCTGTTCTCTACACTTCTCCTGGAGTTGTCGTAGGGAGAAAATCATGTCTACGGTTGACCGTTCTGCGCGGAAACCACACTGTGACTCCGGGTAGACACGTTCAGCCAGCTTCTGCAGTCGGGTCAAAATGACCTTAGCAAATACTTTGCCTACGATGCTAAGAAGGGAGATGCCTCTGTAGTTGTTGCAATCACTTCTCTCGCCCTTATTCTTGTAGAGGGTGACGATCTTAGCATCCCGCATATCCTGCGGTACGGCTCCTTCTTTCCAGCACTGACAGAGCACTTTGTGAAGAGGGTGCAGTAGGGAACACTTGCACTGTTTCAGCAGGTCTGGAGGAATCCCGTCGCTGCCGGGGGCTTTTCTTGAGGCCAGTTTATCAACAGCCTTGCTGAGCTCTTCTACTGTTGGCTCTGCATCAAGTTCTTCCATGGTTGGCAGGCATTCAATGGCATCTAATGCTGCGGAGGTCACCGTATTCCGTCTGGAAAAGAGGTCGGAGTAGTGTTCCACCCATCTCCCCAACTGTTGTTGCTTGTCGGAGATTATTTCTCCAGTAGATGACTTGAGGGGTGCTGTTTTGCTCTGCGTAGGGCCCAGCGCTTTCTTGATGCCATCGTACATGCCTCTTGTGTTCCCTGATATGGCTGCTTTCTGGATGTCGTTGCTGAGCTGCTGCCAATATTCGTTCGCACAGTGTCTGGCAACCTGTTGAGCCTTGCTCCTAGTAGCCCTGAGAATTTGTAGGTTCCTCTGTCTTGGTGACCGCTTGTATTCTGCCAGGGCGGCACGCTTGGCTTCTATGACTGGAATCATCACAGAGGACTTTGCTTCAAACCAGTCGTGCGTCTTTGTGGTCCTCTTTCCAAAGGTTGCCAGGGCAGTGCGGTGCATTATGTTCCGCAGTGTTTCCCACTTTTCCATGGCAGAGTCTCATGTCTGTGTGGCGTCAAGTTCCTTCTCAAGCGCTTCTGAGAATTTCTGCGTCAGGTCAGGCTGCGACATCTTGCTGACGTCGATGCGAGGATTTCCTTGTTTCCTTGAACGATGAAACCTCTTCGGGTTCAGCCTGATCTTGCAGCACACTAAGGAGTGGTCTGTGTCGCAGTCAGCGCTGTGATAAGAGCGTACGTGCAGGATGCAATTGATAGCTGAGCGGCGAACTAGTATAAGGTCCAACTGGTGCCAGTGTTTCCAGCGCGGATGTCGCCAGGAGACCTTATGCTGGGGCTTGGTCTGGAAGTATGAGTTGGCGATGCACAGGTTGTAGAAAGCGCAGAGCTCGAGCAGGCGTTGGCCGTTCTCGTTCATTTTGCCGACGCCAAATTTTCCGAGGCACGAAGGCCATGAGTCATTGTCCGCACCTACTCTGGCATTGAAGTCACCCAGAAGGATGAGTTGTTCCTTGTCGGGGATGCTGTTGATGACAGATGTTAGGTTCTCATAGAACCGGTCTTTAGTTTCCAATGTTGCGTTCAGAGTTGGGGCGTATACGCTGACGAGGGTGATAGGGCCTGTGGTGGTGTTGAGATGAAGGGTGAGGAGTCGTTCTGAGCCATTACTGCCTGGTTCCACCATACTCAGTAGGCTATTTTTCACCGCGAAAGCTACACCATGCTGTCTGGGCTCGTCTGGGGCCTTTCCCTGCCAGTAGAAGGTGTAGTCTTTTTCTTTCAGAATTCCTGAGTCTTCCAGTCGTGTTTCCTGTAGGGCGGCGATGTCTACGTTCAGCCTCAGAAGTTCGTTGTTGATGACTGCTGTCTTTCGTAGGTCGTCAATGTCCTGTACGTCTTCGGAGAGGCCCGTCAACATTGTACGGACATTCCAACATCCCAGTTTAAGAGGTAGTCTCTTTCTCAGTGTTTTGTTGCCTGGTGCGATGGTTGCAGCCTGCCATTCGGAATGTTCCTAATCCCCATGCACCCAGTGAGGAAAGCAGACTGTGGCGGGGCAGTACCTGACTGTCTGGGGGCTGCCCAGCTTGAGGCGGGCGGTAATTGCCCAGTGAGACCCGAAGATCCCTCCCACCGTCGGGAACAACCCCTGGCACCATGCTCTACGCCAATTGAGCTGTGGCTTATAACCGGTAAACTGTTGCTCCCCGTGTTGTTTCCGCGCTAGTAGCGCTAGCGAGGCTGGAGTGTCCTCTCCAGGGTTGTGAGATATGTTGGTAGTCGGATACTAGCCAGGGCGATGTAATATGGAGGAACAGGCTATTGCCCACGTAGCGGGTCCCCCCTCTCCACGTCGTCGATGGATCCAAAGGAACAGCAGGGCTGCTACAGTTTGGCATCGGCGCCGTCGCAGGAGTTGCCAGAGCGAGGCTGCAAGCAGCGTCGAACTGCCTTAGGGACTCCGACTCCGGATTTTTCCTCGAGGTTTACTCCTGAAGCCTTTTCCATGGAAGAATATAGCCGCAAGGCAGCGGAGGTTTAAAATCAGGGTTTTCCTTCCCCTAGATGAACTGCCTTCCTAGGCTGACGAGTATCATCTCCCCGAAGCAACTGGTTATAAGGCGCCAGTGACCCGCCTGCGCCCCTTCTCCTGTCAGTTAAAACAGTTCCTCTGGGTTTACAAGCTAAACCGCACGTGAAGGCCAGGAGCTGGACTTGGTTGTCAGAGGCTATTGGAGACGCACACCGTATAGGGGTACTTTATAGACAGTGGGAGCTTATCCCCACTACCACCCCTGGCTATGACAACCTTGGAACTGAGTTGGGGTACCAGAACAAATATTATGGAGGGGTGCCAATTATAAAAGCCATGTATTTGGTGTGTTATTACCACTTCAAGGGAGGGGCGTGGTAGCACCCCCAGCACTGCTCATTCCAGTGCCACTGAAGTGAGTGCTGCAAGTAGTTTGAAGTCCTGCAGTGACCCCCTAGGTTGTTATTTGTGTTTTTATGCATTAGGACCATCCAGCAGTATAGTACATAGCAGCACAGTGAACAATGAGATGTCAGCAAATGTGTTACTTAGGAAGGAAATCTGTCTCCTAAGGAAAAGGGAAGAAAGTGTGAGGGTCCTTGGTGGAGCCAAAGTAAGGCAAAGAGAATGTGAGGGGTTATATTGTCAGTCAATCAGCACAGAGCAGAGAAAGACCAATCAGAAATGCAGGAAGTTCCCTATCTCTGTACTTAGGTTACTTCTGTTCCTACCAACTAGACTCAAGAGGCTCTGGCTGCCTCCTTTTCTGTTTTCTTCTAAGCCCACAAGAAAGGAAGAGGAGTGGGGTGACCCCAGCTGGTTCCATTTTATCTCCTCCCCCTCAGTGCAGCAGTCCCTGATTTGGCTGTGTCTACACTGGCACGATCTTGTGCAAAAGTGGCTGCTCTTGCGCAAAAAAACAAAACTTGCTGCCTGTCTACACAGGCCGCATGTTCTTGCACAAGCAAACTGACGCTCTAATGTATAAAATCAGGACTTCTTGTGTGACAACTCTGACGCTCCTGCTCAGGAACAAGCCTTCTTGCACAAGAGCTCTTCCACAAGAGGCCAGTGCAGACAGGCAACATGAATTTCTTGCACAAGAAAGGCCTAGGGTTAAAATGGCTATCAGCGCTTTCTTGCGCAAGAGAGCGTCTACACTGGCACGGATGCTCTTGCGCAAAAGCACATGCCAGTGTAGACGCTCTCTTCTGGAAGAGTTTTTTTTGCACAAGAACTCTTCCGCAAAAGAGTTTTTGCGTGAGAACACGCCAGCGTAGACGTAGCCCCTAGTGTTTGTGACTGGTTCCTCTGCAGTTTTCTTCCCTGGCTCATACTGATTTTGGCAGCCACCTGGGTTTTAGTGCCCCCCTCCGTTCTAGGCCCATGGGATGCTGCGGAGGAGGGGGGGGGGTTGGTGGCTCTATCTGGGCCCAATTTTTCCCCTTCCCTGGAGTGCAGCAGTCCCTCCTTTGATTGCTACTGTCTCTACAAGCTGGAATGTATGAAGGCAGAAGCATATGCTGAAGTTAACTGATCTATCGTCATGGTGGTTTGTATACTGCTTGTAACAAGGTCCAGCTTCTTGCAAAATATCTTTACTAATTTTATTGAGACACTCCGTACTATTCAGGCCAATACCAGCAAAAGCAAACTGAATTTAAAATCTCACTGACACCAAGTGGACACGCTTCTTGAGGAATTTCTCTCAGTGGTTAAGAAGCTAGTTCCACAGCCTCGGCAAATATGTTCAAATCAAAGTTTATAATGAAGGACTCTTTGATAGCATGCTGAATAGCAGACATCACAAGTGTCTGGCTTTAATGTAAAAAGGCGACCTATCAAATTTCTCTACTGTTAGGCTACGTCTACACTGGCAGCTTCTTGTGCAGGAACTCTTTTGCAGAAGAGTTCTTGTGCAAAAAAAACTCTTCCACAAGAGAGGATCTACACTGCCATGTCCTTTTGAGCAAGAGATCCATGGCAGTGTGGACACAGTCTTGCGCAAGGAAGCTCTGATGGCCATTTTAGCCATAGGGGCTTCTTGCAGAAGAAATTCTTGTTGCCTGTCTTCACGGCCCTCTTGTGGAAGAGCTCTTGCGCAAGAGGGCTTATTCCTCGTGGGGAGAGGAATAACTCTTCCTTTTTAATTGTCTCCTTTGGTATATATGGTTGTGACTATTTTCTTCCACTATTTGATCTGAGGAAGTGGGTCTGGCCCACGAAAGCTCATCATCTAATAAACCATCTTGTTAGTCTTTAAAGTGCTACATAGTCCTGCATTTTGCTTCAGCTACCCCAGACTAACACGGCTACATTTCTCTTACTCTTCCAGAAGAAGCCCTGTTTTACAACGCTATACTGTAAATTTACTCGCTCAAGAACGCTCACGGACTGCGTCTAGATTGGCATTTTCCAGATTTTCTAGATTGGCAACGTTTTCATGTGAGTTCATTTTTTAACTGTCTCCTTTGGTATTTATGGTGGTGACAATTTCCTTCCCCTGTTTGATCTGAGGCAGTGGGTCTGGCCCACGAAAGCTCATCCCCCAATGAACCATCTTGCTGGTCTGTAAAGTGCTGCACAGCGCTGGGTGCTGGCCCTTGCGGTGGCAGACGCAAAGAGAACTCACTGGCTCACCCCCCCCCCCCCCGTCCTGCGATCGAATGGTCCGTTCCACGGCCGCGAGGCGTATTGGAGAAGGCCCTCGAAGAGTCTCCCCTGCCTCACACGATGGTACATTCCAAAGCCTTAAAAGCCGCCGCCCGGCCGCTGCTCGCTCTCTTGTGTCTTGTACGTTGCCGGAGCTGGCCGGGGCGGTGACTCGGGGGCGGCCCCCTCGTGCCCTGGCCGGGCGGGAGCGAGCAGCCTGTCTCCTCGCGGAACCCGGGCCGGAGGGCGCCCTGAGGCGGGGGCGATGGGCGTAGCGCGCCCGCGTGAGGGGAGAGGCGGGGCAGCGGCCGGGAGCCGGAGCCGACCCCGCCCCCCCGCAGCGGGCCAAGATGGCGGCTGAGCGAACCCTGTTGGAGGCGCGCGCCGCGCGGCTGAGGGCGAGTTGGGCCGCGCGCCACCGCTCAGGTAGTGGGGCCCACCGCGAGGGCGTGGCCGCCTTAAAGGGGCTCTGCCCGTGCTGCCTGGGGGCGCGGACCCCGTGGCACCGAGCCCGGGTCACGCGGGAAGCGATGGGACCCGCCGCCGCGAGCAGCCCGCGTGGGAGGAGGGCCCGGCAGAGCGCGTGTCCTCGAGCGGCGCTCCGCCCTCCTGGCGGCGTATCTCCGCGTGGGCCTTGGGGCGCAGCACAGTGCGCGCGTGGGGGGGCAGGCGGGGCCGCGGGTTCTAGAGCCGCCCCCCGCGGGTCTCGGGAAGAGCGGGCGTCACGCGCTGGTGTCGTGGCCGGCCCCGTGAGAACGGGGGCCCGGGCAGAGAGGGGGCGGGGCTGCTCCTCCGCCGCTCCCGACACAAGCGCCGATGCAGGGTTTAAGCTGCTTCCTAGTGCTCAGGGCTGAGCAGTTTGCTCCAGAGCCGCGTGTCTGTGCTGTAGATGCAAATACCCTGCGATGGCTCTTCCTTGTGCCCTGTCAGTGCAGCACCGAGCTTCTCCAGCGCTGCTCTGGAGCGGGGTCTAGTGCTGGATTCTCTCCTGCTGTTAACTTCACAGACTGAGGCACTGGGACTGTCCAGCCAGTTGTAACAGGCGCTGCTGACCGGTAGAAGCAGTGATTGTTGACTGGGCAAGTTGCTTGCCGATAACTTGAGCCTTAAAGCTCATTTTGAAATCAGCATCTTAATGTCCATAGAAGCGTAAGGGACCTGGACAGTCCCCCGGCTTATCTAGACCTATATTCCTATAGAATTGGTCAAATCAAAGGTGATGAAACAACACCAAAAGCAGCTGGAGTTGCCCTCAGATTGGTGGTGGTGAGAATAAATTGACCAAATATTCTTTAATACTATAATGTTGTCATGTGATAATTGGTATTTCCTCTTTTTAGGGCAGAATGGTGTCTTGAAGTATATATGGTAAGCTTTATTCTTGCGTTAATGTGTATAAACGTTTAGCCATTTCTGGGATTTTTACTTACTGTGTTGACAAATGAAGGTTGAAATGGGGCCTTGCCATTCATCTTCCTGGTGGGTGGGGGAACTCTAGGTAAGTACTTGATAGTGATGCACCATATGGACTTGCCTTAATGCAAAAGGAGGAGTTGATTAGATTATTTGGGGTTTTTGAAGCTGTTCCATGAGGGTTGTAACTCTTGAAGCATTTCAGTAACTTAGCTGAATACACCAGTATAAATCTGATCTTTAGACTTGATTAAGTAACATGGATTTGAACATTTAGTGCCTTGCAACCTCAAGAAAAATTTGCAAGTGTTGACTAGGGATGTTAACTATCGGTCATGGTTTCTTATCAGTTAGTTGACTAGTCTATAGTCCCAAGGGGTGAAGCCGGCCTCACTCCCAAGGATCCCACTGCCACTCTGCGCTGCTGCTGCATTAGAGGCAGCAGTAGTGTGAGGTACCAGATAGGAGCTGGTCTGTGAGGGGAGCTAGTTTAAAAAAACAGCAGAGTGGCAGGGGGCAGCAGAGCAGGTTGACAACAGCCCCTGTCTGGGGGCAGGTTTGAGCTGCCAGAGCAGGCTGCCTGCCCACTTGGCTCCTAATACACTTTAAATGCAACACTGCCGTGGGTTAGGTCCCAGATCCTGCACAAGCCAGCACTGAGCTGGGCTGCTGACCAGCCTGCTTGCATAATTTACTAGTGCGCGCCCGGGGTGGGGTGGGGAGGAGGAAATGTGTGTAGCGTTGACCGATAAGCTTTTGCTTATCGGTTAATTGACTGCAGTATTACGTACCTAGTGTTGAGCTTGTGGTGGTGTTTATCTGTACAAACAAATGCAGAAAGCTGTTGACATGATGATACCTTTTGAATAGGAAGTGCCGTCTGATGCGAGAACTGACGATAACTTTCTCAACTTGTCTGAAATACAGCTATATGTATATTGAATTCAGGTTGTCTGGAGCTCTGTATGCTAGAATTTGGTACTAGGAGGCAAAAGACAATCTAGCATGCAGTTTATCTGAAGACTGGCTATTCTGTGCTTGCTGTTGTCACTCCACCCTCCGCCTTCTCAGGGCATCATATAATCGTCACTTCTGTTCTCTTGTTTCCATTTGCTATGCAGAGTCTTGACTTCAGTATTTCAGAGGAGTGAGATGTCGATATGAGTGGAAAGCGGCTTTCTTGGTAAGGGTTGATGAATTGCCATGTCTCCACTATACCTGATCGGAATCCTATACCAAGGTCATGCCTGCATGACAGGAGAAGGCAGACTTCTCCAGCTCTGTCTCCTTGCATTTACCCATAGCTTAAAGTATGTAAGGTGCCAGTCACATTTCACTAGCTTAACGTGTATGGGTTCTGTTTATGTAAGAATCGTTTCTAGTATAATTCAGCAGTGCAATTCACAAACGTGTCAGCAGTGGACTGGTAGCATAGTCATCCAGGAATCTGGGCAGAAAATATTGCCTCTTCCATCTGTTGTGATTCCAGATCACTTGTCTAGTGGTGCTTTTTTTCCTTTCCTGCTAGAATGTGGTGCTACCATAATGAAAGAAATACTCAGTTTCAAACACTTGTACTGTTAAAGATATACATGTGTAAACACTAAGCATTCGGAAAATAAGAGGCCAGACAACTCTTAATCACATCCCCCATAAGTTTCCATCCTGGTAATTTTGCAACTATTCCGCTTCCCTTGCCCTCCTCCCCATTCCCCAGTGAACTCTTAATTTTCTCATTTCAGGAGGAAAAAGAAAAAAAAATACTCCCTTCCCCCCCGAAGTTCGCAGAACCAATGTGCCTAGACATCACTAGCAACTCTCTGTAGGCAGTCCTTTATCACTTTAAAATTGATTTCAAAACTTGTGTGTTTACAGCTTCTTTCCGCCTCCCTCCCCCTGAAAATATCATGGAAGTGGAATGACTTTCCTGCAGTATGGAAAGTACCGCTCTAAAAAATTTTGGGGTGAGTTTGAACACATATATTGTTTGTTGAGCTATAAACTCATGAATGAGAGATCATTAGCTACTTTTCTGTTCAATTCAGATTTTCTGGGGCATAACTGATTTTTTTCAGACGCAGAGTGACATATACCACCTTTTCTTAAAAACACACTGGTGCAGTTCTAGGTGCTAGTGCTATTTTAAAGGGTAACAGAGTTAACAGCTGATGTGCTTGATGCTATCTGTACAAGTAATTTGTGCTCAGTAAAACTTTCAGTGAACAGAAAGTGACCAATAATGGAGGCATTCGATCTTCTAGATGAACACCCCTGTGGCTGTGTGGGTATAATTCATAAAGTGTAAAAGCCAAAAAGGCTATGAATTTAGGTTTTATTGGCAATCCTGGAATCTTAACAAAAACTAGAAGATTTACCCAGCATTGCTTGGGTCCTTAACTGGAATGTTTTGTTCATTGGGTGGGGCTGGTGAAGAGGAGTTCAGTATGCAGGCTGCCCCAGAGAGAGGGCAACCAACCCCAGCCCTCTCACAGCAGCCACTTGGGACCAGGTGACAAGCCCTTGTCCATGGTAGCTGTAGCAGGCACAGCTGGGGAAGGAGGCCATGCCTCCAAGCTGAGGGACAGACAGTCTTGAGGCTCACTCGCTAGTCTAGGTTTCCCATTGCGGTTCTACAATATACCTGTCCTTCTTGCCAGAACCCTCTTGTTGTATTTGATGAGAAATAGTTGTTATCGCTCAGTACAAGATATGAGATGATGAAACTCACCAAAAATAGCTGGAATTACCGGCAGATTGACTAGTGGTGAGCAAAGGTTTTCTGAAGACATCTTGTACACTAATGAATTGGTTGGATAGGATTTCATATTGCAGTGGAACTTATTTGTCCTTTTGTGTTGTAGGTGTCCATATTACAAGCTTGGTGGCTTGCAATAGAAGAGTATCATGAAACATCCAAATGAGCCTGAGAATTAGCCACTGTTTTTGTGAGCACTACCAAATGTGTAAAAAGAATGAGCAGACACACTTAAGTATGAGATGCATACTGTTGAATGCATAAATGTTAAAATGTTGATATTACACTCTTTGTATTTCAAATAACTTGCATAATAGAAACCTACTGATCATAATAGAAAATACCCTTTATATACTGAAGTAGTGCAAATAAAGTTTCGGTCTAACTGAACATAGCTGATTTTTGTGTTTAGTTTTTTTTAAACAAAATTGCTGCCTTAAAACACTGCCTGTAGCTGACATGAGCTTTGGAGGAAACAACCTTTACATTTAAGAAGCATTAGTGAAACATTCCTCTAATATAATTCAGTGGCGACACATTGCTTGTTTTCAGTTGGTCTGAGTTCCCTGTTCGGTTGACATGGTCTTAATTTTTAAATGAGTAGGTGGGTGACCCATCATGTTGGTCAGACTTCTGTTGGAGAAAGAGAAAAGCTATTCTGAAGAGCCCTAAGAGTCTCTCCAACAGCAGCTGGTCCAAATCCCAAATTGGACCAGCTTCTGTTGGGGAAATTAACTCACTGGCCTTTATCTTAGGACCAACAGCACCAGATGTAATATTGAATGACTCCTTTGTACTGAAATGACTCTTCAGTTAGAACAAAAGATTTAAAACTTGCTGGCTGTACAGAAGTCTCTTCCTAGCCACATAGCTTTCATTTTTAAAAGTTTATGCCATTACTGATTTTTTTTCAAGCAAGTAATTACACAACAAACAACTGAAAGGTTTTCATGTCACCATTGTCTCTGGCCTGGAATTGCAGATTCTTTTGAAACAAAAAATAGATGCTGAATATCTCCAACTGCAGTAGGATGTGGACAGGGTAGGGTATCATTTCAGTCAGAACTATATTGCAGACAAATACCAATTTCAAACCAATGGTTAAACTGTAAAATTGCAAAGGAAATCCCTTAATGTGTGAAGATTAACAACCTGCATAGTTTGGTGTAGCAAAAATGGCATGGAAAGATACTGTCTTTGCAGTTTGAGACTTAGATGTGAGCAGGGCTTGGAATCCAGGGGGCTGAGCTGTAACATTTAACTGCTCTTTGTAGGCCAAGTCAGCATTTCAGATGTAATATTTCCCATTGGAAAATGGATAACATTCACTTCCAGTCCGCGGAGAACCTAAAGGAGACTGCAGCTTACCCATGTTTGTTATCATTGGTAAGAATTTATATTAGTTCAGTTCTGTGTGAAAGTCAGAACTAATTCCTGCCCTGAACTTCATTCTAAAACGCAAAAAGTGAAGAGTGAGGAAGCAGTGTTCCCTCTAAGCTGAGCACCAGCACAGCTTCTCAGGTGATTAATCTTCCACAGCCTTGGCAAATATGTTCAAATCAAAGTTTATAATGAATCTTTGATAGCATGCTGAATAGCAGACATCACAAGTGCCTGGCTTTAATGTAAAAAGGCGAGCTATCAAATTTCTCTACTGTTAGGCTACATCTACACTGGCAGCTTCTTGCTCAAGAACTCTTGTAGAGATGGCATCCCACAACAGGTGGCCATTCAAGAACCCATCTCGCAGGGATGGTCCCTATCCACCTCCAGGGAGGCCACAGATGTCCTTTCGTCCCTCCACCCCATCCTCCAGCAGCCCGTCTCCTTCCAGTGCTATGTCAGACATGCGATTTTTTCAATTTTATGAACTGGGGCTTGTAAATGCCAACTGTCCCAACAGCACCCTGGTAGAACAGGAAGCAGACGAGAGCCTTAAGGGAGTTTGAATGGCAGCCAGAAGCAACCCACTCCCTTTCAGGTCTTCTAAGAGGTCCAGGTTTGTGGTAGAAAGAGGACTTTTATACCGAGAGTCTCTTTCTGGTGGGCACAAGGAGGACTGGCATAGACTCATACCCTTCAAGGTCAGAAGGGACCATTATGATCATGTAGTCTGACCCCCTGCACAGTGCAGGCCACAGAATCTCGCCCACCCCTCTTAGAATAATCCTCTCATCTATGTCTCGATATTGAAGTCTTCAAATACTTTGAAGGCCCCAAGATGCAGAGAATCCTCCAGCTGTGATCTGTGCCCAATGCTACAGAGGAAGGTGAAAAACCTCCAGGGTCTCTGCCAATCTACCCTGGAGGAAAATTCCTTCCCGACCCCAGCGAGAGTTGGTACTTCCAACTAAGTACTCGGAAATGCTCTTGTGCTTAGCCCATGATCACTCTAGTGGCCATGCTGGGGTGAATAGAATCAAAGACCAGTTGGGAAGGTCAGTCTACTGGGAGGGAATGGGCAAAGGAAGTGGCTAGTTTTGTCCAAACTTGTGAGGTGTGCCAGCAGGTGGGGAAGCCCCAAGACCAATTCAAGGCACCTCTCCAGCCCCTCCCCATGACAAAAGTCTCATTCCAGCATGTAGCTGTGGCTATTATAGGTCCTAAAAAGACTTCCAGAGGGCAACAGTTCATCCTGACTTCTGTGGATTTTGCCACTCGATGGCCAGAAGCAGTGACTCTAGGAAGCACTACTGCCAGGAGAGTGTGCCAGGCACTAACTTTTCCAGGGTAGGTTGGCCCTCAGAGATCCTCATAGATTCAGGGACTTATTTCCTGCCAGAGGCCATGAAACGTCTCTGGGAAGCTCATGAGGTGAAACTCCTGTAGCCCTGGAATTTTATAACTAAGAAGTCAGTTATAATGAATTTATGCTATAGCAAAAAGTTTGACCAAAAAGCTTTGTTAACTTAGCTCCAGCTCTGTTTGATGTTAGCATATTGAAGTGAAGGGATGGAATATTGTAATGCATAGTGATGTCAGTATTAGGCTACCTCTCCAGTATTAGATAAAGCTTGTAGTAGATAGAGAGAAGTTTAATGTTGAAAGACTTTGTAACTTTGTTAAAGTGATACTTTGTTCCATGCTGCAATTCTGTACATGTTTTGTTTGTGTGAATATGAGAGAGAATGTTTTAGGAGAGAGAAGTGTGAAGGCCGCTGCATGCTCAAATGGAGGGCTGTGTTATATTATCAATAAATGCGGCATGTTGCCTTATCCCCCTGAAAAAGATCCCTTGTGCTTCTTTTAAACATCACTCCAGGTGCGTCTAGACTGGCAAGATTTTGTGCAAAAGCAAGTGCTTTTGCACAAAATCTTGCCAGCTGTCTAAACTGGCCATGAGAATTTGCGCAAGAACACTGATGATGGGGACTTCTTGTGCAAGAGGGCCAGTGTAGACAGGGACAGGAATTTTTTGCGTAAGAAAGCCCCGATGGCGAAAATGGCCGCCAGAGCTTTCTTGCACAAAACCGTGTCGATACTGGGCACAGATGCTTTTGCGCAAAAGCAATTCTTTTGCACAAAGGCACTTGCTAATTTAGATGCTCTTTTGCGGAAATACTTTTAACGGAAAACTTTTCAGTTAAAAGTATTTCTGGAAAATCATGCCAGTCTAGACGCAGCCTCCTAGTTGCTATCCCCTACCAACATCAAACAAATGGCCTGGTGGAGAGATTTAATGGGAATTTGTGAGCCATGATATGCAAATTCGTGAATGAACGCTCCAAGGACTAGTTACTGTTTGCCTATAGAGATCTCCCACGTCCCAGTTCGGGATTCTCACCCTGAATTGTATGGTCACAAAGTTAAGGGATCCATGCAGTTAGTAAACCACCCCTCCTCCAGGAACTAACATTTTGGATTTTGTACACAACCTACACACTATTGTTAGAGATGCTCTAACTCTTGTGTAAAAAAACTTGCAGGATGCCCAGCAAGAACAAAAGGCCTTCCCTTGCAAGTCATGGACTTGAAGGCACTCCAGGCCACTAAGATGGAAGCATCCTGGGATAAATTAATGGAGATTGTCTATCTCCTAGAACAGGAAGGGACTTGGAAAGGTCATTGAGTCCAGTCCCCTGCCTTCACAGCAGGACCAAGTACCATCCCTGACAAATTTATGCCCCAAATCCCTAAATGGCCTCTGCAAGGATTGAACTCTCAACCACAGGTTTAGCAGGCCAATGCTCATCCTCCCTGTGGATAGACCATTCACAGTCCAAGAGCACCTAGTAGCAGTTAATTACCTCACAGCAGGTCCTGACCCAGATCTTAAGCTTAAGATATCATGGTAACTCTCTGAAGCCCTTTTATTCCCAAGAATCAAGGGTCTTCAAGTTTATTGCCCAGGAGAAGGAGAACGCGGAGTGGCCTGAGGGAGTCTACTGTGAAGGCAGATTGTGAGGCTGTGCACCATATTTACCCCTATGTTTTCAGCCACCCCTGGGAGGGACCGAATGGACGTCTCACTCCATTGCCACAGGTGCTACTTGCCCAGTCAGGGCCCAAACCTGCCACATAGCTCCTTCAGCCAAGGCTGCTATGGAGAAGGAGCTCAAGGACATGCTAGCGATGGGTGTAATTTACCTTTTGGAGAGCGCATGGGCTTCTCTAGTAGGCCTAGCTCCCAAACAGGATGGCAAAATCTGCTTTTGCATGAACTACCATCTGATGAATGCTGTAAGTCGCTCAGATAACTTTCCAATGCAAGAAGGAACATTTTTAAAGAGATAATTAATCTGTTCTTCTGGCCAGATGCAGTGGCACTGTAAGTGGAACCGTATTTCACCACAAGGTGGTGCAGTAAGCAAGAGGATTTACTGCTAACTGCAGGAAGAAAAATAGATTTGTAACTTTTACAGATTGTTTCCCAACTGCTGGTGTGAAATTGCCAAAGAGGTCTAAAGACAAAAAAATTAAGGCAGTGCCCACCCTCTATTCCCCCTCATCCCCAAAACAATGCTATCCAGGAGGGATTTCTGGGTAGTGGCGGGTTTTCATCAATTTCTTTTTCTTTCTTTCTTTCTCTCTCTCTCTCTCTCTCTCTCTTCCTCCCTCCCTCCCTCTGTGGCTATTGAAGTTTTAAGAATGATTTGATAAAGCTCTTGCAGATAATTGTCTCTATGGCCGTGTCCAGACTCAGGGGTTTTTTCGGGAAAAGTAGCCTTTTCCCGAAAAAATTTCCCCTGCGTCCAGACTCAAGCCGCGTTCGTTCAAAATTATTTCGAAAGAACGCGGCTTTTCTTTCGATGGCGGTAAACCTCAATTTACGAGGAAGAACGCCTTCTTTCGAAAGTCCCTCTTTCGAAAGAAGGCGTTCTTCAATGTAAAGAGGCCGTCTTCAAAAGAGAGCATCCAGACTCGCTGGGTGCTCTCTTTCGAAAAAGCGGATTTCTCTTTCGAAAGATCCGCCTGCAGTCTAGACGCGAACTTTTGAAAGAGGCTCTTTCGAAAGATGCTTTCGAAAGAGCGTCTTTCGAAAGAAGCCTGCAGACTAGACATAGCCTATGTGATCTGCTCCAGTCCCACAGACAAATACTTACAGGCTTTTACCACCAAGATGAGAGCCCCACTGTTATGGATGTGATACAAATATAATCGCAGTCCCCCTGAAGAGTTGACTATCTATGCGCAATGTCAGTCGTGGTCTCAGTTCTGACTCGCTTTTACATTATGTAACTTCACTAAGGCTATGTCGGCTATCTGAGAAAGAGAGATGCTATTGTGATCAAATGTCCGGAATTTGATTTAGTAGGTCTAGTAAAGCTACCTGTACTCAACTAAACCCACTAAATCTAACTCAGAGGGCATCCCCATCTTCGACCTGTGCTTCTGAGAGGAGAAGCTGTTGGGGGGGGGGGGGGGAGGGATCGCTAGATTCTGCCAGAGTTGCACTTTACAAAGGTCTGCCTGCATTATAAGAAGAAACTCACAGAACTACTGAAATATGGAAATTTAGAGCTGGTTCTCTTTAATAAATGCTTGAGGGGATGCTAAAGGAGACAATTCACTAAGGGTATGTCTACACAGCAAAGTTACACAAGGCAACTGCTATTTCAAAATTAATTCGAAATAGTGGAGGGCTTATTTCGAAATTGGTAAACCTCATTCCATGAGGAATAGCGCCAATTTCAAAATTTCTATTTTGAAACAAGTGCTGTGTAGAGGCTTATTTCGAAATAGGGTGCCTCCAGCCCTTCCCAGGGTGCCCTGCTAGGTGCCCTGTTCACAGGTAACTTCTGACCTGATGCCCTGCCAGAACCAGTCTACCAGTTCTGGCTGGCCTTTAATGCGATTCTGCATCCAACCAGTGCGGACACTATTTAAAAATGCTAACGGGGACAGTTGCATGAAGATAAGTAACTCCAGCTATGAATTAATTAGTCTATCTATGTACCTTGATTCACGTTTCCGAGCTAAAATTGAACCCCAGAAGATGGAGCATGGCAGCGTTGCTCTTTTGGGCTGTGTCTAGCCTGGCAAGTTTTTCCACAAAATCATCTGCTTTTGCGGAAAAACTTGCCAGCTGTCTACACCGGCCCCTTAATTTCCGCAAAAGCACTGACGATCTCATGTAAGATTGTCAGTGCTTTTGCGGAAATACTATACTGCTCCTGTTTGGGCAAAAGTCTTTTTCCGAAAAACTTTTGTGCAAAAGGGCTAGCGTAGACAGCAGAGATTTGTTTTCCGCAAAAAAGCCCCGATCGCGAAAATGGCGATCGGGGCTTTTATGCGGAAAAACGCGTCTAGATTGGCCACGGACGCTTTTCCACAAAAAGTGCGTTAAAAGCATTTCCAGAAAATCATGCGCATGAAGACACGGCCTCAGGGCTGTTCTATATTCAGCAGGTACAACAGCATAGCTACATCGCTAAAGAACAGGAAAAATGCACACCTCAGAGGAACACAGTTAAATATATCTGCCCGCTGACAGCACTAGTCTAGGTTCATGGAAGAATAGTTCCGCTGACCTAGCTACGATCTCTTCTGAAGGCCAATTAATGTCAGTGACAGGGGAACATAGAATCATAGAATGCTAGGACTGGAAGGGATGTCAAGAGGTCATTGAGTCCAGTCCCCTGTCCTCATGGCAGGACCAAATACTGTCTAGACCATCCCTGCTAGACATTTATCTAACCTACTCTTAAATATCTCCAGAGATGGAGATTCCACAACATCCCTGGGCAATTTATTCCAGTGTTTCACCACCCTGACAGTTAGGAACTTTTTCCTAATGTCCAACCTAAACCTCCCTTGCTGCAGTTTAAGCCCATTGCTTCTTGTTCTATCCCCAGAGGCCAAGATGAACAAGTTTTCTCCCTCCTCCTTATGACACCCTTTTAGATACCTGAAAACGGCTCTCATGTCCCCCCTCAATCTTCTCTTTTCTAAACTAAACAAACCCAATTCTTTCAGCCTTCCTTCATAGGTCATGTTCTCTAGACCTTTAATCATTCTTGTTGCTCTTTTCTGGACCCTCTCCAATTTCTCCACATCTTTCTTGAAATGCGGTGCCCAGAACTGGACACAATACTCCAACTGAGGCCTAACCAGCGCAGTGTAGAGTGGAAGAATGACTTCTCGTTTCTTGCTCACAACACTCCTGTTAATGCATCTCAGAATCATGTTTGCTTTTTTTGCAACAGCATCACAATGTTGACTCATATTCAGCTTGTGGTCCACTATGATCCCTTTCTGCAGGACACCTTCCTAAACAGTCGCTTCCCATTCTTTATGTGTGAAACTGATTGTTCCTTCCTAAGTGGAGCACTTTGCATTTGTCTTTATTAAACTTCATCCTCTTTACCTCAGACCATTTCTCCAATTTGTCTAGATTGTTTTTAATTATGACCCTATCCTCCAGAGCAGTCGCAACCCCTCCCAGCTTGGTATCATCTGCAAACTTAATAAGAGTACTTTTTATGCCAGTATCTAAGTATTGATGAAGATATTGAACAGAGCCGGTCCCAAAACAGACCCCTGCGGAACCCCACTTGTTATACCTTTCCAGTACGATTGTGAACCATTAATAACTACTCTCTGAGTACGGTTATCCAGCCAGTTATGCACCCACCTTATAGTAACCCCATCTAAGTTGTATTTGCCTAGTTTATTGACAAGAATATCATGCGAGACCATGTCAAACGCCTTACTAAAGTCTAGGTATACCACATCCACCACTTTTCCCTTATCCACAAGACTCATTATCCTATCAAAGAAAGCTATTAGATTGGTTTGACATGATTTGTTCTTTACAAATCCATGCTGGGTGTTCCCTATCATCTTGCCACTTTCCAAGTGTTTACAGACGATTTCCTTAATTACTTGCTCCATTATCTTCCCTGGCACAAAAGTTAAACTAACTGGTCTGTAGTTTCCTGGGTTGTTCTTATTTCCCTTTTTATAAATGGGCACTATATTTGCCCTTTTCCAGTCTTCTGGAATCTCTCCTGTCTCCCATGATTTTCCAAAGATGATAGCTAGAGGCTCAGATACCTCCTCTATCAGCTCCTTGAGTATTCTAGGATGCATTTCATCAGGCCCTGGTGACTTGCAGACATCTAACTTTTCTAAGTGATTTTTAACTTGTTCTTTTTTTATTTTATCTTCTAAACCTACCCCCTTCCCACTAGCATTCACTATGTTAGGCATTCCTACAGACTTCTTGGTGAAGACTGAAACAAAGAAGTCATTGAGCATCTCTGCCATTTCCAAGTTTCCTGTTACTGTTTCCCCCTCCTCACTGAGCAGTGGGCCTACCCTGTCCTTGGTCTTCCTCTTGCTTCTAATGTATTTATTAAAAGTCTTCTTGTTTCCCTTTATTCCCGTAGCTAGTTTGAGCTCATTTTGTGCCTTTGCCTTTCTAATCTTGCTCCTGCATTCCTATGCTGTTTGCCTATATTCATCCTTTGTAATTTGTCCTACTTTCCATTTTTTATGAGACTCCTTTTTTATTTTTAGATCATGCAAGATCTCGTGGTTAAGCCAAGGCGGTCTTTTGCCATATTTTCTATCTTTCCAACACATCGGAATAGCTTGCTTTTGGACCCTTAACAATGTCCCTTTGAAAAACTGCCAACTCTCCTCAGCTGTTTTTCCCCTCAGTCTTAATTTCCATGGGACCTAACCTATCAGCTCTCTGAGCTTACCAAAATCCGTCTTCCTGAAATCCATTGTCTCTATTTTGCTGTTCTCCCTTCTACCGTTCCTTAGGATTGTGAACTCTGTGATTTCATGATCACTTTCACCCAAGCTGCCTTCCACTTTCAAATTCTCAACTAGTTCCTCCCTATTTGTTAGGATCAAATTTAGAACAGCTTTCCCCCGATAGCTTTTTCAACCTTCTGAAATAAAAAGTTGTCTCCAATGCAGCCCAAGAACTTATTGGATAGTCTGTTCCCCGCTGTGTTATTTTCCCAACGTATATCTGGATAGTTGAAGTCCCCCATCACCACCGAATCTTGGACTTTGGATGATATTGTTAGTGGTTTAAAAAAAGCCTCATCCACTTCTTCCACCTGGGTAGGTGGCCTGTAGTAGACTCCTAACATGACATCATCCTTGTTTTTAACCCCTTTTAGCCTAACCCAGAGACTCTGCTTTTTCTTAATCAGCTCTCTGAGATGCTTGCTCATCCAGCTTGGTCTAACACACCTGCCTATAAATTTTTTCCCTTTTCTTGGGATACAGGCTTCTGACAGCTTCTGACAGCTGATTGGCCGTGTGGGGTGTGGGGCCTCGGCTCCCGAGGCCGGGAATGCGGGGGTGAGTTCCCCCGTCACAAAGCTTATAAATCATATGGTTACAATGGCTATTGCTCTATTTCTTAACTGCTAGCAAATACAGATCTCATGGTTACATAGGAAAAAGGAAGATAGAAAGTAATGGTACCAAGTGACAGCTTAATCTTTAAAGAGCTCTATTCTATGCATGCACTAAAACAAAAGGACACATACGAGTACAATTTTTACCCCCTTCTGCGTTGCTCAGTCCCAGCATGTCAGGCCCGGATCGGTCCCTCAATTCCTCGGAAAGACGAAAATATGAGGTGGGCGTTCGCGTGGACTTCAGGAGGCCAATCACCTACCCGACCAGCAGATAGATGGTAGATTGACGCTCAAAGTGAGTGTGCTGCTGGACCCATCTTTATACCCATGGGGTCACGTATTTCTCTTTCTTATCTGTGATGCCAAATGGTGCTGCTCTGTCTTTTGGGACGCCAGTTCTTACAAGGGAGTTGTGAACTTAATTTACACTTGTAAGAGAGATAACTAAATTGGGAGTACTGGGCGTTCTTTTCTCAGTGGGAGATTCCTCTCCCAGGGACGACTGTTTGTGATCGTATTAACATAGGTGCCAGCCAGGGCAATTCTCGCAGCCTTGAGGTCAGCTTATTGTCTTAATCGTTCTTTCTCATATCTATGTTTTCAGCTTACTCAGGGTCAGAGGAGCCCGCATATCCTGGTCTCCACAAAGCTTCCAAGGCTATGCTGATTTTTATTGCTCCTTCTCTGCCCTGTATACAGGCACCTCAGAGGGGCAAGCAAGATTGATGTGACAGGGGGGCCCTGTTTGGCTACACCATGACAATGGCTCATATACCCACCTGCACAGCCACTAGTGAGCTATAATAATTGTATCATTAAGTACCAGCTATGCCATGTATATTGGCCAAAGAGGACAGTCTCTGTGAGAAAGACTAAATGCACACCCCTATTAATTGTCTGTCCTACAAGGCTTGGGGATCCCTTGAGAAGGTAAATAACGCCCCCTAACATCAACTTTCACTACAGGGTCTTGTTTCCTGTCAGGAATCATCAGAGACTTAGGACATACAGGTTTTGTCTCTTCACTTTGTCATTTTCTCTAGTGCCTTATGCTGCTCTTGAAGGTTACACTTGTATCAAACTAAAAATATCTATTTCTTGTCAGTCAACAGGTCTGCACAGGCAATGTGTATTAACTTAGTTCTTGGTTAGCAGGCCCCCACTCACCCCACCCGGAGGGAAAAACTCCTGGAGTAAGGTGTGGGGAAGGTCAGTTCAATCAGACCCTGGCGGCTGAAACAGTCAATGATCATTCTGGCCTCACCTAATGTGACTCACTTTTTTTGCTCCCTTTTCATAGTCACATCTTCTGCTCTGTTTAATAGAACATCAGCTCTGGCTCAATGTAAAGCATTTGTTTCCTTAGTTTATTGATGAACACTGTATGGCTGTGTCTACACTGGGCCACTTATTCCGGAAAATCAGCCGCTTTTCCGGAATAAGCTGCGAGCTGTCTACACTGGCCCCTTGAATTTCTGGAAAAGCACTGAGTGGAACTAGTGGGGTAGTGTAGACATACCGTAAAAGAGTATCATAAGGAGGAGGAAGAAAAATTGGCCTCTGAGGTTAGGATGAGAAGCAATAGGCTTAAATTGCAACAAGGGAGGTTTACGTTGGACATTAGTAAAAACTTCCTGCCTGCCAGGGTGGTTAAACACTGGAATAAATTGCCCAGGTAGATTGTGGAATCTCCATCACTGGAGCTATTTAAGACCAGGTTAGACAGACACCTGTCAGGGATGAGCTAGAGCAACTCAACTTTGGAAGCCCTATTGGCTACACTGATACTAACAGAACATGCTGAGGGCCTCAACTTAAGTGTGGTTGCATATGCAAGCAAATCTATACAAATAGCTTCTCTCACACTGACAGGCATGAATACAAAGATTAAGGCAAGACACACAACACACAGGCCCCATTTAAGTCAGTTCTGCTGATATTAATAAAATGCAACATTTACCTGATTTCTACCCATGTGACAGCACTTTTAATGAGCAATGACAGTCCAAGAATTTAACTTCTAAAACATCTCAACAGAAGATCATTACACTGGCTACTTCTTTGTTTTGGCTCCCACTCGCCGGCCACGTGTTGATCCCCACATAAACCCCAACTGCACCGCGGGGCGCAAACAAACCGGCCATGGGCAGCATGCGGCCCACGGGCCATATGTTGAGTAGCCCTGGGTGCTTAGTCCTGCTGTGAGGGCAGGGGACTGGACTTGCTGACCTCTTGAGGTCCCTTCCAGCTCTAGTGTTCTGTGATTCTATACTGCCCGCATGGGGTTAGATGGGGGCTGATGCCCCCTAGCAGGGATGGATCCCCAGAGCCCATCCCTACCTCTGTGAGCCAGCCTGTGCCCCCTGAGTGGGTGGGAGAAGCAGGGGCTGCTGCTGGGGATCAGTCTCCACCCTTCGCTGCCGTTAGTTGGGCTGCACCATAGGCTGATGGGCAGCTCCCTCCTTTGAGCAGGGGTGGCTTGATCGCAGCACGAGCAAGACAGGGCATGATTGCTGTTCCCCACATTAATCAGATTGCAGTGAGCCAGATTATGCTGGTTTGTGCTGCAGTCTCATCTTTGCTACCTGTGTAGACAGTCCCTGAACCGCTGGAAACTGAGCTTCTAGTCCAGCCTGGTGTGTGACCTCAGGCATGTCGCAGCCCCCCCTGTGCCTCAGTTTCCCCAGCTGTAAAATGGGAACAGTGTTGGCCTCCTTGGGAAAGCCCTCTGAGTATTACCAACGGGCTGGCAAGGACAAGTCTTGCTTTGGTCACACAGGCTTGGTACCATTCCAGTGGGCGGATGGTGCCATCAGTTGCTTGATAGTGCTTTGTGTCCGGATGAAATCAAGTGATGCAGTCCAGTGACAGACGGGTGAGTGGCTGAAAGTCAGTGGGTAGGGAACTGGGCTCCAGGCAAATTCAGCATATGGGGAAGGGGGCTCCCCACGCCTCCACACCCAGCACTTGCAGGCGGAGTTCACAAATGACAAAGCTCTTTTCCCCACCAGCCAAGCCATCACTTTACTCTGGGTCTTTCACATGTGCTGTCCCTTGCCTTGGCTGGGCACTGCTCCGGGGTGGCCCCAGCTCTCCTAGCCCAGAATCACAGAAGTGCCCAAAACGTGGGGCTGGGGGGCACAAGCACCCAGACTCATGATCCCCCACCCTGCTGTTCTTGGCCTAAGCCCCCCTGCACACACACTGTCCCCCCCCAAATGCTCCTGAGGTACCTCTTCCTCCCAAGATCCACCCTCCACTTGTACTCTCCCCCTGCCATTGCCGGCCCTTATGCCTCTGGCCCCCCCCACCCCCTGCTTCATGCCCCTTGGCCCTGGCCTGCCTGACCAGGGGCTGCTGCTGGAGACTGGCAGGTTTTCTACCAGCTGATGCCAGAGCCAGGCGCCCCCAGCACCTCCCCCAACCAAATCCCCCTCCTTCAGAGAGAGGCAACCCCAGAGGCCCCCCCTCCCAAATCCCCCTCCCACAGAGCCAGCGGAACCAGTCAGCAAGTTAATCGTACTTTAAAAGAGGCGGCTCCCGCCGGCTGCTTTTGCTCAGTGTGCTCCAGGCGGCAGCATGCGGCTCAGCTGCAGCTCACTGATCTAAGCCAGGTGAGCCTGCGCAGCTGGAGCTCCTCCCACTCCGGCCCGGCGCCCCCTAGCGTGGCGCTCGGGGGCAATTCCCCCCCCGCCTCCTTTCGCTAAGCTGCTGCATTTGGATGAGGATTCCAGTCCTTGGAAGTGTAAGGATGTTACTGAAGGGTAATGCCGTGAGTGACTGGGTCAGGAGTAGCGCTCAGGTAAAAAGTCAGATTCAAACCAGAGTAAATGTCATGGGCAGCGTAATGCCTTGCTGTAAAGGGGTGTAGGCAAATTCACTTCAGACCGCCATCACCCCTTCGGTTTTGGAGAACAGATTGTAATCCTAAGGTAATAGGCAGAAAAGCCACAGTGCAGGGTCTAAAAATAAGTAGCTCTATTTTCTACACACGTAGGCTGTGTCTACACTGGGCCACTTATTCCGGAAAATCAGCCACTTTTCCGGAATAAGCTGCGAGCTGTCTACACTGGCCCTTGAATTTCCGGAAAAGCAACGATGCTCTACTGTACAAAATCAGCCGCTATTCCGGAAAAACTATTCTGCTCCCGCTCGGGCATAAGTCCTTATTCCGGAACACTGTTCCGGAAAAGGGCCAGTGTAGACAGCCCAGTAGTCTTTTCCGGAAAAGCGCGTCCACATTGGCCACAGACGCTTTTCCGGAAAAAGGGCTTTTCCGGAAAAGCAGCCTGCCAATGTAGACGCTCCTTTTCCGGAAAAACTGAAAACGGAATAGTAGTCCGTTTTAAGCAGTTCCGGAAATTCATGCCAGTGTAGACACAGCCATGTAGTTAAAGAAGGAGCAAGAACGTGTCAAAATTTGTGGTTCTATTTGAGGAACTGACTGTACCACTATCATTGTGGGACAGCCGCATTGTGTCTCTATAGCAGGTACAAACTTTGCAAGGAGATTTTTTTCTCCCCCCTCTGCCTGCTCCATGAACTAAACATACAATCTGAGCGACAAGTGGGGTGTGTCGCCACGTCCCTGCTGTTTGGACATGCTTGGCTATTGTGTTACAATGTTACATCATTTTGTAAGTATCCATTTCCAACTAAAGTAGTACAGTGTGTACCCAAACAGCTGGCTCAATGTAAAAACAGCATCTATTTTTTCTGACTTTGGCCTCTTTTGTTCCTCCACATCCCGTTCGCGGACACTATATGATATCAGCTTATCCTGCAAGAACAGCTGTAATTTTTTTGATGACAAATATCAGAAACTACTAGTGTAAAATGTTCACTGAAGTCTACAACTAATGAAAACACAGTAGCTGATGTCACTTATTCCTGCTGCTGTTCCCTGCTTTCACTATAACATATTCATAGTCAGCTATTAAAAATGATTTCTAGCAAAATTAATCTATTGTTAGTTATGTACTGCCTTTTTCAACGGTGCTGCAAGTTGACTTGTCAGTGGCAGTAAGGTGTGCATGTGTGCAGAAGCGAGTCCAGTGCTATTGATGAAACAAAAAAAGCAGTCATGTAGCACTTTAAAGACTTAAAAGAACACATGGCTTCATGCATAAATTTATTCTGGACGTTGGTCAGTAGAGGCATTGAATTCCACTTTGAGCACGGAATACTGCTCCGTTGACAGTCTGCCACTACTAGTGTGATATAAAGTGCAAGAAGTCCAATATCTTTAACGTCTCCCTTTTCCCATTTTAAAACAAATACAGGATATTTTAAATAGGATTCTGTAGATAATCCTGAAACTAATCCATGTGTAATCAATCATTCACTGCTCTTTAGTTTTGACTCAAGGGCGAAAATGCTGTATATTGTAGCCTGCTATTTACAAGCAATGTTCGAGCGTACTAGATTTGCATCTTAAATCTTACCAGGAACCGCTTGGTGAGTGATAGTCTAATTTACAAATGGCCAATGTGCAGTACTGAGTGAAATAGCATGCCCAATTCGTACAGGGGATTGGTGGCAGAACAAGACCTAGAGATAAAAAGGTGTGTCGGAGCCCAGAATGGGTAAGCCTTTCTAAAACTCATTTTACTGACACGATACCATAAAGCGTGGGTCAAGCTTTCACTTCAAGCTACTATTAACTTCCGGCTATTACTTACCTGTTCTCAAATCATGCAGTAAAATGTGTGTGTGTGTTATAGCTTGGAAGTAAATTTTTTCATTTTAAGAATTTCTCGTCTTTCTGTAGCAAAGGCCCTATGATGATCATCCATAGTGATAAAGAGCACAAGCAGTTCCCTTCTAACTGGCAAACTAGCTTAGCTGAGATCAGGCAACTTTGCCCCAGTTAACAATTTAGCAAGCAAACCACTCATTTATCAAGAGTTCTAGCATTGACTTGGTATGTTGTGCTAGTGATGTGAACTGTTCTGGAACCCTGAAAGCCCAAAAGTGCCATTATAAGCCCCAATTAGGTATTTTGTTTAAGGAGTACACACTGTGCAGTGTCTCTTCTGTGTGTGGCTCCCGTGGTTATAGTAGGGGTACAAGTGGGGCTATTGCCACAGACCTAGTGCATGATGACGTCTGGCGCTCTGGATCCCTCGAACGCTCAAGTGGAACTCCACGCCATGCTGCAGGTACCGTGTCACAAGCAGCCAAATGGCTGCCTGATCCGGCCCTGCTTCTTCCTCCCAAGGTCTCATCCCGTCTGAGCAGAGCATTATTGTAACAGCTCGACTGTACTGCCACAGCAATGGCAAACTCCCAGAGCAATGAGTTTTTCAAGGACGGCCTTGTCGGTTGGGATCTGGGCTCTTCCATAGGGCTCATTGATAAGCAAACGTTGGTAACCATCCTCTGATCGCTAACCATGCTTTCGGCTCGAAGTTATTTGTACCAGATGCTGACATTGAAATGTCAGTTCAACTCTACATTTACCACGTTCTGAATCAAACTGCCAAAGCTAATGCAAAAGATTCACACTGTTCTGGCAGCCAGAACGCTACACCATACAGCAATTAAGGCTAAATAAGCGGAGCTACAGAAGAACTAGTTCTGTCTTGTTCAGAACACTGCTAAGAATGACTTGGCCTTTTTTGTTCTTTGCGACAGTGTCACACTATTTACTCATGTTTTACTAATGAGCCACTGAGGTCCCTTCCCCTACGCCACAGTTTGCCTTCACATTTCACATTTTGTATGTGTGCAACTGCTTGTTCCTTCCCGAAATCCATCCTTTGCTATTTCAATCAGCGACAGAGAGAGAGAGAGAGAGCGAGAGAGAGAAATGTATTTCCTGAATGGTAAAGACAGTTGGTCCCACTGTGGGTCAGTTTCCACCTTGAGTAATTAGTCTACATAAGCGACAGTCTTTCTGTGACTTTAATGAACTATTAATTACTTGGTCTGTTAAAAGCTTAAAGGCTAGGACGTGGTGTCCGTGGTGGGGGGGGGGGGAGGTGTCAACTTACAGGGCCATGGCCAAACAGGATAATGGCTTCACTTCAAGACACAGTCGATTAGTGATAGTTTATTTTATTAATCTCACTACGTCACTATTATTACTGGCTTAATACTGCCGAGAACTGAGGTCATGTTATTTATTCCACACTCGGCTCTCAGCTAGCAAGCATAGGGAGTTGCGGCTGATGAAGGCTGTCTGATAAAGAACACCTGGTATTTTCACCAGCAGGGCTCATGGCTGGCCTAGAGGAATACAAATTTAACACCTGCAGGCCCACATATGGCTTTTTCTGTGACAGGGTGTAGTTGCATTTCAAAGAAAAGAAACACTGCCACCTCTTCACATACAATAGTAATAGAAATGTAGCCCTGTTAGTCTGGTGTAGCTGAAGCAAAATACAGGACTATGTAGCACTTTAAAGACTAACAAGATGGTTTATTAGATGATGAGCTTTCGTGGGTCTGGCCCAGGAAAGCTCATCATCTAATAAACCATCTTAGTCTTTAAAGTGCTACATAGTCCTGTATTTTGCTTCTCTTCACATACACTGAGCCTGGTCTCTCTTGGATGTAGTTACTGAGTGAAACGGGTGAACACACTCAGGTTTCCCCCAAGCCCAGGTCAAATTCTAGTGGTGTGCAACTCTGGATGTCTTTCAGTGTAAATGAGGGCAGAACAGGGTGCAAGTAGCTGAGAAGTCAACTATTTTGTTTTGTGGACTCATATAGTCATTTGGTACTTAACTGCCATACAATGCTGCGTGTAGACAAATCTGATTACCCCAGAGAGTTTGGGTTATCAGTTGAGTTTGCAGAATATTTGGGTGGTGTGGTGTGTAATGATGAGCATAAGACCCTCCTACATAAGGAGCAAAGTCGCTTGGGTAGTGTTACGTGTGTGTGGTTGTGAGATGACGCTCTAGGAGATACGCTTGAGCCAGTGAGTGCACTAAGAATAAGAGAGCGTAGTCATGGCAAGAGCAGCGAGGCTCCCTGAGGATGCAGCTCTCTGAGACCTTCCCAAAACACACATGCTATTTGCTTTAGCTCAGTCCCTGCAGCATGGCACCAGCCACACTCAACTCTTAGCATATGTAGTTTAAAGATAGCCAGCAGAAGTGTGCACATGCTAGAATTGGGGGGGGGGGGAATGAGTTGAAAGTATTTGTTAACACTTGGGGTACGTCTAGACTACAGGCTTCTGTCGACAGAAGTTTTGTCGACAGATACTGTCGACAAAACTTCTGCCGACAAAGAGCGTCTAGACGACATTGAGTTCTGTCGACAAAGCAAGCTGCTTTGTTGACATGATAGTATAGACGCAAAGGACAGTTTACATGCAATAACACCTTCTGTCGATGGAAACTCTGTCGACAGTAGGCGTTATGCCTCGTAAAATGAGGTTTACCAGCGTCGACAAAACTGCTGAGTTCTGTCGACGTTATGTCGACAGAACTCAGCGGTAGTGTGGACGCAGGTATAGTTTTGTCGACAAAAGTCCACTTTTGTCGACAAAACCCTGTAGTCTAGACACACCCTTGATGAACACTGTTGGCAGCAGTGACGTGGTGTTGTAGTACACATGAGTTTGAGCCAAATTCAGGTGTGGTGTAAATCAACGATTTTCAAATTGTTCATGTCATGGCCCAACTTAATTTGACTAGCATGTGGCTTCCAGGGTGGGGCAGAGGGGCGCTTTGGGCTGTAGGTGGGCATCAGGGCTGGAGTAGGAGAGGCTTAGCTTGAGCGGCGCCCATCAGTGGGGAGTCTAAGGCATTGCAGACCATGCTGTGATGCAGATGCAGATGCAGCCAGCAACAGGTTCTAGCCAATGGGAGGGTGGAGCCAGTGTTGGGAGTTGGGTCCGCTGTTCGCCGCCTCTGGGGCGCAGCCCAGTCTGCGGTGTCAGGACAGGCAGGAAGATGCCATAGCTTCTTCCCTGGTCACATAATCACCCCAGTGCAACAAGAGCCAGTGCCTGCCATTCCATGACCCAGTACTAAACCACTGGTGTAAGTAGATGCAACGCCAGTGGTAATCCATGTACTTGTCAAACAAGTATTTTCATTTCCTACAGAAATGAGACCTGGCATTTTGCTAAAGGGTCTAATTTTGCTCTTATGTCAAATGGAAGTCAACAGATTCACAACAGTGTAAACCCAGGCTGTGTCTACACTGGGCCACTTATTCCGGAAAATCAGCCGCTTTTCCGGAATAAGCTGTGAGCTGTCTACACTGGCCCTTGAATTTCCGGAAAAGCAACGACGCTCTACTGTACAAAATCAGCCGCTATTCCGGAAAAACTATTCTGCTCCCGCTCGGGTATAAGTCCTTATTCCGGAACACTATTCCGGAAAAGGGCCAGTGTAGACAGGCCAGTAGTCTTTTCCAGAAAAAAAAACCCGATCGCGAAAATGGCGATCAGGGCTCTTTTCCGGAAAAGCGCGTCTACATTGGCCACAGACACTTTTCCGGAAAAAGGGCTTTTCCAGAAAAGCAGCCTGCCAATGTAGACGCTCCTTTTCCAGAAAAACTGAAAACGGAATAGTATGCCGTTTTAAGCAGTTCCGGAAATTCATGCCAGTGTAAACATAGCCTCAGTGTGTGAAAGCAGACTCAATTTTGAGCTAGTATTTCTTGTGAGATAGATGCTTGTGGAAAATGTCTGTAGTACCTGTGCCATATATTTATAAAACACTTGTAAAATAGATGGTTTGCCAATGAGGAAGATTCTAGGCTTTGCAGCTGTGAACTTTGATCCCAGCAGTATGAAGCCTGTAATAAATGCAAAGTCAAGGCAAGGCTGCTAGAAAACACTGTCATTTATTTTGATAATAAGTAACTTCTTTAATGCAAACAGAAAAAGTGAATTCACTGCAAAGTTATATGCCTGGTAAAAAGCATTAGCAATTAGAAAAACAATGTTAGATACATGCAAATTATAATGAATGTTGGCAGAATTTCTGATAAGGTATTTTCTTCCATGTGAAGAGGAAGCAAACCATATCCGGCTTGTGTCAAAGGGAAGACTGAAAATTCTCTGGGGCTACGGGTACACTGGCAGCTTCTTGCGCAAGAACTGTTTTGTGGAAGAGTTCTTGCGCAAAAAGTCTTCCACAAGAGCGCATCTATACTGGCATGCGCAAGAGATGTGCTTTTGCTCAAGAGCGTCTATAGGAGTGTGGACACTCTCTTGTGGAAGAAAGCTCTGATGGCCATTTTAGCCATAGGGGTTTCTTGCACAAGAAATTCATGTTGCCTGTCTACACTGCCCTCTTGCACAAGAGCTCTTGCGCAAGAGGGCTTATTCCTTGGAGGGAGAGGAATAACTCTTCTGAAAGATCCGATCCTAGACTTTAAATTTACTTGCGCAAGAATGTGCGTGCAGTGTAGACACCCAGCAAGTTTTTAACGGAAGAACAGCTTGCGCAAGAAGCTGCCAGTGCAGATGTAGCCTGAATGGATGAAGCCGAAAGAGGTGGCACTCATGCCTGAGCCAGGGAGATGACACTATAAAGTTATTCAAAGAACAGGACACAATCAGAAGCAAATGGCGACATTTCATTCCAGGAAATCAGGCATACTGCAATGCTATACAAAGATAGGACTCACTGCAAATTCCAGCTATAACTGCCCCTGAACTTTTGGGAAGACAGGATCCAGGTTCAAAGCCAACAGTGCAGGTCCCATCTCCCTTTTTCTATCCAAAATTCAAAACCATTTATCTTCAAAAAATGTAAATAAGAAAACACTTTTGGTCACTGGGCGTACTCTATAGTACTACAACTCTTCACTTGACTTCGCCTGCCTACCCCAAAATGGCAGCATATTAAAAATTTTCTCAAGAAAAAGATTTTTGTTCATTTTTTTTCTAGAAACATTCTGTATTGTAATAAATACCTGTTAGTAACAAACCTTTCCCTTTTACGTGGGCCTACACCAAGCTTTGCAGCTAGTCCCCAAACCCCTGTCTCGGGTACAGCGGTGTAAATTCCAAGTCATTTCCTGAAAGCAATGGACTCATTTACAGTTGAGGGACTGGCAGACAAACCCTAGGTCCAAATTCACACTCAGTATGGGACCTCTTCCTGATCCACTCCTGGTAAGGTCAGTGAGCAAGGCAGCCTTTCCAGTTTCCACGTGGTGACAGGAAGGTGGCAAGAGATTGGATAGGGCTCATATTCCTTGGCCTGACCCCCTCTGCATAGCAGGTGCATTCCCTTACTGCCTAGTGTAGGGAAGTATTCCCTGGTTGTTTTGTCATTGACCGATGCTCTGTTCAGTGCCGTTTGAATTCCGTATGGGTATAGGTTTAAGTTGGTCTTCATTAGGCCTGTTGACAGGAGGGAAAGGGGGCAGTTGTTCTGGGGCCCAGTGATTCAAAGGGGCCTGAGGTTCTTTGCTGCTGCTGCAGCAGTGTACTGGATAAAAATACTGGTGCAAAAGCGCCAGGCCCTTTAAATCACTGCCAGTGCCAGGGCACCGGGTCACACATTCTGAGGGTTGGGGGAGGGGCATGCCATGCTTCAGGCGGCACAGAGGGCTGCCTGCCCCTAGCCCCTCCACTTCCAGGAGTAAATCTCCCCCCTCGCCCCCGAGGACCATGACGGCTGTAGGTTCCACTGGTCTCCATAAGGATCCTCCTTAGGATTCATCATCTACAAGAGAGAAACTGTTAAAGCCATGATTTTGCTAGACACAGTACGAATGATCTCTTCGCAAAACAGCTACTTCTACAAATTCCATTTGCTGTTTTCTTTTCTTGGGTGCTATTTAAGGAACTGGCATTACCATACATTGGTGATACAGTTTTGGAGGACTTTTTTAGAGAGAGGGAAAAAAGCACAGCTCAACACTCATGTTTCAAAATACATGGCCAGCTTAACAGACTATAACTATACACCTTGAGCACATTTTAATGATCTCAATGAAAAGAAAGAAGTTGACATGCATGGTGCGAGGAAACTGATGAAGCAACACTCAAAACCATTGCGTGTGTAGACATCAGACCATGTAAATCAACATTTAATAAGAACCTTCATAGGTGAGGTATCAGTTTTAAAGTGTCCTTTTCAAAGTACCCAATCAAGAGACACCCAGCTGAACACATGAAGTTTCCTGCTCAGAGCTGCATTTATTTGTCAGAGTCCCAACTTCTTGACTCTCCCAACCAGTGTCCTCTTCACTCTCTGCTAAGCCCTCTTGACTTTCCAAGTCGCTCATCTGGCCCTCTCCGAACTCCAGAATGGTTGGTAAGTTGCCTTGCTTGGGACAGCGTTTCTTGAGGCTGACCAAAAAAGGCTGCGGCAAAGAAAATATGTCCACGTTGTTGCCCAGATCAATCCACGTCACGCTGGAGAACTTCCTGGGGTCCTTCAGCGTTTCTGTCAGGTCCCGAAGGATTGCTTTGGTGAGTCTGTTGCCATTCAGGGAGAGAGTGGTGAGGTGAGGCAGGCCACTGAGGATGGGCAGAAGCTGAAGGAACAGCTCGTCAGTCAGCTCCGTGAAGCATAGCTCCACGTTGTCAATGTGCTCCGAGCTGTGTTGCAGGAATGAGATGATGCAGTCCAAGTCCTTCAGCGTCAGAGGGATACCAGAGAGATCTACTGTGTTGTCATGAGGCATCCCCACCAGGATAGCTTTCAAGCTGTACAGAAACAAAATGACAACCAGTTAACATGGGCACCACTTATTTTACTAACAAGCATCACTTCTTGCGTGCTGGCAGCTTTTGAGGGACAAGGCAATGACTCATTCAAAATGGATGGCAGACCCTCTCGGTTGAGGCCTGGACTTTTAAGTTCTTTTTGGTGTGCAGACTTGCAGATGGATAACAGCCAAAATCAACCTACTCAAAGACTGTCATTGAAACAGTAGGCAGCAACGAGCGTATGGAAGCTTTCTTTTTGCAAGGGCATGGAGCTGTACACTTAACTGCACTTTAAAACTACAAAAATGGAAAATGACTATTAAACCTTTGTACAGAAAAACAAGAATTCTTGCTTATGACCTCATTCCCACTTGACATCGATATGTATATTGCAAAGCACTTCACCAGATGGAATAATAAACGTTGCAGGTGGGGATAGTTTACAGGTGGAGAAATGGAGGCACGGAATGGACCTACAGAGTCTACAGAGAAAAAGGCCTAGGAAAGGCAGGCTTATTTAATATTTCCAATGATTTATAATGATATCTACTATTGATCTTTTTTTTGGCTGCTATGGTGCTGAGCACTATAGGCACTGAGCACTTTAGGCACCTGTGAAAGCTGATCAGCATCTCTGACAAATTGGTGTTATACAGATCAACTTTGCTCTTAAAGTGAAGCCAGGCTACAGCTGTATTAGGATAACCTAACCACACAGAGTACCCTTAGTTGAGGCTTTATCGCTTATAAATTTAAAGACTGAGGGAGTTCTAGCTGTGTAACATTAGTTAATATTTTAATCTGCCACAATGATAGAGCCAAGTCAGCCTGCCATGTATATGCCTCTGACTTTCATCATGTGCTGAGCTGAAAAACAGTTTTGTTATATTTTCCATTGGGATTTCTGGTTTGGCCAGCTTCACATTTTCTCATTAATTATCTAGGACTCTGTTCATGATTTTCAGTGTGAATCAAGGGATTAAACCCTAAGCCTGGCTTTTTTAGACTATGAACATGTAGCACATCAGTGTTGGAAACGTACACCAGAAGCAGTCCCACGGACGTCCATAGTGACTAGGCTGTGAGGGTAAGGTGTGATCCCCTAGCTTATTGGTGTACTCAGAACAGGTGTTATGTATTTGAATGCTTGCTTCTGCAAGGACTGTGAATAACAAGGGAAAGAAAAGCTGTAAGATCTTTTATTGTCAGACATCTAATGGGAACAGATATGCCTAAACAAATAGGGTTGCTAGATGGTTTCAACAAAAATACCGGACACACTTGAGATTATATCACAATCTACATTACATCTTATATAGAAAATACCGGACATTTATATCTTCTCAATTTGTTTCCCAAACATTTTGAAACGACTCTTTGAAATTAAGGATGAAGTTTTATTGTTTTTGGAACGACACCCTCCATCGGCAAAAGATGGTATACAGTAGACTTCCGATAATCCGGAACCTATGGGACCTAGGTGGTGCCGGATTATCAAATATGCCGGACTATCAGGAGGTACTATAAACTGGTTATGTATATACTGTATACATTATACTGTATATAAAGTGTTCCTAAGCCTTTTTATTGTACATACTGTATAAAGTATACTGTAAAGTTTTAGTTTTTTTAAGCCTTTTTTACCCTGTTTGCTCAGCCCAGTTCTGCTGCTGCTGTTACCTTGTGACTCATTTTTTGCTAAAGCTCACTCACTAGGCTCTTGCCATTTTGATACCGGACTATCAGGAGTGCTGGACTATTGGATGCCAGACTATTGGAGTTTTACTGTATTTACATTTTAAGAATGGTTAACAATGGTAGCTTACTTAAGTGACATATTTTGTCTTTTAAATGACTTAAATCTGAATTTACAAGGCACTAAAATTAATATTTTTAAAGTTCACGAAAAAGTTGAGGCAACAATTAAAAAACTTTATGGGCACAGCGAGTTAAGAGAAACTTTAAATCTTTTTGTACTTTAACTGAATTACAAGAAAAATATGCTGAAACTAATATCTCAGATGCGATTTCTGCAACATCTTTTGGGGCTAACATCAAGCTTAAATTAATATTTTCCTCCAATTGATGCCAGTAAAATGTGGATTAAGAACCCGTTTACTGTTGACACAGAAAATGAAGAAATATTACAACTGAATGCATCGGAAGTGGATTCATTAATTGAACTTTCCTGTGACTCTGCCTCAAAAGAGAACTTTGATAAACTCTCCTTGATTGATTTTTGGTTGAGCTGTAGCAATGAAGAGTCACACTTATCTGAGAAAGCAGTCAAATGCTTAATGCCTTTCGCCACGACATATAAGTGTGACACCAGTTTCTCATCTTTGGTTTTCTTCAAAAATAAATATAGAAATAGACTGAATGTCGAACCAGATTTGAGAATAAAACTTTCTTCTTTTGCTCTTGACATATAGCTGCTATGTGATGCAAAACAACATCACCCTTCCCATTAGTTCTCTTTTTAGTTATTTAAAAGCTATAAAGTGCACACATAATAAATGACTTATATTCAACTCATTAAATTATAAATAAACAAACTTTACAACGGTTAAAATTCTACTGGCTAAATTGTAATTAAGGTAATAACAATAAGTTAGGCAATATTTTATATCAAGATTTATATTATGTACTATTATTATTGTGAATAAATAACAAACAGTGAAAATTTATTCATTTTTCATTTTTTTATATGCATTTATATTTTTGGGCTGCAAAAAACGGTACTGAAAAAAACCGGGTTCCAACTAAAATAAAAAGTTTGGGAAACCCCAGTCGAGCCAGCTTTCAATCCATCTTACAGTCTATGTATCCAATCCATATTCCCTAACTTGCTTGCAAGAATATTGTGGGAGACCGTATGAAAAACTTTGCTAAAGTTGGCACTGGGGGCTTTGAGAGGACCAGAAACGATTTATTTGCATATTAATCATTTGCTTAATGAATATGCAAATATGCAAATAAATATTACCAGTTCTCCAAAAGCTCGTGAATGGATTTACTGGTCCCCAGTGTAAAAAAGTTTGGGAAATGAACTGGTGAGGGGAAAAGTGCAGTTAGAACCTCAGCAGGAGGTTCTGAAGGCACCAGAAAAGGGGCTTCATCCTGGCGCATTCTAGGTAGGCGTGTGCTAGGTTTTCCCTCACGCCACAGAAGGGGCAGGTGTCAGGGATAGGGGCGAACCATACCAAGTACATGCCTGTGCTCATGGCTCTGTAGATTAGAATGGAATACACACTGGCCCACTGGGGTTCCTCACACTCGACAGGTGTTAACTAGTCTCGCCATTTGGTATTGGGCCTGCAAGCAGCCCTCAAGGTAGCTTTTGTGTCCCCCATTTCCAGTTCCCTAGGGGGTTCTCTGTTCCCTCCGCCACCCCCTCCCTCGCCGGGGATGGAGATGGGCAGCATGGCACCACCACTTCTGGCACTGTGCCAGGGATCTGATCCCTGTTTGCCTATCTCCGCGGCCCGCAAAGTCCATCCAGGGACCCAGCTGGAGGAAGACCCATCAGTCCTGGCCTCCTCAGTGCTGAGGGCCGAGCTGCGCCAGTTCCTTGAGGACAACCGCGGAGCTAAGGACAAGGTGCAGCTTGCCCTTTGGCACTGAGGGGACTCTATCCCCATCCTCAGGGACATAAGAGCCCTGTTGCAGGAGAGGAGAGACGTAGAAAGGTAGGACATTGCGGCCTACTGCCGAGTCTGCAAATGTTGTGATGCTCTCCTGGCCTTCAATAAAGGGAGTGGTCTGCTACAGGACCTGGGAGGGAGGCGACGATCACCCTGTCCACGACGATCCACCCTAGCCCTCAATATGAAGTATACCATTATTGCGACATTAAATGCCCGGGGCTGTAGGACGGGTCTCTGTAGGAGCTGGGTGCTCTCCTTCCTTTGGGGGTACTCGGTGGTCTTCTTGCAGGAGACCCACACGACTCCAGCCATCAAGGCTAGCTGGCGGCTGGAGTGAGGGATGGGGTGTACTTTAGTCACCTCAGTATCTGCTCAGCCAGAGAGGTCACCCTGTTCATCCCTGCCCTAGGGCCCAAGGTGTTGGGGGTCGCCAAGGTCTTCCCGGCTCGCTTGCTGCACATCTGGGCTTGCGTGGAGGGGCTGATGTTGAACTTGGTTAACATCTATGCCCTGAATGTGGACCTGGAATGTATAACCTTCTATCCACAGGCAACCACCTTTCTCGGCACCTTGGATCCTCACAAATGCCTGGTCCTGGGCAGGGACTTCAACACAATCCTTTGGACCAGGATAGCTCAGGAGTTGAGAACTGCCAGACCACCACTCCCTGGTGGATGTCTGCTGCTACCACCACCCGGATGACACCACCACCGTCACCTATGTCCAGTTGGAGGACGATCGGTTGCACCACTCCCGGTTGGACTGCATAGACTTATCTCATTTCCACCTAGCATGGGTCCACTCCTCCAGCCTCCGGCTGCTCCCCTTCATGGACCACCATCTGGTGGCTGTGAAGGCCTTCCTCAGTGAGGAAAGGCTGGGGCTGGCCTATTGGCACTTTAATAATAGCCTGGACGATGTGGGCTTCGTGGTGTCCCTCCAGGGGTTCTGCCTTTCCCTTAGCACCGCAATGGTGGAACACGGGGAAGGTGCATACCTGGTTCTTCTGCCGGTGGAGGGATGCAGCAATAGAGCAGCTGGAGCAGGAGGTTTTGAAACTCTAGAGGTGCCTGGCATCCAACCCTGAGGATCCACGCTGGAAGAAGCAAGAGTAGCTCTGGGCCCCCGAGGACCTCCAGGTCCAGGGCGCCTTTGTTTGATCTCCTATCCATCTCCTTTGAGAGATGGATCCCAGCCCTGGAGAAAGAGAGGGGTGCCGAAAAGCACGCCACCTGTCTCTTGGCAGAGGATGGCACCCCGTTCATGGATCCGAGGAGACACAGGACCTTCTACGCCAGCTTATTCTCCCCATATCCGACCAATGCCGACACCTGCAGAGTATTCTGGCCCCTTTTATCATGCACAACCAGATCCGGCCCTTTCACCTCCAGGCCCTGCAGAGACTCCCCTAGGGTATGTCTACACTACCCTCCTAATTCGAAATAGGAGGGTAATGTAGGCATACCGCAATTGCAAATGAAGCCCGGGATTTGAATTTCCCGGGCTTCATTTGCATAAGCGGGGCTCCGCCATTTTTAAATCCCTGCTCGTTCGAACCCCGTGCCACGCAGCTACACGGGGCACGAACTAGGTAGTTCGAACTAGGCTTCCTAGTTGGAACTACCGTTACTCCTCGTGAAATTCAAATCCCGGGCTTCATTTGCAATTGCAGTATGCCTACATTACCCTCCTATTTCGAATTAGGAGGGTAGTGTTGACATACCCCTATAGTGTAGGTAGTCTTGGAGCACGTTGATGCATGTGTTCCTCTGCCGCCTCTGAGGGCTCTGATATGACCAGCAGCTCTTTTTTCTTCATCTGAGGGGTCTTCTGCGAGACCTCTCAGGGCTGCTAGAGCTCTACAAGGAACTCCTCCAGATTTGGAAGCTGTTCGCAGCGACCAGGTCTGTTGAGGCCACCGAGGGAGAAGACCTCCTTGCAGAGCCCCTGCTCCACAATCCAGCATTGTGTGTGCAGATAGCGGAGTCTCCCGCAGCGCCGGAGGTTGATCTTAGCAGAAACCACCAGGGTTGGAGACCTCCTGGACTACAACAGGGGGACTGGGTGGATACCCAGGTGCTCGCTCAGTGCATAGAGCTATCCACACTCTGAACCCCCTGGCTACGTCTACACTGGCCCCTTCTTCGGAAGAGGCATGCTAATTTCTAACTTTGGAATAGGGAAATGCGCGGGGGATTTAAATATCCCCCGCGGGATTTAAATAAACATGGCCGCCGCTTTTTTTCCGGCTTGGGGAAAAGCCGGAAAAGAGCGTCCAGACTGGCGCGATCCTCCGGAATAGGGCTTTATTCCGGAGGATCGCGCCAGTCTGGACGCTCTTTTCCGGCTTTTCCCCAAGCCGGAAAAAAAGCGGCAGCCATGTTTATTTAAATCCCGCGGGGGATATTTAAATCCCCCGCGCATTTCCCTATTCCAAAGTTAGAAATTAGCATGCCTCTTCCGAAGAAGGGGCCAGTGTAGGCACAGCCCCAGTGTGTACTCTGGGAGGTGAAGATGGCTTTGTCGCAGCCCACTCTCAATTTCCTGCACCTAGCCTTGTGAGAGGGTACACCCCCCCTCCCCGCCACACGCACACTGAAAACCCTCCAGCCCTCTTTCTAGGGCTGCTGGTCCGCGGGCCTTTCCAGCCTCTGCATCCCTGGACCCTCAGCCGGCTGCACTATCTGCAGCTGGTCTGTTTCTGAATCGTGCCCAGAGACCGTCTGTTACACACTCATGCTCCACACGCTGCATTTCCTCATCCTTGTGTCCCGCCCCAATATCAAATGGCGGGACCAAGACCTGTTGAAGGTGAGGAACCCTGGTGGGCCAGTGTTTACTCCACCTTAATCTCACGGCCCACTGGGGACATAAGTTGGCAGCTCCTCCATGGAGCCGTGAGCACGGGCATGTATCTGGAGAGGTTCACCCCTATCCCTGGCACCTGCCCCTTCTGCGGCATGAGGGAAAACCTGGTGCACACCTACCTTGAGTGCACCAGGTTTCATCTGGCTCCTCCAGAACCTCTTACTGAGGGTCTGGCTGCACTTTTCCTCACACCTGTCCATTTATGCACACCCCATCCATGGCCCCACAGAGTCGCAAGACCTCCTCATCAACCTTCTCCTGGCCCCAGCAAAATCTACTGGACGAGGGGGTGCTCTGCGATTATGGGGCCTATTTCTGCTCCTCCCTAGTCTCTCATATCTGGGCAGAGTTCTTCTGGGAGACATCCACTGTCTACCTGGACAATTTTAAGGAGCAGTGAGCACTGTCCAAGGTTCTCTGCCCGGTGGGCCCATCCGGGTCCCTTGTTTTAAACCTTTGACCTGCATTCCTGATCCTGTTACTCAAAAATTTTAAAACAAGGGAAAATTAACAAGAAGGAATGCTTATGATGTTTAATATCAAATAAAAAGAAAATTAACAGTACCCTGGTACTACATGTAAATACATGTATCATCCTTTCTAACAATTCAAGCTAGTAAACACACCAAAATGCATATTATGGACACATAATTCAGCTTTAAGATGCTAAAGCAACCTATGAATCAACTGGAAACAGTGATGCTGTCCTTGCAAATATTAATACAATAATTACTTACACTGGAAAGGAGAGAAAAAGGCATGCACTCAGACTTACACAGTTTCTCTGGGATGTCAGCTCTTAATTTGACTAATAGTGCACAAACATAGAACAGTAAAAATAAATAATAAAGCAACACAGAAAGCAAATAAAGCCACAAACATGAAAACAGGAAGCGAAGTAAAACATCTGATGGTTTGTGATGTGTATTTTAAATGAATGTTTAGGATCACCATGCAAGTGAAACACAGGACTGTAAACACAGACAAAAGTTATCCTGGTTTGAGACTTTCACACTGTGTGTGTCACGAACTCAGAGTAGAAGCTTGAGAGCAGCACGTGGCTTCAGAGTTTGTAGGCAGATCCATTTTTAAAGAGCTTGAAAACACAGTCTTCACCCTACAACACACCTAGCATTACACCTAGTACATCCACTGACTTATAAGAGCCAGAACTATACCATATAGAAAAGATCTGGCCTTAATGCCCCTCTCCAAACAAATTCTAAAATTTAATGGAAATCACTTGTTTGGAATCCAACACAGGATATTAAAACAAAGAAAAAATCAGTCTCTCCAGATATCAACAACACGCCAAAAAATCTGTTAAAAGAATCCTTTCCTTTCTGTATCTTAAGCCATTAAGACCTATGTAAACTTTATTTTAAATAGTAATAGAGATGTAGCTGTGTTAGTCTAGTCTAGCTGAAACAAAAAACAGGACTATGTAGCACTTTAAAGACTAACAAGATGGTTTATTAGGTGATTGATTCTTTGGCGAAGTGTCTGAATCCATACCCACAAAACAGATATCAGACAGTATCACAAAGAAAAAACAGTTTCTTGCCATTTCAACCAGAAAGGGCATTGTCTCAACGACTTGATTACCTGCATACTGCTTCAAAGACATTTTAACACCAAATGAAAGAGAAACCTCTGAACTGTCATTCATGCTTAAATTTGACACTTTACACCTGGGTCTTAACAAAGACACTAATTATCTTACCCATTACAAAGATAGCTTCCCCAATTATCACCTCTAATATCATTAGCTCACAGACATTTACCTTCCCCACCCCCCAATCCTCCCTCTGTTCTGAAATTTGATTTGTCCTTTTTATATGTGTTCATTTTTTTTTATCGTATCCCTTTGGTATATATGGCTGTGCCTATTTTCTTCCACAACTGATCTGAGGAAGTGGTTCTGGCCCACGAAAGCTCATCACCTAATAAACCATCTTGTTAGACTTTAAAGTGCTACACAGTCCTGTTTTTTGTTTATTTTAAATGTAATCATGCAAATGTCATGAGCTAGGTTTATCTAATAATCCTTATCTACAAAAGCAACCCAACTGCTTTACAATAGAAAAACACCAATACAAGTGAAGTCAGATCCTGCATTAAGATTAGGGTTGCCAGGTGTCCGGTATTGACCTGGGCAGTTCAGTATTTTTGCCTCCTGTCTGGTAAAAAAATTCAAAAAAAATATCGGATACCTGAAATGTCCGGTATTTTCTGGGTTTTTTCCTGGCAACCCTAAGACACACTCAGCAACTGGGCCCAGCCCAACCCCTCCTCCACCCCCCTCCCGGTCTCTCTGCCTCTGGCTCCCCTGCTTACCTGGGGGGGGGGGTGTCGATCAAGAAAACAAGATGGCCACCGGCAAAAAGACCTGAAGCAAGGGTAAGCAATGCCTTCCCTGGGTCTTAGTGCTCAACCTCGCCCCTCTCACACTTAATGGGGCCATGCTGTCAGTCTGTTTTATTTTATTTTGCTTAATAACTCTCAGGGTCCTTTTTTTTGTGTGCTTAACAACTTTGGTCTGCCCCCTTTTTTCCCCCTCAACAGAATTTTTTCCCTGGTGTTTTTTTTGGGGGGGAGGGGGGAGCGGGTGTTCGGTATTTTTGGTTTAACCATCTGGCAACCCTAATCAATAACATAAGAACATAAGAATGGCTGTACTGGGTCAGACCAAAGGTCCATCTAGCCTAGTAGCCTGTCTGCCGACAGTGGCCAGCACCAGGTGCCCCAGAGAGGGGGGACAGAAGACAATGATCAAGCGATTTGTCTCGTGCCATCCCTCTCCAGCCTCTGACAAACAGAGGCCAGGGACACCATTTTATCCCCTGGCTAATAGCCTTTTATGGACCTAACCTCCATGAAATTATCTAGCTTCTCTTTAAACTCTGTTATAGTCCTAGCCTTCACAGCCTCCTCTGGCAAGGAGTTCCACAGGTTGACTACACGCTGTGTAAAGAAGAACTTTCTTTTATTAGTTTTAAACCTGCTATCCATTAATTTCATTTGGTGTCCTCTAGTTCTTCTATTATGGGAACTAATAAATGACTTTCGTTATTCACCCTCTTCACAATACTCATGATTTTATAGACCTCTATCATATCCCCCCTCAGTCTCCTCTTTTCTAAACTGAAAAGTCCCAGTCGCTTTAACCTCTCTTCATATGGGACCCGTTCCAAACCCCTAATCATTTTAGTTGCCCTTTTCTGAACCCTTTCCAAGGCCAAAATATCTTTTTTGAGGTGAGGAGACCACATCTGTACACAGTATTCAAGATGTGGGTGTACCATAGTTTTATACGGGGCAGTAAGATATTCTGTGTCTTATTTTCTATCCGTTTCTTAATAATTCCTAACATCCTATTTTCCGCCACTGCACACTGTGTGGAAGTTTTCAGAGAACTGTCCACGATAAGTCCAAGATCTCTTTCCTGATTTGTTGTAGCCAAATTAGCCCCCATCATAGGGTACGTCTACACTGGCATGAATTTCCGAAAATGCTTTTAAAGGAAAAGTTTTCCGTTAAAAGCATTTTCGGAAAAGCACGTCTAGATTGGCAGGATGTTTTTCCGCACAAGCACTTTTTGCGGAAAAGCATCCGCGGCCAATCTAGACGTGGTTTTCTGCAAAAAAGCCCCGATCGCCATTTTCGCAATCGGGGCTTTTTTGCGGAAAACAGTACTATGCTATCTACACGGGCCCTTTTGTGCAAAAGCCTTTCGGAAAAAGACTTTTGCCCAAACGGGAGCAGCATAGTATTTCCGGAAAATCACTGACGATCTTACATGAGATCGTCAGTGCTTTTCCGGAAATTCAAGTGGCCAGTGTAGACAGCTGAAAAGTTTTTCCGCAAAATCAGATGATTTTCCGGAAAAACTTGTCAGTCTAGACACAGCCAAACTGTATGCATAGTTGGGGTTATTTTTTTCCAATGTGCATTACTTTACACTTATCCACATTAAATTTCATTTGCCATTTTGTTGCCCAATCACTCAGGGTATGTCTACACTACCCTCCTAGTTCGAACTAGGAGGGTAATGTAGGCATACCGCACTTGCAAATGAAGCCCGGGATTTGAATTTCCCGGGCTTCATCTGCATAAGCGGGGCGCCGCTATTTTTAAAACCCCGCTCGTTCGAACCCCGTGTAGCGCAGCTACACGGGGCACGAACTAGGTAGTTCAAACTAGGCTTCCTAGTTCGAACTACCATTACTCCTCGTGGAATGAGGAGTAACGGTAGTTCGAACTAGAAAGCCTAGTTCGAACTACTTAGTTTGTGCCCCGTGTAGCCGCGCTGCACGGGGTTCGAACGAGCGGGGTTTTAAAAATGGCGGCATCCCGCTTATGCAAATGAAGCCCAGAAATTCAAATCCCGGGCTTCATTTGCAAGTGCGGTATGCCTACATTACCCTCCTAGTTCGAACTAGTGTAGACATACCCTCAGTTTGGTGAGATCTTTTGAAGTTCTTCACAGTCTGCTTCTGTTTTGACTATCAACATCAGTTTAGTATCATCCGCAAACTTTACCACCTCACTGCTTACCTCTTTCTCCAGATCATTTATTAATAAGTTGAACAGGATTGGTCCCAGGATTGACGCTTGGGGAACACCACTAGTTACCCCTCTCCAATCTGAAAATTTACCATTTATTCCTACCCTTTGTTTCCTGTCTTTTAACCAGTTCTCAATCCATGAAAGGACCTTCCCTCTTATCCCATGGCCATGTAATTTACACAAGAGTCTTTGGTAAGGAACCTTGTTGAGATCTGCTAATGCAGAAACTCTCCACCCTCTTTATTGGTCTGCTCTGGATCTGTCTCCCTCTAAACAAACTGATCTTTAGCTCAGGCTGCGAGGAGTCCTGTGGCATCTTATAGACTAACTGAAGTGTAGGAGCATAAGCTTTCGTGGGCAAAGACCCACTTTGTCAGATGCATGCAAAGATGAAGTGGGTCTTTGCCCATGAAAGCTGATGCTCCTACACTTCAGTTAGTCTATAAGGTGCCACAGGACTCCTCGCCGCTTTTGCAGATTCAGACTAACACGGCTACCCCTCTGATACTTAGCTCAGGCTAACATCTCCAAGCAGAATGCCTCCTGTTAAGAAACTCAACATGTCCAAAAGCAAGCCTTTTATCTTTCCCTCCTAATACTAGGTGAAAGATATTTTCATCTACAACTGCTGAGGAGTCACTGTTTTGTGTTTGCTCTACAAGTCTAACAGTGGGGGCTAAATTATTCTTTCTCCTGTCATATTTTCCTGGCCTACTTAAGATCTTGTAATTTTATTACCAATCAGTAGGTAATTTATACCAACCCTTCCCCACCCCAGCCTCACCAAGAAAAGGGAATATATATTTGACTAAGCTCCCTCTGATGCATTAATAAGACAATGATGTTTCCAAACCAGCATGGCCACATCGCCCCTCTGGCCAGCATATCAGCATATCCCCCCTCCTCCTCAAGCAGCCTGCCCCAGCCCAGAAGAGTTCAATGTCTCCCTGAACCAGCAGTTGCAGCCCACACAGGAGTGAGTCAGGACACTCAACAAACTCCCCCTACATCACCACACGGATGCCGGTGCCCCTCAACCTCTCTTCCCCCCACCTACCTACCTCATGCAGTCTGCTCCCTCTCTCCCCCCCCCCCCCCCAGTGCAGCAGGCTGGAGAGTGCTGGGTTTCTCACATGAAACTGCAGCCAAACCCAGATGCAGCAATCACACCAATCTTCTCCTCTCCCTGCCCAGCCAGGATACCCCAAACTCCCACCCTGTAATCCGACCCCCTGGAGCTACATATTGCCTCCTCCTCCTAATGTCTCCTCCCTGCCGGCATGGAACTGCTGGTGCTGAGGGCGAGTACCCTTCCCTCGTAAGGCAGCTCCCTGCCAAGCAGCCCCTGAGCATTTATATATGCAAAGGAGAAATCTGTAGCAGCAATGATCAGTATGTCTACTCTTTTTCAAGTGAAACATGAAGAACCGTCTTGGGTCTACCACGGGACAAAAACGACTGTCTTCCCTTGCACTACTTTCAACTGAGATTGAGCTTTTGAGAAAAATGACATTTGATGATGGAATCTGTGGTTTTGCTAACAAAAAGGCTGTGTCTATACTGGGCCACTTATTCCGGAAAAGCAGCCGCTTTTCCAGAATAAGCTGCGAGCTGTCTACACTGGCCCCTTGAATTTCCGGAAAAGCACTGACGATTTACTGTAAGAAATCAGCTGCTTTTCTGGAAAAACTATGCTGCTCCCGCTCGGGCAAAAGTCCTTTTTCAGGAAAACTGTTCCCGAAAAGGGCCAGTGTAGACAGCACAGTAGTCTTTTCCGGAAAAAAGCCCCGATTGCGAAAATGACGATCGGGGCTTTTTTCTGGAAAAGCGCGTCTACATTGGCCACAGACACTTTTCTGGAAAAAGGGCTTTTCCGGAAAAGCAGCCTGCCAGTGTAGACGCTCTTTTTCCGGAAATACTTATAACGGAAAACTGTTCCGTTTTAAGCATTTCCGGAAATTCATGCCAGTGTAGACACAGCCAAAGAGTCACAAAGTAAATATTTAATTGTATGTTATACAGGTTGACACGCTTTTAACCAGATTTTCTGGTCTGGTAACATCCATGGTCCAGCACAATTGTTGCAAAACCAGAGAGTGCCAGTGGAGGGCCAGTGGCAAGGATACTTGTGGGGCTGGCAGGGCAGAGGGCTGCCATCAGTGCATGGCAGCAGGTCTGCCCAGTGGGGTTGGGAGATGCATGTAGTTGCTGGGGAGAGGCGGGTGGCTATATCTTGGTGGCCCAGGGATCTGCAGTGCATGGCTGCCTGGTGGGTCCTGGATCCCCAACCCAATAGTCAGGTGCCAAGGGTGCTGGACCAGGGAGGCCTAACCTGTAGCTGTATGTTGTTTGTTGACTACAGTTAATACACCCACATTTAATTGATCTTCAACATTTGCACATGTATTATAGTAAAAATAGCAAAGTGTGATTTAGCAGTTTTCTTTTCTTATTTTTGAGATATATATGAATTTTTTATGCCCTACATTTTTTGTAGGCCCTAAGCACTGAGCCTAATGGATAATCTGACCCTGGTGTAAAGGCAGCCCAAATAACACAGAGAGCTGCATGAGCATCTCACAATGGCAAACATGTTGCGAACTACTGCTCTCTGTTGCAGCACTGAGAAATAGGATCACCCGCTTGAGTGGCTCTGGCACACACTAGTTAGTATGTGCTAATGTAACAGATATGGCTAAAGGCTAGTGGTGTCTTCAAGTGCGGCGTGAAACCAGTGGCTGCTTACAATGCTTGCCATTACTCAGTCCTCGAAGTGACGATTAGCACGATGCTGGATGCACACCCACGCGCGCTGTCTGGGAAAGTGTGTCGTGCATGGAACGCGCAGCTCGCAAGAGGGCTGCCAGTCTGCTACATAGAACTGTAAGTGCTTTGCTTAGGGCTGCTTCTCCACAGCTGAGGCTTTATCCCAGGAATGAGAGACAACGCATTTGGCTGCCCATTTGGCTGACACACGCACACAAGGTGCTGTGATGGTAAAAGCCTCAACCCTCTCACAGCAGCACAAACTTCTACCGGTTTTTGCTTTGACGTGTTTCACTGACACTAAGCAGAGGTCCTGGAAGCTGTGCAGAGGGAGAAAGCTAAAGATCGTTCACTTGAACTCCAGACAATTAAAAAGTTTTCCATCCCCCTAAAGAAAGCACTTGAGAATGTGGCATTACAAAGAAATTTTTCTCTATACCTGATGAGAGAAAAATGCAGCCAGATGTAGAGGATTGATCCAGTCCATGCTGTATTTGAGTAATGGCTTTGTAATAATACAATCCTTCTTCAGGGTACGGACATTACCTGCGGCCTCAGTTTTAGTGGATCTGATTCATGCGAAAGGTATCAAATGGGCAGTTTCCTTAGTTTCCATAATATAATAATGCCTCAGTGGTCCACAGAAATACTTCCACAGCATGGATGCTTTCACATTTCAGGGCAACAGCACCTGTGTTCCCTCTCAGTGGTCAATCAAGTGTGTCCACCCTTAGGCTTCCAGCTCCCCAACCGCTGCCCTTCTTGGGTGGGGTCCAGTGTTCCTGATAAGCTGAGAACTTACACTTGGACAGCCACCCAGAAGAGATTCAGATGTTACTCAGTTGAGTAGAAAAGTGCCCCCAGCCAGCAGCATGTGTTTCTACAGGTGGTGCACATTCACACATGCCTTAGTTCACAGAACAAAATTTATTCTGAATGCAGGTGGAAAAGAGTAGAGGAAATCCTGACGGGGGTATTTCCAGGCTATATCATTCTCCATTTTCACTCCCAGCACAGATAGGCTGTGCAAGAACACAGCAAAACAAATTCTTAAGGTAAGTATCATTGCAGAGGAAACACACTAGAACAACTCACGCTACCTACAAGCATAAAAATTAACTCCAAATCTACCATAAGCTCCAGAGCAGTAGGCCCAGTCCTTTCAACCTTACTGGATTGACCCACCCATCTCCATCCAATGGACCAGGAAGAAAGTCATCAGCCCATATAAAACCAGTTTATTTATCACCAAACTCCCTTCTATATTGGCCAGCTCCTAGAGAATGCAGAATGCAGTATGTGCCAAGGGGCTGGCTTCAAAGTGCTGATAACAATAATGACGATAGCACCCCCTGCCTACTAGAGAAGGTACCTGTAATGCTCTTACACCACATACACAGTTGCCTGTTTAAAGCCATGGACCACAGAGGTATTAGACCTGACTGAGGACAGTGTCTGGCTGTCCCACATGCCTGCCACAGGCAGTGAGGAAGCTGTACGTCTCATGGCACCTGGACACCACAGTGCTAGGTGTGGTATAAATGGCTAGATAGCAGTGACTCTTGCTGGTACTAATCACAGCATCAGAGCCACATCACACTCGACACCCTGGGGACTCAGAGGGGCAAGTCCTGTGGCCTAAGCTTGTGAAAAGGGAAGTGGCGCTTCAGCCGTTCTGCAAGGCACCACGGCAAGCCAAGCAGTGATGCATTTCTTCCCAGCCCCTTGCCCCAGAGAAGCACTCCACTGGCCACCTGAGTAGTAGCTAAATCCCCGATGGTCAGGAAATAATCACTGGTGTTTAGTTACCAGTGTGCTACCCTGTTAACCACTTAGGTTGTGATTTTCAATGCTGCCTGTGAGCATCAGATACTGCTGCTTCGAAAATTCCTTTCCCAAGGGTCACTGCTAGGTCCGTTAGACACAGGCCACTGCACAATCCTTCCTCCCCAACCCACCCACCCACTCTCCCACTCTCCCTATGTCATTAGAGAGTCTGTTGGGAGAGAGAGGAACAGATAAGTATCCACACTTGCAGGGGAGAGAGATTTATCCCTTGTTAGTGATGACAACAGGCTGGACTTGAACTACCAGTCTGAAAGTGAGGGATGCTAAAAAAAAAACACATTAACGCTGAGCCATCTTTATCTTTCTTACTAAACCTGTAGAGCATGGATTTCTGGCAGGTTTCCGGCTGTAGCAGTCTGGCTGAGAAGGAACGCATGCACGCGCACACAAACAGCATTAAATTAGACGTGTGTGTGTGTGTGTGTGTGAGTGATGGAAGACTAACAGGAAAAGCACTTTAGACAAGAATCTGTTTATTGTACCTTCAAACATATGAATGCCACAGCTGATCCCAGAAGGGAGGTGGTTGATGTCACATGACCTCATCAGGGTGGTGGAGAGTTTGGTAACAACTATGCAAAGGAAATTGTGCAGTGGAAACAAGCTGCTGGCCTCTTATTACCTGTCTGCATTAGATTAGTCATTTCCTATACTGCTTGCTAGGGGAATACCTAACAGCCCCTGATAATTAACATATTTGTCTTTTGTGGCTTTCCAGTTCCTTTATGGATCAGTGTGGGTCACTTCAACCTATGTGTTTCAAGTGTGTGTTTGTCAGTCACACAGTGAACTAAACAAGAGACTCTCATCCAAGTGTGGCTGTGAACTTTAAGCTCTCCATAGGAAACCAAGCCTTCCTGGCAGCTTCATCACATGGGCATCTAGACTAGAGTCTGTGTTCTATAATGTGAGCTGCTACAATAGACTAATGCAGGCAATTACTTGCACAGACTGATTTCTAAAGTTTTATTATTATCCAGACGGGATGGGTTGGTGCCCTATGCTCAGGCTTTGAATTTCAAGCCTCCCTGGAATCATGAGTTTGGCTCTTTATTGGGTCAATTTCCAAAATGGCAACCGGCCAGGAACATGCTAATGAAGCGCGGGATATTTAAATCCCGGGCTTCATTTGCAATTTCGGTCGCCCTCATTAGCCTCCCTAGTTCGAACTAGGGGGCCATTGTAAACATACCCATACTCTGCTTCCACTGATGTCAATGGGAGTTAAAACAAAAAACTAATTGGCTCCAAGATTGAGGGTATGTCTACACTACCCTCCTAGTTCGAACTAGGAGGGTAATGTAGGCATACCGCACTTGCAAATGAAGCCCGGGATTTGAATTTCCCGGGCTTCATTTGCATAAGCGGGGTGCCGCCATTTTTAAAACCCCGCTGGAATGAGGAGTACGGTAGTTCGAACTAGGAAGCCTAGTTCAAACTACCTAGTTCGTGCCCCGTGTAGCCGCGCTGCATGGGGTTCGAACCAGCGGGGTTTTAAAAATGGCGGCGCCCCGCTTATGCAAATGAAGCCCGGGAAATTCAAATCCCGGGCTTCATTTGCAAGTGCGGTATGCATACATTACCGCCGTAGTTCGAACTAGTGGGGTAGTGTAGACATACCCTGAGCTTGGTGAGTTTATGGAGGCAATGATGCAATGAGACTGTATACAATGGACATGCACCCCACCAGTGACTTCTAGTACAAATATCTCCACTGGCCGGTGGAAGGCATGGATCTGAGTTATTACTGAGAATTCTTTTCCAGGTGACTAGTGGCTGGGTCTTGCCCACATGCTCAGTGTCTAATTGACCATCATGTCTGGGATTGGGAAAGAATTTTCCCCCTAGGTCAGACTGGCAGAGACCTCTGGGTTTTTTTCACCTTCCTCTGCAGTATGGGGAACAGGTCACTTGTAGGTTCAAACTAGTGCCAGTCGTGGATTCTCTGTAATTTGAAGTCTTTAAACCCTAATTTGAGGACTTAAGTAACTTAGTCACAGGTTACAGGAGGGGATGGGTGAGGCTCTGTAGCCTGCAATGTGTAGGAGATCAGACTAGATGATCATGATGGTCCCTTTTGACCTTAAAATCTATTACATAATGCTACAAGAGGCAAACAGAGTATTCCCAGCACCTGTGTAGAAAGGGGTGAGTATTGCTTAGTATCTAAAACACAGTACTGGGTGAGAACCCCTCTGTACTCTGTTCCTATCTTATCTCTACATTTCACCTACATCTGCAAGGCCAACAAGGCTATGTCTAGACTACATGGCTCCATCGATGCAGCCATGTAGATTAGGGTTATAGGCAAAGGCAAATAAAGCCGCGATTTAAATGATCGCGGCTTCATTTAAATTTACATGGCTGCCGCGCTGAGCCGACAAACAGCTGATCAGCTGTTGGTCCGCTCAGCACGCTAGTCTGGACGCTCCCCTGCCGACATCAAAGCCCTTTGTCGGCAGCCCCGTTATTCCTTGTGGGATGAGGTTTACCGGGGCTGCCGACAAAGGGCTTTGATGTCGGCAGGGGAGCGTCCAGACTAGCGTGCTGAGCGGACCAACAGCTGATCAGCTGTTTGTCGGCTCAGCGCGGCAGCCATGTAAATTTAAATGAAGCCGCGATCATTTAAATCGCGGCTTCATTTGCCTTTGCCAAAAAAAACAAATCTACATGGCTCCGTCGATGGAGCCATGTAGTTTAGACGTACCCCAAGAGTCATAATACAATACTAGAATTAGAAGGAATCTTGAGAGGTCATCAAGTCCAGTCCCCTGCCCTCATGGCAGGACCAAGCACCATCTAAGTCATCCCTGATAGATGTCTATCTATTAATCTGCTCTTAAATATCTCCAGTGATGGAGATTCCACACTCCCCCTAGTCAATTTATTCTAGTGTTTAACCACCTGCCAGGAAGTTTTTCCTAATGTCCAATCTAAACCTCCCTAGCTGCAATTTAAGAACATTGCTTCTTGTCCTATCATCAGAGGCCAAGGAGAACAATTTTTCTCCCTCCTCCTTGTAACACCATTTTAGATACTTGAAAACTGCTATCATGTCCCCTCTCAGTCTTCTCTTTTCTAAATTAAAGAAGACCAATTCTTTCTAGACCTTTAATAATTTTTGTTGATATTCTCTGGATCGTCTCCAATTTCTTTACATCTTTTGTGAAATGTGATGCCCAAAACTGGACACAATACTCCAGTTGAAGCCTAGTAGAGCTAGACCAGAGTAGGTGCAGAGTAGACCAGAAGAATGACTTCTTGTGTCTTGCTCATAACATTCTTGTTAATGCGTCCTAGAATGATGTTTGCTTTTCTTGCAGCACTGTCACACTGTTGACTCATATTTAGCTTGCGGTCCTCTATGACCCCTAGACTCCTTCCTAGACAGTCACTTCCCATTCTGCATATGTGAAACTGATTGTTTCTTCCTCAGTGGAGTACTTTGCATTTGTCCTTAGTAAATTTGATCCTCTTTGCCTCAGACGATTTGTCCTGTTTGTCCAGATCATTTTGAATTACAACTCTATCCTCTAAAGCAGTTGCAACCCCTTTCAGCTTGGTATCCTTTGCAAAATTAATGGCTACGTCTAGACTGGCCACAAATTCCGGAAAAGGGATGCAAATCAGGTAAGTCAGCATAGGGAAATCCGCGGGGGATTTAAATATCCCCCGCGGATTTAAATAAACATCTCCGCCGCTTTTTTTCCGGCTTGGGGAAAAGCCGGAAAAAAGCGTCTAGACTGGCGCGATCCTCCGGAATAAAGCCCTTTTCCGGAGGATCTCTTATTCCTACCTTCAGGAACAGTAACAGGAACAGGTAACTTTTCAGTGGAAATAAGCAACCAAATAGGTGCCTTTATTGGCCATTTATCATCCTGGTTTGGCTGCTCTTCAGAGTTCATGAGATGGCCCTGTCAATCGCAGCAGGGTGGGAACAGCCCAGGGCTTCTAGTGAATCGGAGGAAGCAAAGCTGGTGGCTAACATGCTAGAAGGCACAGGCAAGCTTAAATTATCCTTGAATGTCAGGAAGGAATAGGCCTGATGGCAACTGCATTAGGTGTCCCTAACAGCGTCAAGCTGAAATATTGTTAACCCATAGCTTCTCAAAATACTCACTACTCTGGACTCTGGACTTACACAGAGTAGCTCTACAAAAAGGCATTTCACTTGCCCGCATTTAATTCTGTTTGCATTGCACTGAAGGTCATTCTTGCATGTCTTCTTCTGAGTGAATCCACCAGCAAATAATGAGTAAGTGAATAGTACTTACTGCGGCAGCTGTTTCTTCCCAAGGCAGGCTTTACAATATATTCAAGAAGTGCATGATCTGCTCCATTGGAGAAAGAGCATTTCTGTCAGCAGAGCCAGCCCTAAAAGCATTGACCCTCCACGTGCTCATGAGATTGGAGAACCCACATTCTATCGTCTTACTCGCTGCTTCCTTGCCTCCTGGCCGCCTCTGCAAGCCATCTGACTGATTCGTCTTTTAGAAGGAGGTCCCTGTCCCTGTCTTTGCTCAGGCTCCTGCTGTCCTTAAATGCACTGAACCCTTTGCACTCAGGCATCTCTGAAAATCAAAGGCTATACATGCCTCATCAGAAATAGACCCTTCTGGACAAGGTGGGCCAGAAAATCCACTGCCATGGAGTGCTGATCATTAGCGAAGGCAGTCTCAGAACTATTCTGGTCCCTCCTCAGGGCAAGTCTACACTACAAAGCAACTGCGACCTAAGATACGCAACTGCAGCTACATGAATACCATAGCTGGAATTCATGTATCTTAGGTTGCATTGCCACAGGGTCTCCAGTGCAGGAGGACGGGGAGCAATGGGAGTTACTATAATTGGAAATGCTTCTCTGTTTTAGGGATTTAATACTGTTTATTTTGGTCTCCAAATACGTACAGTAACAAATTGTTTCAATATCCAGAGTGATATGGAAGCTCAACATAGAAATGGTTAAAGTTTTTAGGAGGGCAACCGAAAGCAAACATTTGATTCTTGTTCTGGCCTTTTAAGGAGGGAGAGGGGTATTTAATAACCCAAGTGCCAGTCCGGGATGCCAAACACTGCATTGGAAGGTGCAGGTTCCAGCATGAACACTGGACATTAAGAACTGAAAAACCAATGACAGAAAAAAGAATTGATACTGTCCCTATCAGCAGGAGGCTCTTCTCGGATCACCCCAGAAGATCTTCACTCCTGAGCCAGATGGTGGAAATCACACATTGCTGTACTAGTATAGAGAGTCTGGAAGTGGGAGCAAAATGCAGGACAATGTAGCACTTGAAAGACTAACAAGATGGTTTATTAGGTGATGAGCTTTTGTGGGCCAGACCCACTTCCTCAGATCAAATAGTGGAAAAAATAGTCACAACCATATATACCAAAGGATACAATTAAAAAAAATGAATACATATGAAAAGGACAATTCACATTTCAGAACAGGAGGGGGATGCAGGTGGGGGGGGAGGGAAGGAAGGAAGGAAGGTAAGTGTCTGTGAATTGATGATATTAGAGGTGGGGAGAGTGGGATGTTTGTGAGTTAATGGTATTAGAGGTGATAATTGGGGAAGCTATCTTGGTAATGGGTAAGATAGTTCGAGTGTTTGGAAGTGGGAAGTGGGAAGAAGAGTTACTCAACACAATTAAACATAACATCCAAGAAAAAGGAATCAGACCAAACTTAATTGCTATTTAGCTCAGAGAGGGAACATGGTTTCTGTAAATGGGAATCATGCCTCACCAATCTACTAGAATAATTTGAAGGGATCAACAAGGATGTGGGTAAGGGGGATCCAGTGATATAGCGTAGAAAGCCTTTCCAGAAAGCCTTTGTTTAAAGTAAACTGTCGTGGGATAAGTGGGAAGGTCCTCTCATGGACTGAGAACTGGTTAAAAGACAGGAAACAAATGGAATAAATGGTCAGTTTTTCAGAATGGAGGGAGGAGTCTCCTATAATTTAATAAAGATGAAATTAAGAGGCTTCTACAGACATTTCTGCTAAATGTTATAGACTTTTTATGTAATAAGATTTTTTTGTAGACATTTCAGAACATCCTATACACTTCTAGAGCAGAGATCTAATTTTATATTCAGTTCTACAGACTACAGGGCCCAATCCTATTCAACATATTCGTAAATGAGATGGCAAAATCTGCAGATGATACTAAACTGCTCAAAATAGTTAAATTCAAAGCAAACTGTGAAGAGCTTCAAAAGGATCTCACAAATTTGACTGGGTAACAAAATGGCAGATGAAATTTCATGTTGACAAATGCAAAGTAATGCACAATAGAAAACATAATCCCAACTATACATTCAAAAGAATGGAGACTACATTAGCTGTTACCACTCAAGAGAGAAATCTTGGAATTACCGTGGATAGTTTGCTGAAAACATTCACTCAATATTCAGCAGCAGTCAAAAATGCAAACAGAATGATAGGCATCATTAAAAAAGGAATAGAGAATCAGACAGAGAATGTCTTATTGAAAGACACAAGCTTCAATTAACCTGTGATTATCACAAGATATAATTGGGGTCATGACCTTTGTGAGACCCAAAACAGGATGAGGAATTTTTGTGGCTGATGGGAACGTCAACAGTCACATGAGGCTAAAACAATAGTAATAGGCTGATTAGACCCAGGAAGAAAGCACTTGGACTTCTTCCGGAGGAGCACCCTCAACTTTTTTTATCACAAGAGAACTTGAAGAAAAAAAAGAGAAAACAAACTGCAATTTCTGGGTATGTTTAGACTGGCGGATTTTTCTGGGATGCCAGAGGTATCCTAGAAAAATTTCGCCATGTTCAGGGATCGCATTTGCTCTTCCACTTTTTTTTGTGGAAGAGCAAACACTTTCAGGGAGCCCTGTATACCTCAAATCCCGCGCAACAGGTGAGAGGGGAGACGCCCAGGCTTGGCGTGACATCATGGCCCGGGACTTTAAAACTGTGTGGCCCAGCTCCAGAACCAGCTGGGGCCCAACTACACATGCTGGCCCGAGCCACTTTTGCATCCCGGACCCCACCCCACCCCAGCAGCACTGCGCGGAGCCCCTTATGCACCCAGGGGTGCTACCGCCTGGCCTGGCAGCACCGCGTGGCCCCCCTGAAATGCTCCCGCCTGGCCCGGCAGCACCGCACGGCAACCCTGAGGTGCCCCCGCCCAACCCGGCAGCACTGGCCGGCCTGTAGTTTGGGTCCGGAAGCTGGAAGGCAGAAGCCGAAGGTAAGGTAAGGGGAGGAGAGGGGAGGGGAAGGGGGGAAAAATAAGAGGAAGAAGTGGGAGAGGGAGGGGGCAGGTCAGAAGAAGAAAGGGGAAGGCACCAAGGGACGGGATAGAGGAGACACAAATGCCAGGGGGCCAAGTGCAGACAATGAGGAAAAGGGCAGGAGGGGAGGTGTCAGTGGGAGGGGGGACAGGATGATGCTGGGAGGGGAGAGGGTAAGGGCATTGGGAGTTGGAGGGGGAGGTGCTGGGAGAAGCCTTGAAAGAAGGGGTGGGCATGAGGAAGGCAGGGATGGAGCAAGTCATGTGTGAGGGCACAGGGGCATCAGGGAAAAAGAGGGCAAAGGGGGCAGGGGCAGAGAGGGAAGAGGGAGGCACCAGGAGGGTGCAGGGCTAAGGGAAGGTGCAGGTGAAGCAGAAGGGCAGAGACCTGCAAGGGAGGGACCAGCACCAGAGGAGAGAGGCAGGGCAGGTGTGTAGAGGGAGGTGTTAGAAGAGGGGATGAGGAGGGGTAGCTCACATGATCAGAGTGGGGCTACTGGAGGAGTGGGCACAGGGGGGAGAGAAGGGCTGGTGAAGGGGGCAGGTCTCAGAAAGGCTGAGGGCAGTGAGAAGGGCAGGAGTCAGGACAGCAGAGGAGGGTGAGGGGTTGGGGGGCAGCAGGCACCAGGGGAGCTGATGGAGCAAGAGGAGGAGACATGGCAGCAGAGGGAAAAGGTAGAGGTTTATGAGATATTTATTAATAACTTGGGTACCACAGTGGCACATCCAAACAAGCCACATGAACTCAGTACTGGTGCACAACACAAAATTCATTCTGCTCATGGGAAACTCTTAGAGGGAACGCTTCCCCCAGCCTTTCTGCCCCCGAGTCAATGTCACACACATTGGGTTAGTGCAATTGCAGGATAGTTGAATGAGGGGGGTTTGGTGGGGGCCAACTTATCCCTACTGGTAGGAGGTTGGTGAGAAAAGTCCTTAGGGGGCGGTCACATGACACCTTTTACTTCGGGTCATGTGTCCATCTTGCCCCGAGCGTGTTACCTCCAGAGCTGTGGCCAATGGGGATCAGGGGTGTGGCTAATGGGGGGGTCAAAGTACATTTAAAAAAATTCTTTGGGCGCACACCCTAATGCAGGGGTTCTCAAACTTTTTGATACTGCGACCCCCTAAAATGCTCATTGAATTTGTGCGACCACCCCCCTCACCAAAGTTAAGCAAAAAGAAAAAAAAAAGTGGGGGAGCCAAAGCAAGTTGTTAAGCAAAAAAAAAAAGCTTGACTCACCCCTCCTGCAGTCACTGTGCTGCAGGGACACCGCCGGGGCCGCGCTCCTCCTCCGGGGCTGACACCTCCCCCCCGCAGCGTGCCCAGCACGCTACACAGCTGTGGGAGGGGAGCGCACTTCCAGAATCCCCGGAAATGGCGCAAAGGACCCCAGGGAAGCCGGCAGCTGCGACCCCCCTGTAAGTTGGTCGCGACCCCCCTGGGGGTTGCAACCCACACTTTGAGAAGCGCTGCTCTAATGAAATGTGCTGCGCACGCCTATGTAGCTTAGATACAGTTAATGGGGAGGCTACATGGATTTAGCACAGAGAAGTTTAACCAAACAACAAAACAAAACAAAACTTTGATCGTGACTAAAAATACACTTTTTCTATCTATTCATGATCTGTATTTCAAGGTTCATTCTATTTCCATGCCCAGTATTTCTTGTAAGCCTGGTAGTCCTGCCTGGTTCAATTCATCTTGTTTTCCCCAGCTCCTAGCTTAAAACTTGCACAAAGGAAAAACAGCAGGCAGGAATACTTATGTATTCATGCCCATCAAAGTGAAAGAAGCTATTTGCATCTATTTGCATCTATATTTGCATGTATATGCAACCACACTTAGGTTGCTACCCTCAATATGTGCTGTGCGTATCATTTGTAGCCCCTGGGACTTCTAAAGTTGAGTAGCCCTGAGTTAACCAATTAATTGGGATTTTACATACCCTATACTAGACCTCCTAAATTGACCCTTGGGGGGATTGATCACTGAAGCGCTGATCTCCAGGTATGTGTAGATTTGCCCTTAGATGTGATACCTCAAAACAGCTGTCTACTTTGCTTGTGCTACAAGTTGGAGGTGATGAAAGATAAAGCAAGAATTAAGAACTTGAAGTTCTCAATACATTATTCTGCCCTATCCCATCTGAAGTTCTTGAGAAACTACTTCCTGTTGGTTTTAATAAGAAAGAAGAGGGACAGAGTTTGTGAATAGTAGTTCTGAGCAATCCAGGTTAATTTCTTAGAAATCACAGAGATGAAAATTAAGAGCTGAGAGATTTTGAGTACTATGGGACAAATTCTCTTCTGTTATTCATACCATTGACTTTAGCGTGGAAGCTCTGGTGTAATAGGATACACAGCCAAACCGCTATTTCAAAATTAATTCGAAACAGTGGAGCACTTATTTTGAATTTGGTAAACCTCATTCCACAAGGAATAACGCCAAATTAGAAATAGCTGTTTTGAAATAAATGCTGTGTAGATGCTTATATCGAAATAGGAGGCCTCCAGCTTTTCCAGGGTGCCCTGGTGGCCACTCCAGCCTCAACCAAGAACACTCCTCTCCCTCCCCCCTCTCCGGAGCCCTTAAAGGGGTTTACTCTGGCCCTGAGCTTCCCCTCCCCCTTCTTCCCCTTGCTTCCCCCTTCCAGCTTCCTCCTCCCAGGTTTCCCCCTCCCCTCTCCCACCCTCTTTTCTCCCCTCTCCCGCCTCCTTTCCCCAGGCCTCAGATAGCCTCAGGCAGCAGCTACACAAAGTAACTCTTGACCATGACTGATGACTACGGATCTCACAATCCCTTCCTTCCATAACATCATGGTCTGTTCTCATAGAAGATGAAAGAGTGTTTTTATTAAATCCTTTACATGGGCATGGAAAGCTGGGCAGAATAGCTATTGCAATACAAATGACATGTGTTTGAAAAGCAATAAGAGACATCTGAAAAGAGAGAACTTTGATTTGTTCTGTTTGCCAAGTGCTAAAGTGGGTGGTTGGTCTTAAACTGCACATATTTGAGGCATTAAATGTTAAAAAGCTAACCAATCTGTAGCTACTCAGAACTTCACACGTGTGCCTTCACAAGGCTAGTGCCTCTCAGGTCTACAAGACTCAGACAAAACTTAGATCCTCCTGCTCCATAAGAGCTGTATGTATTATGGGACCTATGGTGTACATTTGAACAACTCCAGTTCAGTGCAAAAGACCATGGCATGCAAAACACCCTAGTTAATTATAGCATTACATATTGAGTAGGCCAAGAGTCATAGGGAATCCTAGGCTCTGTCCACAGGCGTAGCGAGGGTGTTATGCGCCCAGGGGCGAAGGCAAAATTGGCGCCTCCTGTCCCGGCCAAATGGTGGTGCCCTGAACCTGGTGCATAGCTGAGCCCAACCCTGAGAGGAGTGGGAGGAGCTTGTACCGCATTTTACCCGACCACCTCTAGTTTGGGGCTGAGTCCCACATGCACTAACCCTCTGGCAGAGCTGGAGGGGGTCGGGCTGGGGGGCAGAGAGGTGGGGAGGAGGTAGCTCCAGCCGGTGGTGGTGGGCAGAGGAGGAACAAGTGAGCAGAGGGATGACAGGGGGAGTATAGAGGAACTATACTGGCACCTCACTAGTGTGGCACCCAGGGGCCACTTCCCTTCCCCCCCCCCCCCCCCCCCCCCCGCTGCCCTCCTCACTACACCACTGTAAATAATCCACCTCTTAGGATATTTATTGTTTAATGAATTACTTATTTTACTGACTACAGGCATATAAATTATAAAGTTTTGTGGTTTACATTCTGGTAAATATTTTTTTCTTTAATTTGTTCATATCCCATTCTTATTAGGTTCATGTCTTTTATATAAAAAATGTCAAATTCTTAAATATGACAATTTTATAAAACACGAGATAAATTAATGTTACACACTCTAAATATGAATTTCATCACTATATTTCATTCATGCATTTAAAACCACTGTTATATGAAATGAGTAACACACTGCTTTAATGCATAAAAATTAAAAAAGATTCTGAGCATATTACATTTATTGTAATAGAGAGGTAGCTGTGTTAGTCTGATCTTGGTAAAACAAAAAGAAAAAAAGTTATGTAGCACTTTAAAGACTAACAAGATACCTAATAAATTTATTGTAAGCAATCTGTAATGCTTCCTAACTGCCCATTTACTTACTTACTTAACCTAATTGTTTTTCTCATTATCGCACAGTGAAAAACTATATGGGTATGTCTACACTACCACCCTAGTTCGAACTAGGGTGATTAATGTAGTCAATCAAAGTTGCAAATGAAGCCCGGGATTTAAATATCTCGGGCTACATTTGCATCTTGCCGGGCGCCGCCATTTTTAAATCCCCGGTAGTTCAGACTCCGTGCCCGTGGTTACAAGCGGCACGGAGTAGGTAGTTCAAATTAGGCTTTCTAATTCGAACTACTGTTACTCCTCGTTCGAACTACCTACTCCATGCCGCGTGTAGCCGCGGGCACGGAGTCCAAACTACCGGGGATTTAAAAATAGCGGCGCCCGGCAAGATGCAATGAAGCCCGGGATATTTAAATCCCGGGCTTCATTTGCAACTTCGATTGACTACATTAACCACCCTAGTTCGAACTAGGGTGGTAGTGGAGACCTACCCTATGAGAGTTATGAATGTAAGGGTATGTCTATACTACAAAGTTAGTTCGAACTAACGGACATTAGTTCGAACTAACTTTCATAGGTGCTACACTAGCGCTCCGTTAGTTCGAATTTAATTCGAACTAACGGAGCGCTTAGTTCGAACTAGGAAAACCTCATTTTACGAGGATTAAGCCTAGTTCGAACTAGCTAGTTCGAATTAAGGGGTGTGTAGCCCCTTAATTCGAACTAGTGGGAGGCTAGCCCTCCCCAGGTTTGCCTGGTGGCCACTCTGGCCAACACCAGGGAAACTCTTCTGCCCCCCTCCCGGCCCCGGACCCCTTAAAGGGGCACGGGCTGGCTACGGTGCCCGTGCCAGGTGCAAGCCTGCCAGCACCCAGCCAGCAGACCCTGCACCTGGCACGGATCGAGCCAGCCACCCGATGCCCCCCAGCCCTCCCCCTCTTCCCGGGACCAGGCTGGCAGCTCCCGGGAGCTTGCCCGGGACCGCAAGAGGCGGGCACCCGCCTGGGCTAGTGCAGACATCGTGGACCTCGTCCACGATCTCTGCACTAGGAACAGGAAAGTGGCCGGCTAGGGCAGGAGAGCTGCCAGCCTGGCCACCCAGGAGCAGGTGTGCAAGAGAATGAAGGGGGTCCACTGAGCCCCCCGACCCTGAGCCCTGAGCTTACAATGGCCGTCCTGGGTCAGACCAAAGGTCCATCTAGCTTATTAGCCTGTCTGCCGACAGCGGCCAACCCTAGGGACCCTGGAGGGGATGGACCGAAGACAGTGACCAAGCCATTTGTCTCGTGCCATCCCTCTCCAGCCTTCCACAAACCTTGGGAAGGGACACCACTCCTACCCCCTGGCTAATACCACTCCATGGACCCAACCTCCATGACTTGATCTCACTTCCTTTTAAACTCTGTTCTAGTTCTAGCCTTCACAGCCTCCTGCAGCAAGGAGTTCCGCAGGCTTACTCTTTGCTTTGTGAAGAACAACTTTCTGTTACTAGTTTGAAGCCTGCTACCCATTCCTTTCCTTTGGTGTCCTCTAGTCCTTCTTTATGGGAACTAATGAAGAACTTTTCTGTATGCACCCTCTCCACCCAACCCCTGCTTTTAGAGACCTCTATCCTGTCCCTCCTCCGTCTCCTCTTTTCTAAGCTGAAAAGTCCCAGTCTCTTTAGCCTCTCTTCATATGGGACCTGTTCCCAAACCCTGATCATTTTAGTTGCCCTCCCCTCTCCCACCCTCTCTCTTCCCCTCTCCCACCTCCTTTTCCCAGTCTCCCCCAGTTTTGTTCAATAAAGACAGATTCCATTTTTGAACACAATTGTCCTTTATTTTGTACATCAAGAAGAGGGGCTAGGGAAGGGTAAGTGGAAGGAGGTGAGGGAGGAATGGGGTACGAGCCCCCGATGGGGAGGACTGGGCTGGCTCTGCAGGCTTCTGGGGGTGGAAGCTCTCCTGCAGCCCCCCAATTGCCCCCTCTCCCCAGATGGCAGCCTGCGGCAAGTGCAGCCGGTCTGATGGCCGAGTGTTATGATGTGCCCAGTGTGGGTACTCCGGGCAATCCAAGCCAGGACTGCTTTGCAAGCGGGGCACCCCTGAGAACTGTCTGTCCGGGGTGGGGGTCGGGACCCTTTAAGCACAGCCCTTGGCTAGCCTGAGACAGCATCTCCACGCTCTAAGTCCTCCTCTGATGCCCTGCCGGCACTGCTTCCGGCCATCCTTAAGCCTGGTTCAGGGTCCACTTAATGTGGACATGCTAGTTCGAATTAGCAAAACGCTAATTTGAACTAGTTTTTTAGTCTGGATCTGTTAGTTCGAATTAACGTTGTAGTGTAGACGTACCCTAAGAGATTAACTTACCTGTTAAAATAATACTTTGAAAAACTTTTCAATAAAACTAACACACAACACAAGCATCACCCTCACTTTCTTGAAGGCACTTGAAGCAGTAAGGAGCCTAAGGCTGAGGATTCCCTGCAAGCATGGCTTTCTGTCTGCCATGAGGACCCTTTCCTTCAAGCTGCCATGAGATTCTAACCTTAAGTAAAGGAGAGAGGTCTCTCTGATCTGCTCTTCCAAATTTCACACAAGCCATTCAACTGAAGCCACAGATGTCAAGATTCAAGTCCAACGTTGCCTTGAGCAGACTGCCTCTCCAGGTGTTCACAATCACAACATCCGAACATGTAGAAGACTTTTAGTTGAATAGTAAATAGTAGCACTCACCCCTCCCACAGAGCCAGCCCCCCATCCCAATGCACTCACCCCTCCCACAGAGCCAGCCCCCCATCCCAATGCACTCACCCCTCCCACAGAGCCAGCCCCCCATCCCAATGCACTCACCCCTCCCACAGAGCCAGCCCCCCATCCCAATGCACTCACCCCTCCCACAGAGCCAGTCCCCCATCCCAATGCACTCACCCCTCCCACAGAGCCAGCCCCCCATCCCAATGCATTCACCCCTCCCACAGAGCCAGCCCCCCCATCCCAATGCATTCACCCCTCCCACAGAGCCAGCCCCCCCATCCCAATGCATTCACCCCTCCCACAGAGCCAGCCCCCCATCCCAATGCATTCACCCCTCCCACAGAGCCAGCCCCCCCATCCCAATGCATTCACCCCTCCCACAGAGCCAGTCCCCCATCCCAATGCATTCACCCCTCCCACAGAGCCAGCCCCCCCATCCCAATGCATTCACCCCTCCCACAGAGCCAGCCCCCCATCCCAATGCATTCACCCCTCCCACAGAGCCAGCCCCCCCATCCCAATGCATTCACCCCTCCCACAGAGCCAGCCCCCCATCCCAATGCACTCACCCCTCCCACAGAGCCAGCCCCCCCATCCCAATGCATTCACCCCTCCCACAGAGCCAGCCCCCTCATCCCAATGCATTCACCCCTCCCCCTGAACCAGGCCCCCCATCCCAATGCATTCACCCCTCCCACAGAGCCAGCCCCCCCATCCCAATGCACTCACCCCTCCCACAGAGCCAGCCCCCCATCCCAATGCATTCACCCCTCCCACAGAGCCAGCCCCCCATCCCAATGCATTCACCCCTCCCACAGAGCCAGCCCCCCCATCCCAATGCATTCACCCCTCCCACAGAGCCAGTCCCCCATCCCAATGCATTCACCCCTCCCACAGAGCCAGCCCCCCATCCCAATGCATTCACCCCTCCCACAGAGCCAGCCCCCCCATCCCAATGCATTCACCCCTCCCACAGAGCCAGCCCCCCCATCCCAATGCACTCACCCCTCCCACAGAGCCAGCCCCCCATCCCAATGCATTCACCCCTCCCACAGAGCCAGCCCCCCATCCCAATGCATTCACCCCTCCCACAGAGCCAGCCCCCCCATCCCAATGCACTCACCCCTCCCACAGAGCCAGCCCCCCATCCCAATGCACTCACCCCTCCCACAGAGCCAGCCCCCCATCCCAATGCACTCACCCCTCCCACAGAGCCAGCCCCCCATCCCAATGCATTCACCCCTCCCACAGAGCCAGCCCCCCATCCCAATGCACTCACCCCTCCCACAGAGCCAGCCCCCCATCCCAATGCACTCACCCCTCCCACAGAGCCAGCCCCCCATCCCAATGCACTCACCCCTCCCACAGAGCCAGCCCCCCATCCCAATGCATTCACCCCTCCCACAGAGCCAGCCCCCCATCCCAATGCACTCACCCCTCCCACAGAGCCAGCCCCCCATCCCAATGCATTCACCCCTCCCACAGAGCCAGCCCCCCATCCCAATGCATTCACCCCTCCCACAGAGCCAGCCCCCCATCCCAATGCACTCACCCCTCCCACAGAGCCAGCCCCCCATCCCAATGCATTCACCCCTCCCACAGAGCCAGCCCCCCATCCCAATGCACTCACCCCTCCCACAGAGCCAGTCCCCCATCCCAATGCACTCACCCCTCCCACAGAGCCAGCCCCCCATCCCAATGCATTCACCCCTCCCAAAGAGCCAGCCCCCCCATCCCAATGCACTCACCCCTCCCACAGAGCCAGCCCCCCCATCCCAATGCACTCACCCCTCCCACAGAGCCAGCCCCCCATCCCAATGCACTCACCCCTCCCACAGAGCCAGCCCCCCATCCCAATGCATTCACCCCTCCCACAGAGCCAGCCCCCCCATCCCAATGCACTCACCCCTCCCACAGAGCCAGCCCCCCATCCCAATGCACTCACCCCTCCCACAGAGCCAGCCCCCCATCCCAATGCATTCACCCCTCCCACAGAGCCAGCCCCCCATCCCAATGCACTCACCCCTCCCACAGAGCCAGCCCCCCATCCCAATGCACTCACCCCTCCCACAGAGCCAGCCCCCCATCCCAATGCACTCACCCCTCCCACAGAGCCAGCCCCCCCATCCCAATGCACTCACCCCTCCCACCGAGCCAGCCCCCCATCCCAATGCATTCACCCCTCCCACAGAGCCAGCCCCCCCATCCCAATGCACTCACCCCTCCCACCGAGCCAGCCCCCCATCCCAATGCATTCACCCCTCCCACAGAGCCAGCCCCCCATCCCAATGCACTCACCCCTCCCCCAGAGCCAGCCCCCCATCCCAATGCATTCACCCCTCCCACAGAGCCAGCCCCCCCATCCCAATGCACTCACCCCTCCCACAGAGCCAGCCCCCCATCCCAATGCACTCACCCCTCCCACAGAGCCAGCCCCCCATCCCAATGCATTCACCCCTCCCACAGAGCCAGCCCCCCATCCCAATGCACTCACCCCTCCCAAAGAGCCAGCCCCCCATCCCAATGCATTCACCCCTCCCACAGAGCCAGCCCCCCATCCCAATGCACTCACCCCTCCCAAAGAGCCAGCCCCCCATCCCAATGCATTCACCCCTCCCACAGAGCCAGCCCCCCATCCCAATGCACTCACCCCTCCCACAGAGCCAGCCCCCCATCCCAATGCACTCACCCCTCCCACAGAGCCAGCCCCCCATCCCAATGCATTCACCCCTCCCACAGAGCCAGCCCCCCCATCCCAATGCATTCACCCCTCCCACAGAGCCAGCCCCCCCATCCCAATGCATTCACCCCTCCCACAGAGCCAGCCCCCCATCCCAATGCACTCACCCCTCCCACAGAGCCAGCCCCGCATCCCAATGCACTCACCCCTCCCACAGAGCCAGCCCCCCCATCCCAATGCACTCACCCCTCCCACAGAGCCAGCCCCCCCATCCCAATGCATTCACCCCTCCCACAGAGCCAGCCCCCCATCCCAATGCACTCACCCCTCCCACAGAGCCAGCCCCCCCATCCCAATGCATTCACCCCTCCCACAGAGCCAGCCCCCCATCCCAATGCACTCACCCCTTCCACAGAGCCAGCCCCCCATCCCAATGCACTCACCCCTTCCACAGAGCCAGCCCCCCATCCCAATGCATTCACCCCTCCCACAGAGCCAGCCCCCCATCCCAATGCACTCACCCCTCCCAAAGAGCCAGCCCCCCATCCCAATGCATTCACCCCTCCCAAAGAGCCAGCCCCCCATCCCAATGCACTCACCCCTCCCAAAGAGCCAGCCCCCCATCCCAATGCACTCACCCCTCCCACAGAGCCAGCCCCCCATCCCAATGCACTCACCCCTCCCACAGAGCCAGCCCCCCATCCCAATGCACTCACCCCTCCCACAGAGCCAGCCCCCCCATCCCAATGCACTCACCCCTCCCACAGAGCCAGCCCCCCATCCCAATGCATTCACCCCTCCCACAGAGCCAGCCCCCCATCCCAATGCACTCACCCCTCCCAAAGAGCCAGCCCCCCCATCCCAATGCACTCACCCCTCCCACAGAGCCAGCCCCCCATCCCAATGCACTCACCCCTCCCAAAGAGCCAGCCCCCATCCCAATGCACTCACCCCTCCCACAGAGCCAGCCCCCCATCCCAATGCACTCACCCCTCCCACAGAGCCAGCCCCCCATCCCAATGCACTCACCCCTCCCACAGAGCCAGCCCCCCCATCCCAATGCACTCACCCCTCCCACAGAGCCAGCCCCCCATCCCAATGCATTCACCCCTCCCACAGAGCCAGCCCCCCATCCCAATGCACTCACCCCTCCCACAGAGCCAGCCCCCCATCCCAATGCACTCACCCCTCCCACAGAGCCAGCCCCCCCATCCCAATGCACTCACCCCTCCCACAGAGCCAGCCCCCCATCCCAATGCACTCACCCCTCCCACAGAGCCAGCCCCCCATCCCAATGCATTCACCCCTCCCACAGAGCCAGCCCCCCCATCCCAATGCACTCACCCCTCCCCCTGAACCAGCCCCCCATCCCAATGCATTCACCCCTCCCCCTGAACCAGCCCCCCATCCCAATGCACTCACCCCTCCCACAGAGCCAGCCCCCCCATCCCAATGCATTCACCCCTCCCACAGAGCCAGCCCCCCATCCCAATGCACTCACCCCTCCCACAGAGCCAGCCCCCCATCCCAATGCATTCACCCCTCCCACAGAGCCAGCCCCCCATCCCAATGCACTCACCCCTCCCAAAGAGCCAGCCCCCCATCCCAATGCACTCACCCCTCCCACAGAGCCAGCCCCCCATCCCAATGCATTCACCCCTCCCACCGAGCCAGCCCCCCATCCCAATGCACTCACCCCTCCCACAGAGCCAGCCCCCCATCCCAATGCATTCACCCCTCCCACAGAGCCAGCCCCCCATCCCAATGCACTCACCCCTCCCACAGAGCCAGCCCCCCATCCCAATGCATTCACCCCTCCCACAGAGCCAGCCCCCCCATCCCAATGCACTCACCCCTCCCACAGAGCCAGCCCCCCATCCCAATGCATTCACCCCTCCCACAGAGCCAGCCCCCCATCCCAATGCACTCACCCCTCCCACAGAGCCAGCCCCCCATCCCAATGCACTCACCCCTCCCACAGAGCCAGCCCCCCCATCCCAATGCATTCACCCCTCCCTCAGAGCCAGCCCCCCATCCCAATGCACTCACCCCTCCCACAGAGCCAGCCCCCCCATCCCAATGCATTCACCCCTCCCACAGAGCCAGCCCCCCCATCCCAATGCACTCACCCCTCCCACAGAGCCAGCCCCCCATCCCAATGCACTCACCCCTCCCACAGAGCCAGCCCCCCCATCCCAATGCACTCACCCCTCCCACAGAGCCAGCCCCCCATCCCAATGCATTCACCCCTCCCACAGAGCCAGCCCCCCATCCCAATGAATTCACCCCTCCCACAGAGCCAGCCCCCCCATCCCAGTGCATTCACCCCTCCCACAGAGCCAGCCCCCCATCCCAATGCACTCACCCCTCCCACAGAGCCAGCCCCCCATCCCAATGCACTCACCCCTCCCACAGAGCCAGCCCCCCATCCCAATGCATTCACCCCTCCCACAGAGCCAGCCCCCCCATCCCAATGCACTCACCCCTCCCACAGAGCCAGCCCCCCATCCCAATGCATTCACCCCTCCCACAGAGCCAGCCCCCCATCCCAATGCACTCACCCCTCCCACAGAGCCAGTCCCCCATCCCAATGCATTCACCCCTCCCACAGAGCCAGCCCCCCCATCCCAATGCATTCACCCCTCCCACCGAGCCAGCCCCCTATCCCAATGCACTCACCCCTCCCACAGAGCCAGCCCCCCCATCCCAATGCATTCACCCCTCCCACAGAGCCAGCCCCCCCATCCCAATGCATCCACCCCTCCCACAGAGCGAGCCCCCCATCCTAGTGCACTCACCCCTCCCACAGAGCCAGCCCCCCATCCCAATGCATTCACCCCTCCCACAGAGCCAGCCCCCCCATCCCAATGCATCCACCCCTCCCACAGAGCGAGCCCCCCATCCCAATGCATTCACCCCTCCCACAGAGCCAGCCCCCCATCCCAATGCACTCACCCCTCCCACAGAGCCAGCCCCCCATCCCAATGCACTCACCCCTCCCACAGAGCCAGCCCCCCATCCCAATGCACTCACCCCTCCCACAGAGCCAGCCCCCCCATCCCAATGCATTCACCCCTCCCACAGAGCCAGCCCCCCCATCCCAATGCATTCACCCCTCCCACAGAGCCAGCCCCCCATCCCAATGCACTCATCCCTCCCAGAGAGCCAGCCCCCCCATCCCAATGCATTCACCCCTCCCACAGAGCCAGCCCCCCATCCCAATGCACTCACCCCTCCCACAGAGCCAGCCCCCCATCCCAATGCACTCACCCCTCCCACAGAGCCAGCCCCCCATCCCAATGCACTCATCCCTCCCACAGAGCCAGCCCCCCATCCCAATGCACTCACCCCTCCCACAGAGCCAGCCCCCCATCCCAGTGCACTCACCCCTCCCACAGAGCCAGCCCCCCCATCCCAATGCACTCATCCCTCCCAGAGAGCCAGCCCCCCCATCCCAGTGCACTCACCCCTCCCCCTGAACCAGGCCCCCCTCAGTGCCGGGAGCGCCCCCCGATCAAATCCTCCCCCCCTCACAGCCAGGCACTGGAGGAACAGAAAGGCCGGGTAAGGAAATCGAACCTTTAAAGTGGCTGCTGCTGCCACCTGGCCCTGCTGCCTCCGCTCGCAGCGTGTAGAGAGCCGGGAGCACTTAGCCAGCTCCCGGGTCTCTGTTCAAAAGCGTCACATGGGCCCACTCCAGCCTGGCACCCCCCTAGCGTGGTGCCCGGGAGCAACTACCCCTCACTGTCCCTTCTTTGCTACGCCTCTGGCTCTGTCTACACTTCTTGCGCAAGAACTGTTTTGCATAAGAGTTCTTGTGCAAAAGTTCTTGCACAAGAGTGTGTCCACACTGCCACGTGCTTTTGTGCAAGAGCATCCATGGTAGTCTGGATGCTCTCTTGTGAGAGAAAGCTCTGATGGCCATTTTAGCCATAGGGGCTTCTTGCGCAAGAAACCCGTTGCCCGTCCATGCTGCCTTCTTGCACAAGAGGGCTTATTCCTCGTGGGGAGAGGAATAACTCTTGTGCAAAAAGCCCTCTGTTCTGCTGCTTTACTGTAAATTTACTTGCGCAAGAACACACGTGCAGTGTAGACGCTCTGCAAGTTTTTGCACAAGAACAGCCGTCCTTGCGCAAAAAGCCTGCAGTGTAGATGAAGCCCTAGGCTACGCCTACCCTGCACGCTTCTTGCGCAAGAACTGTTTTGTGCAAGTGTTCACTACCCTGCCTCACTCAGTGCATTGCCTGTGTTTCTGTGCGCCCTTCTGCAGGTTGTCTGTGCCATCAATGACATCCTGCTCCAGAGAGTCATCCGCCTTTGGGACGTGGGCGCAACGGTGGCCGGCTTCACTGCTCTGGGATTCCCCAACTGCGGGGGAGCCACGGATGCAACCCACATCCCCATCTGTGCCCCGGAACTTCGAGCAGCCTATTTTATTAACCGGAAGAGGTACTTCTCTGTCGTATTCCAGGCCTTCGTGGACTACCATGGCCACGTCACAGACATTTATGTGGGGTGGCCCGGCAGGGCACATGGCTCCTGTGTCCTTCGTAACTCTAGCCTGCATCGCAGGATGGAGGCGGGTGTTGTAGAGCAGGCTTTTTCTGACCATGGCCTTCGCGTATCGCCCATCCTGCCATACAAGGCCCCTCACAGAAAACCCAGACCGTGAGATACTCAGAGGAGCGTGGGAAGCACAATGCAGCTTTCTGGGAACGGAATTTAACCTTCCAGGCATCCTGGGACTTACAGGCTCTGAAAAATAGGGAGGTGAGCATGAAAAGATAGAACACAGCTGCAAGAAATAGTTAAGACTCTCTTGACCGGTCCTTGAAGGTAGGGAGGTAGGCATAGGGAGATAAGACACAACTGCCATGCACACTGACCATGCCCACACCCAGCACTGTCCACGGGCCATCAGGCGGGCATCATGAAAATTCCTATAGGGCAATATTGCACATTACCTCATTACCAGCCTATCAGGCCTGGCCAGGAAACAAATCCTAATAAGGTACCGGATATCAGCTGATGTTATAAAAGACCCTCGACCCCTTTGTTCAGCGAGGTTCCGAGTGTTGAGGGCCCGTGTCTTTTTTGCCCAGCTAAAGGATTGATCACCCTGAGGCTGCCTCCCCACCCTTCGAGTCAAAGACAGGGGTGCGCGAGTCCTGAGCATGCTCTGACTTCTAGTGTGTCTTTACGCTGTTATTGTTGCTGGATTTGTAAGTATTGCTTAAATATATTAGAGTCTGTCTACACTACAGCACTAATACGAACTAACTTAATTCGAACTAGGCTGTTAGTTCAAATTAACTTTGTAGTGTAGACATACCCTCAGTTATTGGTTTAGTTAATAGTTGAATCGTGTTCATTTCACTGTGTAATTCTGTAAAGTGTAACTGAGTTCTATTAACCACACTGTGTAAATTGTATAATCTTGTGTTGTGCAGTGGTGTTGTATTTAGGCTAAGTATAAGTGTTAGAAATAGAAACCCAGAAGTTGTTAAGTTGTAAAGGTAGATTTTTGTATTTTTTCCTTGCATGCTGCGCTACCTTAAGGGAATTAGAAACAGTGAATTGTATAGTTGAATTGTAATCAAAGAAGTTTGTAATTAGTTAAGTATAGCTAAATTTAGGTTTTTCCACCCTGCATAAGCATTAGGTAATTGCTTGTTTTTTAAAATTATTTGAAAGTTATTTGGTTTTGATAAAAGAATCATTCCAGCTAATAAAAAATCATTTGTTTCACCATCATCCAGTAGTTTTCACTGGGTAGTGGGCTTTAACCCTTGAGGCTCCCACCACGTCACCGAACCAAGGCGTAACAGCGGGCACTTTCTTCCCCACCGGGAATGTACAGTTGGGGACGTCCACATGCCTCTCTGCGTTGTGGGGGATGTGACCTACCCCCTCATGCCCTGGTTGATGCGGCCCTACACAGGACGGATGGACCCCAGCTGGGCACGTTTCAAAGACCACCTGAACCAGGTCGAGCGTGCCTTTGGGAAGGTCGAGCCCAGCGGGTAGTGATGAACGGCTCGATGTCAGGATGGTGGTCGGTTTCTAGCAGAATGCCCCAAGGTTCAGTTCTGGGACTGATTTTGTTCAACATCTTTATTAACGATCTGGATGAGGGGATGAATTGCACCCACTGCAAGTTTGCAGATGACACTAAGCAAGGGGGAGAGGTAGATACGCTGGAGGGAAGGGATAGAGTCCAGAGTGACTTAGACAAATAGGAGGATTGGGCCACAAGAAATCTGATGAGGTTCAACAAGGACAAGTGCAGAGTCCTGCACTTGGGACGGAAGAATCCCAAGCATTGTTACAGGCTGGGGACCGACTGGCTAAGTAGCAGTTCTATAGAAAAGGACCTGGGGGTTACAGTAGCAGGCTTGCACCTGACACGGGCACCGTAGCCTGCCCGTGCCCCTTTAAGGGCTCCGGGGCCGGGAGGGGGGCAGACGAGTTTCCCTGGTGGTGCCCAGAGTGGCCACCAGGGAAAGCTGGGGAGGGCTAGCCTCCCACTAGTTCGAATTAAGTGGCTACACAGCCCTTAATTCGAACTGCTTAATTCGAACTAGGCGTTAGTCCTCGTGGAATGAGGTTTACCTAGTTCGAATTAAGCGCTCCGCTAGTTTGAATTAAGTTCGAACTAGCGGTTTGCATGTGTAGCGCCTATCAAAGTTAATTCGAACTAACATCTGTTAGTTCGAATTAACTTTGTAGTGTAGACAGACCCTAACACTGTCAGATCACCTGGTGCCAGCTCCCAACCCACTGGCGTTCGCTGCTATCACTACCCCACCCCTTCTACACAGACACTGCATTGCCTGGGGCCTCCCTACCTACACTCCTAGCAACCAAAGTCAGGACAGGGGAAGATCGGTCATTGGACACAAATTAGAATACGTTTCTTATGGCAGCCACTTCATATTTCCAGGGGAAGTTTTAGCTGTTCAAGTTCCAGTCAGACTATAGCTGCACAGCAGCTCGTAAAACGATCCAATTCTCATCCCCCGATCCTCTCTGGACAGATTCTCTCAAAAGTTAGGTGTCATGAATTTGCACGTGGCACCTCTAGTGCAGTTCGAGCTATTGGGGGAGGGGAGAGAGGAACTGCAGAAAATAGCCACGGTATTGGGGATGCTACAGGACAGAGTTACACAGAGCCCCTGCAGGGGTGTAGTTGAGACCAGAGTTTGTATTCAGCACATGCATTGGCAAATTAGTTGCCTCCTGCCTGCAGCATGCTCTGCATGTTATAATGCCAGGCATAGCGAGACCCAAAGCCTAATTACAGATTCCTATTCCTCCACATACCTGTAGCTAGTTGGCTGTCTGGCTGTCTGGCTGTCTCTCTCTCTCTCTCTCTCTCTCTCTCTCTCTCTCTCACACACACACACAATTTTAATGAAGAAGAAGAGAAGAAAATTCATTCAGGAGGCACAATTCTTATTTCAATGACCTCCCACTGGAAGCAGATCTGCCTGGACAGCTCAGCAGGCACTGTTGCACTGGCTGGGACTTCTCATCGCTCACTGACAAACCCCTCACCAAGCCCTGATTGGCCCGGGGGCGGGGGAATGAGCAAAGTCTCCTCTCACCTGCCCCCAGCCTGCAAGAAGCGCGCGGTGCTTAGAAGCGTTGTGCCCCTCGCAGGGCGGGAGGAGACTTCGTGCACTCCCCCTGCTCTCAGGCCAATCAGGACTGAGGGGCGAGGGAAGCGTGCAAAGTCTCCTCCTGCCCTGCCAGGAGTGCGCCGCACTTCTAAGTGCTGGGGTGGGGCGGGGTGGGAGGAGAATTTGTGCACTTTCTCCTGCCCCCGGCCCTGATTGGCCTAGGGGTGGGGGAAACAGCAGGGCCTCCACAGGCTGGATCAGCTTGCTTTGGCAGGTTGGATCCAGCCCACGGAGGCCCCTTTGTCCACCCCTGGCCTAAGCTGTAGTCATGAAAGTGACTGGGTCACCCTAAATTCAGAACTCTGGCTAATACGTGGCTTTGGCTATTTATGCACAGTTCTCGCCCAGTGCATGGGAAGTGCAACACTTTCATCTAGAGCCGGCCCATACGGCTCAATCATGATCTCATAATGCTTTTGTGAGCTAGAAATACTATAAGCTCCATTTTCCAGATTGCTCCAGGTCAGAGACGGAACATGGAATCCACTTGTGGTAGTGTAGACTGCCCCATCACTTCCCTCTAGACACAAAGAAGAGGAGAAGCGGGGACAACAAAGGATGTTCAGAGGCCAAGCGGCTTATGGTCTGTACGCTCCTGACGGTGGTTTAAATTTGATTCCTGCCCCAATTTTGCTCTCCCTTAGACTGGAATGGCACAAGCTGCCCTCGAAGCATCACACTTAGCCCTAGGAAGGACGGGAAGGAGACGAAGAGCTCCTGTGTTTCCCAAAGAGCAAACCACGTACCCTATCTAAGCAACTGTGTTGACAGCCTTTGTCAAGCAACCTTATGCAAAGCTCACTAGTGTAAGGGTGGCAGTGTTAAAACTGGAGGGGGTGAGAAGGTGATGGGGATGTAGTGGACTCACCCAATGAGGAAGAAGAGATGGTTCACCCTGACATGCTAGAACGTTAAATCAGACCTGCACCTGTTGGCATTCTCCTACTTGATTCAGCTATTTCTTTGGCAGAGCTTAGATACCACAATGTTAGTGCTCTACAAAACCCTCATGTAGAGAGAAAGAAACAAAGCAGACTAGGAGGAAAATGTGTAATAAACCAAATTTCAGGCTTTTAAGAGGACTCTATTACAATAATCCCCATGTGAAAAGCAGTTAAAAAGCAATATGGCTACACGCGGCACGGAGTAGGTAGTTCGGATTAGGCTCTCTAATCCGAGGAGTACCGGTAGTTCGGATTAGAGAGCCTAATCCGAACGACCGGGGCTTTAAAAATGGCGGCGCCCGGCAAGATGCAAATGAAGCCCGGGATATTTAAATCCCGGGCTTCATTTGCAACTTCAGTTGCCTACATTAACCACCCTAGTTCGAACTAGGGTGGTAGTGCAGACATACCCTAAGGCACTATCCTAATGTGACAGAGAGATCCATCTTTTATCAGGATACACAGGAAATGCATCAGAGACATAATTTCAAGGGAAGCAGAAGATCTACTCAGAATCACAGCGCTAAGGGAGATTAAGGGCACTGAGGAGCATGAAAGAGGCAATTATAGACCAAAAGCACTGCGAAGGCTGCAACATACCAGGTATGACCTGGCACGACGGGAGAGGACAACACTTCCACACTTTCAGAATTAAAACAGTCACATCAAAGAAACCACACATCCCATCTGTAATTAGCCAGTTTTGCTCAGTAGGCAAGAGAAAAAGCATCTTGTTTTGCCATCATGTTTGGAAGAAAATTGATTTAAACTTTTCATTACACAGAGGGCTTTCAAAGGCCTGTCGCCTGGTTCTCATTCATTACAGATGTGCTACTCATTTAAGGACACAGCCACCAGAGGAAAACTGATATTGTATGCTCCTTCTTGTGTAACTGATTCCTGTGGCAGAGCATGTGGCTTTCAGATCTGCCTGAACGTTACTGACAGCCAGGAGCTGCCTCAGGATAGTCGCCCTGAGCGTGACAAACATGCACAGTCCTTTCCTCTGCCACACACCAATTCTGGAGAAGGTTAATGTTTGTTAATCCGATTCCCCACAACCATCCCCATACAGAATCATTCCAAGCATCATAGGTACAGTGACCATATTTTCTGAACCATAAATAGGGACACTTTAACCACACCCCCTGACACCACTAGCCATGCCACTGATCCCTTAGGACCTGCCCACTTGCCACAGGAATTTCCACCCCTGGGGGTAGTACTTCTGGGGTCAAGATGGACACTTGACCAGAAGTAAAAGGTGTCATGTGACCCCTCTAAGAACTCTTCCTACCGTCCTCTATCAATAGGGAGGGGTGTGGGCACTATAGGACTCCTCCCATACAAGTATACTGAAATTGCATTAATCCAGGCTCCAGACCTATGGTCCCATGACACTGCAGCACCAGGGGTCCAACCTCGATTCAAGATGAGATCCAGGATCTGAGACCTGTTACTTTGCAGTGTAGATGCAGCCCCATTTGACTCAGGGTCTGGGATCATCCAGATCTATCCCACAATTTCATGGGACAACTTCCATAGTTCTCTTAACTTACCGGTTCCAAGTAACTGGTAATTGGAGGGGCTGGAGCAGCTCCCAACCTGCTGTGGGCATGGGGCTGTTCCAGCCCCACTGCAGACAGAGGTTGCTCTTGTCCGGAGCAGCCCCTGTTGCAGGGGGCCCTGCAGGCAGGGACTATGCCAGTGGTGTCCAAGCAGCCTCTCTCCGTGGGGAGTCCAGCTTGCTGTAGACCGGGGCTGCTCCGGAGGGAGCTGGGAGCTGGGACAGCCCCAGTGTGACCTGACATTAACCGGTTAACTGATTAATGGGCATTTACATCCCTAAGGAGATGGACTGCAACTGCATTGTTTGAAGTTACTGCAAAACTAGCAAGTGTCCTGCATTTCCACAAGCCAGATTGACAATATTGAACTAACCATGACAACTGGAGGGTGGAGAAGACATCTCACTAACCCTCACCACCACTGCTTGCAAGGTACATTGCCCATGGAGATCCATGGGGCTGGGCTATTTTATATGTAAAGCTACTAAGAAATGTCTCTGCCAATACCATAATGGCAATGTCAACATGATGTAAATACTACCGATAATAATTGCCAAATGAGACCACTTCCCAACCTGCTTACAAAAGGCCTGATCCAATTTAAATTTTAAGCTAGGATTGGGCCCAAAGCAATCTGTTGACATTACCCAAGAAGATCCAATTACCATTTAGTTACCCTTCAAAAATAAAAGGGACCAATGAGTAAAAGCCCCACTGCCTGGTAGAGGTGATCTTTGAAGAAAACCGGAGAGACTTTGAATTAATTTCTTCTAACAGCATCACTTTCTCTCACTGGATGTGGGGTCTTTTGCACAGGTTTCACGTTGTGTGTCAGAATAACTCGGAAATGTGTTGTCACAGCTAACTCCGTTCAGATCTAGGCACTGTGCAGGCCAGAGACAGAAGAACAAATCCCTCAAAATGAAGTCAAAATATCTCACCTCTTCACAGAGCTCACAAAGGGCTTGTTTACTGAGAGTCGCAACCCTCTCTGGAGAGAGATCATGCATCCTGCCTCCCTGTGGACATGCCAAGTGTTTTCATGTGGCATTTTACCATGCTGATTAAATCATCAACCGCTTGGATGAGGAAGTCTAACAAAAAGTCTGTCCATCATCCACACTGGAGTGACATGGTGATTTCACCACCATAGTAACAGACCTGATCTTTCTGTGGGCTCTCGTGGAGCAGCAGGGAGCCTTTGGTGGTCTCTCAGGGTGAAAAGCTGAGGGTGTCTATTTCATTGGTTCTCAAACTTTTTGGCCCATTGATTCTAAAGGTCTGGAAAACATGTCCTGTGAGGGAAGACTGAAAGAATTGGGTTTCTTTAGTTTAGAAAAGAGAAGATTGAGAGGGGACATGATAACAGTTTTCAAGTACCTAAAAGGGTGCTACAAGGATAAGGAAGACAAATTATTGTCCTTGACCTCTAATGATAGGACAAGAAGCAATGGGATTAAATTGCAGCTAGGGAGGTTTTGGTTGGAGACTAGGAAAAACTTCCTGTCAGGGTGGTTAAACACTGGAATAAATTGCCTAGGGAGGTTGTGGAATCTCCATCACTGGAGATATTTAACAGGATGTTGGACAGACACCTGTCAGGGATCATCTAGAGGATGCTTAGTCCTGCCGTGAGAGAAGGGGATTAGACTTGATGACCTCTCAAGGTCCCTTCCAGTTCTAATGTTCTATGATTCTATGACTACCTGGCTCAAGGTAAAACCTTTCTGTGGACCACCAGTTGCTAATGGAAACTCATCATGAATTCCATAATTGTGCCATTTTGCTAGTACTGCAGCTAGGAAGAACAGTTTAATTTAAATGATTAAACAGACTAAGCATTTTCACTTTCTCATGTTAGTTTATTAAACTTCATTTTAATAAAGTAAAATATGAAATTATGTCCAACACAAAAGGTTTCAATGTTTTCTTTATTTATGGCAGGGATGGGGAACCTTTTTTGGGTCAGGGGCCACTGACCCACAGAAAAATCAGTTGGCGACCACAGAAGTGAGAAACAAAAACACTCCTTCCAATACCCCCAGCCCTCACTGAGGAGGCCCCCAAGTCAGGAACCTCACTCCTCTGGTGCCCCATGGGGTGAGGGGAAGGGACAGGGATTCCCATAGGCCTGATTTGCTTTCCTGGTGAATGTCATGGACCCCTCCCCCCTTAGGTTCTGAGGTGGGGACAAAAATGAGAGATTCACTGCGCAGGACGGGGGTGCCAGTGAGTGGGATAGGGAGGAGGTGGGATAGGGATCTGGGAGGGAGGTGGGGTGTAGAAAGAAAAGAGAGGTTGTGAGGTCTGGGCTGGAGGTAGGGGGCAGAATCAGGTTGGAAGTAGGGTGTCTGGCCAGGGGGAGGGAGCAGGAGCGAGGGTGGGTGAAGTGTGTGGCCAGGGAAGAGGGTGCAGGAGCAAAGGTGGATGCAAGAGCAGGGTGGGATAGGGTGTCTGGCCAAGGGGGAGGATGTAGGAGTGTACGAGGGTAGGGTGTCTAGCCAAGGGGGAGGGTGTAGGAGTGTACGGAGGGTAGGGTGTCTGGCCAAGGGGGAGGGTGTAGGAGTGTACGAGGGTAGGGTGTCTAGCCAAGGGGGAGGGTGTAGGAGTGTACGGAGGGTAGGGTGTCTGGCCAAGGGGGAAGGTGTAGGAGTGTACGAGAGTAGGGTGTCTGGCCAAGGGGGAGGGTGTAGGAGCGTACGAGGGTAGGGCGTCTAGCCAAGGGGGAGGGTGTAGGAGTGTACGGAGGGTAGGGTGTCTGGCCAAGGGGGAGGGTGTAGGAGCGTACGAGGGTAGGGCGTCTAGCCAAGGGGGAGGGTGTAGGAGTGTACGAGGGTAGGGTGTCTGGCCAAGGGGGAGGGTGTAGGAGTGTACGGAGGGTAGGGTGTCTGGCCAAGGGGGAGGGTGTAGGAGTGTACGGAGGGTAGGGTGTCTGGCCAAGGGGGAGGGTGCAGAGGGGGACTTGGGGTAGGGGTGGACCTCCCTGGTCTGATACCATCGGGACCTGACTGGTCCCAGATGAGGGATTTTTCCAGACCAGGGGAGGTCATTTCAGGTCCCCTGCTGCCACACTCCTCCTACTAGGCTTCCTGGCTCCTCTCTACCCTGCAGCCCACTGAGCCCTGCACTGGTTCTCTGTGCGCCCCCCGCCCAGCTTAGCTGAGCCACTCATCTAGTCCCTATGTTTCCCCCATTCCCCGCAGCCCAGGTGAGTCTCAGGTCTGGTTCCTCTGGAACCCCAGCTGAGCCCCATGTCTGGGTTCCATCACTTCCCCCCTGCCCTGCAGCCCAGCTGATCCCTGCACCGCTTCCCTGTGCCCCTCTCCCCATTGCAAATCATTTGCTTTCCCGCACTCCCAGCAGGCACTGCCTCCTGCTGCTCCTATGGAGCAGGCAGTGTCCCTGACTCCTACTCCCCCAGCAAAATGGGGGACGGGAAACGCCAGTGCGCAGCCGCGCTTGGAGCCTCAGGGTGTTTCGGAACATTTCATGGAGACATTGGACAGAAGAGTAAAAATGTCCTGGATTTTCCGGGACAGATGGTCAGTGTAAACAGGGTAGCAGACAGCAGAGCGCCAGCCACTCCTGCCATCATCAGTTGCTTTGGCACAGAAGAGTTAGATGTGTGGAGCCCAGGGCAAGATTTAGGCTTCCCAATCTGACCTTGGGTCTAGACAAGTAAGAAGGGAAAAGGAAGCCAACTGGCATGAGCCATTTGCTTCCTTCGCCTGCTTTAACATCGGAACATCTTAAAGCTACACGTAGAAGGTGACTTCAACCCAGCCCCCACCCTGCCCTGGCTCAGCTGGGGCAGTTTGGAGCATTGCAAATCACGCAGCTTTAGGATCACGTGTCAGCTTTAGGATCAGCCTGCCCGGCTTTGTCACTCTTTATGCCACTTGCAATGCCTTGCACCCTTGTTATTTATTGGAACTGTGAACAGAAACAACGAAAACCACCCCAGTAGCCTCGCGTCATTCTGCTGTGTGCTGCTGGATAGACTGAGTGGGCACTGAAATACCAGCACCACCGATTTATGCAGAGGCAGCTTTCGTTGAAATCCCTGCGTTCGCACGGAAACGCCTCGTGCAGCCCTGCTCCCCAAATCACTAAGAAACGTGGTTTGTTACGAAAAATGAGTTTGGCACGAAAACTCACGGAAGCTCTCTGAAATGGACAGCTGGAATGCCGCGCTGTCGTGCAGCCGGAAAAAAGGGCCAGTCTAGACGCGGATCTTTCGGAAAATAAAGCCTTTTCCGAAAGATCCCTTATCCCTCTTAACATGAGTCTAGACACAGCCAGGGTTTTTGCAGTTTGGTTCAATGGCTCTCATCACTGTGTTCCAGCAGCCCTGCATCACGGTGCTTCATCCATTGCGCAGATCATTACAAAATCTTAATAGAAATGCTGGTCCTTCTGTGAGCTCAGGCCTCCTTCGGTTCGTTTCCTTTGTATGGTAACAAAAACAAAAGATCCCAGCTCATGGTAAGGCGCTTGATGATCTGACAAATTCTCTGTTTTTTCCCTAGCAAACTTTCTGTGTTGATAACAGGCTGTGAACCGCTGCTAGTAAGATTTACCACTATCCACCCACAGATTCTCCCCTGCCAGGGGTCTTGATTTACATTTGCTTATTATCATTTATCCAGACAGACTGTCACTTGCACTTTGTAGTAACGAGATACAAATGAAACCACCCAGTGAGAGCTTTATATTTTGTGGAAATAAAAGTCACGCTTCTCGCCTCCACCCACACTGATGGGGCTATTCTGTGTCTGCTACATTAGAAATCAAGATATGTGTCACTGGAGAGCATACATGCTTTGCAGGTCACCGCAACAGAGTCAAGGGGTGACTGCAGAATGCCCCAACTATGCGTGCTGAAGGAGAAACATAATCCTATCCCAGAAACAGAAATGTGAGAGAGAAAATGAGCCTGCACACAAAAGGTGTTAGCTACATCACGTGCTGGAAGGGTCAGCGTAAGAACCTAAACAGAACAGACTGTTTCATGGCTCAGAATACATCTCCTGCTCTGCTCCCCATTGGAGGATTTCTGATGATGGCATGGAGAAAAGCACCCTTCCTCCCTTACTGGTCATATAGACCAGTGGTTCTTAAACTGTGCTCTGAGGAACACTGGTGTTCTGTGAACAACTCGCAGGTGTGCCGCGACCTCTTCTTTGTGTTTCTTTTTGTCTTGTTTTGTCTGACAACAATTTTTTGGAAGAACATTTTCATAGGCGTTCTGCATAAAAAAATAGTGTTTGGTGTTCCGTGGTCTCCCAAAGTTTAAGAAACACTGATAATGGCCAGTGACAGGGAAACTGAAAATTTAAGATTCATGTTCACAGAGGATCCCCAGAAGGGATCTTTAAGATAATCTAGTCTGACCTCCTGGGCAACACAGGTCAGAGAATTACCAGTGATTCTTGTATCAAGTCCTCAGCTCCTTCGAGAGCAAGAGCAGATATTTTTTATAAAGAGACACTCGGCCATAACGCCAAGCCTTCATGTGACAGAAAATCCACCACAGCCTCCAGTAAACTGTTCCAAAGCTGAATTACCCCCGCTTAAGGGCCTGATCTAATTCCCACTGACGTTGGTGGAAAAACTCCCAGTGGCCTCCCTAAGGGTTGGATGAGGATCTAAAAGAGAAAAACGACTCCAATGAAAGTTGAAGGGATGGCAGCACATGCCTGAAATGAACCACCCTGCTAGGGAAGTTCTGCTGGCTTTGCTGACTCACTGGGTTGCTACCCCACCCAGACCAAAGAGGCGTGAGAAGCCCTCAGGAAGAAAGGCAGAAAGTATGGCTCACTGGACAGGATGTGAGCTTAGGGTTTGGGATGAGCTTCTGCTCTGCCACAGACTCCATGTGTGTCTCTTCAGGTAACTCACGTACCTTCCCTGGGCCTCAGTCCTATGTATGCTGTGGGGATTAAGGATGTAACACTTGAACTGGTTACCTAGTGTCTGGACCAAGTTACAGCAGCCCAGCTGGGCTGGAGCAGTCCCCCTGCAGCCTGGCCAGACCTACCACGCCAGGGGATCGTACAGCAGAGTGTGCACGGGGGAGCATCCCATAGTACCTGGGATTTTACATCCCTATTGGGGATAATAGCACTTCCCTCCCTTGCAGGGGTATTGTGAGGATACATACAGTGTGAGGTGTTTGAATACTAGAGCAATGGGTACCCCAGACAGCTAAGAGAGTTTGGGACAGACCACACCTGAGGGAGAGATCCCTGCACAGAAGGCTGGGTTTCCATGTTGAGTTACCTTTGGGGTAACAAATGACCCCCCAGAAGGCTGATTTTTTGTTAGTTGCTCTGTTGTGTAGTACTCCATTTTGATGGGGACAGTGCCTTCCGCCACTTGCACAGTCCCTCCAGCGAAAGAGGATAAAACCAGATACTATGGAACAAGAACACAGATTTGATTGGCATCCTCTATATTAATCATCATAAAAGATCATGGAGTGGGGGATCATTTTGTTTCGTTTCATACATTTTTATGATTCAATATTTCATCACAGGGAATTGCATATTTCTATCCCATTTGAGCTTGTTTAGTGACTTGTCTCAAAAGAAAAGTGACGGGCATGCAGGCACAAAGCTCTAGCTGGAGCCAAAGAAAATCAATATAGCTTGACAAGGCGAAAGACAAACTGTGCTGGAGTGCCAACCTGCCTTCCATGGGGAACTGGTACTTCACCTTTGCAGTATGATGAGTGGCTATTAGTCCAAGAGCTAGTATCTTGAGGTCACTTGCAAACTGGGGGTTTCTATGGGAGAGCAGGCCTGGCACGCCCTGGCAACACTCGGCCAACATGAAGAGCAGTTGCAGAGACCTGGTGTGGTGGGGGCCTTCTTACCAAAGATCTAGGCTTGAGCAGAGCCACTAACGCCCTGTAAGGATAATAACCCCCTTTTACAAATGAGGAAATGAAGGTTCTGAGAAGTGACATGACTTACCCAGATCTCATAATTTTGTGACCGAGCCAAATAAAGAAAGCTATGACCCGATCCTCAGTATGTTGCTAAAATCAGCAGACAGCCAAAGTTGTCTCCCAGTGCCAGGAAGGGAACCCAGGATTCCTCATTCCCAAGTCTCCCAGATAACAACTCACAGGCCTAAGAATTCCTCTTACTGGTTTTAAATTTTAAAATGATACAGTTTCTCACAGAACCGCATGTTAGGGCATGTTGGTCACTCCCATAGTGTACCCTTGAGTGCATGGTTTAATTAACTTATAAATAACGCAGACACTAGGGCTTGCAACAATTAAACTAGTCCATGATTTAATAGCTCCTACTACATCCCACTGCCCTTTCCATTTCTCTATTCATAAAGAGAAATAAACCCCAAACACCTGAGTGTGTTAAAAGAACATTGTTAGATTATAAATTATTATTGACTTTTTAAAGAAGACAGATGCCTAAGGTAGGCTTGTGAGCCCATAATTCAGCTCTTAAAGAAGGGCCTGATTTTCAAAAGTGCACCCAGCAGTTCCCGATAAGTCAAGCCTCTTTACAGAATGGCTGAGAATTTTTGTGTTTAGTTCCCTTTATAAAACACATTTGAAGTCAATGAGGTTGCACAAATGTATGGACTGGCCCATATTCTTTAAACACTGAAATTTAAAAAGTTTGCATTTCTTGGGCATCATCGCTTTCTATTCTTGGATGTCTCAGGTTAGAAGAAACAAACAGCTGGTGTGGCAAATAAAGAAGAACATTCTGCAGAATGAAAAACATGAAGTTCATTCGTCCAAAAGTAACATTTCTAAGGAATGCCACTTCCGATTAATACGATGATGAACTAGGAATTGATTTTAGCTGCTGAATGGCATTGTTAATAAGTGGAGATGAAAGAAAACCTGGTTTAAACTGAAATTTGGCTGAGTGAACTAGTGTAACCAAACAGCAAGGAATTTATGAACTGCACCAAAGGAACGAGTCCACAAACCACACAAATGAGTTGGCTGCCCGTAAAGGATGAATTAATTATGGGGGGAAGGGGAAAAATCAAGGTGGCAGCAGAAGAGCAAAAAATGTCAGCACTAAGTTTTCATTGGGTAAAATCTATCTTCCCTGTGCAGAGTCAACAAGAGACCTGTGCAACTGCTTCAATCCCTCTTAAACCACCAGTGACACATATGCCTTGAACTGAGGCTCTGCACAGGAAAATGGACGATTATGAATAAGAAATGGGGGGAATAACTATTAAGGATGTTAGGGTATGTCTACACTACCCTCCTAGTTCGAACTAGGAGGGTAATGTATGCATACCGCACTTGCTAATGAAGCCCGGAATTTGAATTTCCCGGGCTTCATTAGCATAAGCGGGGAGCCGCCATTTTTAAATCCCCGCTGCTTCGAACCCCGTGCAGCGCGGCTACACGGGGCTCGAACTAGGTAGTTCGGACTAGGGTGCCTATTCCGAACTACCGGTACACCTTGTTTCACGAGGAGTAACGGTAGTTCGGAATAGGAACCTAGTCCGAACTACCTAGTTCGAGCCCCGTGTAGCCGCGCTGCACGGGGTTCGAAGCAGCGGGGATTTAAAAATGGCGGCTCCCCGCTTATGCTAATGAAGCCCGGGAAATTCAAATCCCGGGCTTCATTAGCAAGTGCGGTATGCATACATTACCCCGCTAGTTCGAACTAGTGGGGTAGTGTAGACATACCCCCTGTGTATAGTCATTTAAACGATTAACTGATAAACCTGGGCTTATCAATTAATCCTAACGACTACACGTACAACCCCCCCCCTTGCTGCCTCTGTATCAGAGGTAGCAAGGGGAGGCGGAGGCAGGAGCTGGTGTTGGTGGGGAGTCAGTTTTTAAGCTGCCTCCCCATAAGCACCAGATCCTGTGAAGTTGCCTGCCTCCCCACTCTCACTCTCTTAAAGAGAGGTAGCGGGAGGGGAGTGGGGGGAGGGGTGGGGGAAGCAGGTGGGATGCCAAAACAGCCCCGCTGCCCGAGCCCCTCCGCGGCTTTGCTCTGCGTCTTCCTGGTCTGCAGACCAGGGAGATGCAGAGCAAAGCCCCAGAGTACACGGGCGGCAGGACCGCAAGGTCCTGCAGTCCGTGTACTCTGGGGCAGCCCCGTTCGTAACTGCGGATCCGACATAAGTCGGATCCGCGTAAGTCGGGGACTGCCTGTAATGGAATTGCGGGGTAGACGCTCACAACGGCCGTTATTCTGAAATAACTCTGCTGTGTAGACACACCTTAATGTGCATAGGATCTTGCACTGGTTCTGGGAAGCAGTCTAGCAGCTGTTTGAAAAGATTTTATGTACATGGCTATGGGAGGGTTGGGAAGAACACCCGGAGCAAATGTCAGATCAACATTCTTTCCCTCCCTCCTCCCCCACTCCCTGTGACATTACGACAAGAAATGGCAAATGGCCTCTCGCGATGTTCTCGTTGTCAGCCACATTCCTCTCGCTTTCCATTTCATTCCACACTTGACATTTGCCTCACCCCGTGTCATACTGAGCATTACCTGGCAGCCCTGCTATGAAACGAAAACCAAAACAGACTTTTCACACTTCTCTCTATTCTGTTGGGGGAACCTGGAGTGAGCCAGTTTCACCTTTTCTGTGAATCTGTTTCACATTCTGGTTTCAAACAGTGCTGGCAGGGTCACAGCCCAGCAGGGGAATTCTGAAATAACCCACCCATCCTCCTCCCCCCCAAAATATTTGTATTGGCTTTTAAAAGAATTCTGCTCTTATCAGAATCACCATCCCTCCCCTCCTCCCACTGCAATTTGTTTTAAACAAAATCTCCAAAATGTGGTGCCTACAGTAATTTGACACCCTCCCTGGGAACAGTCAAGAAAACAGGAGATGAACTCACTGTAACAGCTTGGTAAACCAGGCAGACCGGGGAAGAGTAGCTGAAAACATTTCCCATGGGACCCTGCAATGTTTTCAACCACTCCAGTGAGCTTTTCAGCTTGAAGTGGATTTAGAAACCAGAGGAGAATTTGTCTTTCCCCACATCCAGGCTACGTCTACACTGGCAGGTTCTTGAGCAAAACAATCTTGCGCAAGAACACGTCCACACTGCCATGTGCTTTTGCGCAAGAGCGTCCATGGCTGTGTGGACCCTCTCTTGCGCAAGAAAGCTCTGCTGGCCATTTTAGCCACAGGGCTTTCTCGCACAAGAAACCCCAACCGCACGTCCACACTGCCCTCTTGCACAAGAGTGCTTACACTTGTTAGAAAAGAGCATAGGTCTTGTGCAAGAAGCCCTCTCTTACCACGCTTTACTGTAAAACTTCTTGCACAAGAGCGGGCGGGCAGTGTGGATGCTCTGTGGAAGGATGGCTGTTCTTGTGCAAGAACCAGCCCGTGTAGACATAGCCTCAGAGAGAAAGGCTGATCCAATGTTCACTGACGCCAATGGTAGATAGGGAGCTTCTCCGCCTGCTTCCACAGGTTTTGGGTCAGGCCCATCAAGTTGCATGTGTTTGCCTTACAGCAGTAGTGGCGGTGTGCGGCCCACTGGGGTTCCACCTGCAGCCCATGCACCCTCTGTTGATTCACGCTCAGTGCCCGTTCCTCCCCGTCTCTCCCAGAACTTGAATGCCAAATGACATCTCTAGAAAGGACTTTGGAAAGGACCACGCAGTCCCCTGAAGTGTTTCGTTCCAGCAAATAAAAATCAAATTTACTAAATGTACCTCATGCAGCTCACTGAGGGTACGTCTACACTACATGCCTCTGTCGGCAGAGGCATGTAGATTAGGGTTGTAGCCAAGTTAAATGAAGCCGCGATTTAAATGATCGCAGCTTCATTTACATTTACATGGCTGCCGCGCTGAGCCGACAAACAGCTGATCAGCTGTTTGTCGTCTCGCCGCTAGTCTGGACGTTCCCCCTGTCGACATCAAAGCCCTTTGTCGGCAGCCCCGGTAAACCTCATTCCACGAGGGCTTTGATGTTGACAGGGGGAACGTCCAGACTAGCGGCGAGCCGACAAACAGCTGATTAGCTGTTTGTCGGCTCAGCGCGGCAGCCATGTAAATGTAAATGAAGCCGCGATCATTTAAATCGCGGCTTCATTTACCTTTGCCTACAACCCTAATCTACATGCCTCTGCCGATAGAGGCATGTAGTGTAGTCACAGCCTCAGATGAAGGAGAGCCACTCATGCAGCCCGCTTATTAGCCTTGGTTGACCATCACTGCCTTCCACTGGTTGCAGAGAGGGACAAGGTGGGTGAGGTAATTTTTTTACTGGTGAAAGAGACCAGCTTTTGAACTCCACAGAACTCTTCTTCAGCCACTGCCACTGATTTGTGTCCCAGACACTCTCTCTTAAGGCAGGCAGTGAACATTTTCACAGCCCTGCCAGGGCATGTCTGATGCAAACACTCATCCAGCTTTACTCATCCTTCCCTTTCTCTTCTTTTCCCCTCTTATCACCTACAACCAGAGCTGAGTGCCCAGAAAACAAAGCCATTTTCCACTGTAACGATCCACTGCATTTCTGAAGAGGGCCATTGTGAGATCAATTATTACCCCAACTCCTGGATTTCTATGACACTCAGCAGAGTTGAATAAGTCTGGGTGGCACCAGAGGCATAGCGAGGATGTTTTTCGCCTCGGGCAAAGCCCAAATTTGTGCCCCCCCCCCCCCGCCCAATCATTTGTTACTGTGGATCTGTTGTTATTTCTAAGTCAGCAAAAAAATAAGAACATAAGAAAAAAAATCACAAACACTACTAACAGCCACAGATCCTTGGATCAATTCGTAGATCAGTTAGCAGATCACAGTAGAACTATCTTGAGGGGGATTGGATTGGTTATGGAGGTGCCTGGCTCTGGGGGAAAGGAGGGGAATATTTTGTTAATGTTTTGGTTTTTATTTATTTATTCCCAAATAAAATCACAAAATGTATATTAATTTTATATCAATAAATATGTCTTTTTTTTCAAATTGCACAAAGAATTATATGTTTCTGCAAAATTTCAGATTTACAAACCCCTCCCCCCTTTGCTAAACTGATTGTCCTGTTGAGTGTATGAGGTGTGAATGGATAAGGCAGGAAAGAAAAGTATCTCTGGGCATTTGAAATGGTTGGAGAAAGGTGGAAGCCAGATTCAAGAACAATAAGAACAATGGGACCTGTGAAGTGGGCTCGTTGAAAGAAGGCTGGACCTATGGATGCCTTGGGAATAAGCAGAATGCGCCTGCTTTTGGAAGGTCCCTTTTTGAAGGTGAATGGGGGAGCCTTAAAAAAAACCCACCCAGAACAAGGTGCCATAGATCAGTGGTCCCCAACGCAGTGCCCACGGGTGCCATGGCGCCCACCTGGCCATTTATGTGCGCCCGCGCAGCAATCTGGGCTGCCCCCACCCCAGGGCGTGTGGCAGGTGCCAGCTCCGGGCACATGGGTGGCCCCTGCCCCGGGGTCGCGGCACATGCCGGTGCCGGGCACGTGGCGCATGCTTAGCCCCGCCCCCAGGCACATGGCCCGTGAGTGGCCCCGCCCCCGGACGCACGGCGCGTGAGCGGCCTCGCCCCCAGGTGCCTGGCAGCCCCAAAACGTTGGGGACCACTGTCATAGATGAATAACTGCATATGCATATGATGACTCTCTGCACGAGGGAAGACACTATACATCTCTAAGGCATCTTGCAGTCAACATGGGAGCACTGATCCAGCTCCAACCCTCCCCCATCTAACTAATCTGGCCAGCAGTTAGGTGGAACAGCTATTGGTGAAAACAAGAGGTGTGTGTGTGCATGTGTGTGTGTGTGTGTGTACGTGTGTGCGCTGTATTATATTCATATAAGTATTGACTGCTATGTGTGTATTACCAATAAATGTGGCATTTTGCCTTTTCCCCAACACAACCATCCCTGCCCCAGAGACAGCCCCCCCAGTACCGCCATCCCAAAGGCACTCACACCTCTTCCCCTGAGCCAGCCCCCCCCCCACAGTGACAGTGCTCCCCATCCCAATACACTCACCTCACCCCTGCCCCAAAGCCAGCCCCCCCATGCATTCCCCCTGCTGCCCACAGAGCAAGGCACCCCCAGCACTCCCTCAACCAAATCCTCCCCTCCCAGCCAGGCACGGAGGAACGTACCCTTCTTCAGAGCACTGCTCCTCTCACCCAACTGGCTGCTTTGGCTTGCACTTTGGAGAGAGCGGTGCCGGCAGCCGCAGCAGCACTTAGCCGACAGCTCAAGAGCAGCATGCGCTCGGTCCCACACCAATCCGGCGTCCCCCTAGCGTGGCGCCCGGGGGCAACTTCCCTCCCCGCACGCCCTTCGCTATGCCTCTGGGTGGCACTGTCTTTCATGTGTGTGTGTCCTGTCTCTCTCTGAGAAGTGCCGGCATTTCTGGACAGTTCCAGAACCAACTAGCCAAGACCCAGGTCCACCTCGGACGAGGAACAAAACACTACAACGCGGAGACGAGTTCACTCCACATACCCATTAGATTCTTGGCATCTCTCAAACTGCCAAGCAGCGCTTCCTGCACTATGGACACCGGCTGTCTCTGACCACTGGACTCATTTGCAATAGGAGATGAAACAGCTTGCAAATAACACCACGCAGTCCCTTGCAGGGAACGGCAGGTAGACAGCCTGATTCCCACGGACTCTCTTGCGCTCAGAGTGGAGGGAAGTGGGGCCAGAGGTAGCTTTTAGTCTACTGAGCATTCCCTGCTTCTTAGGGCTGTGTGAAGGCCTACGGCAGGAATGAGGAATCTTTTTTGGGTTGGGGGCCGCTGACCCACAGAAGAATCAGTGGGTGGCCATGCACAAGTGAGAAGCACAAAAAGATCCAAACAACCCTCACAGACTGAGAAGCAGAAAAATACTCCCCACATTCCCTTCACTCACCAGAGCTTAGGGTGGCCCAGACTAGTAGATTTGGTTGGCTCCAGCCCCATGGGGGGATGGCAAGAGGCTGGAGCACCAGTGAGGACACCCCAATATTGGGGGGGAGCACAGAGTGTCAGGGGCCTGATCCAGGCAAGCCGGGGGGCTGGATTTGGCCCCTGGGCCTTAGGTTCCCCACCCTTGGCCTATGGGCTACTCTAACTTATACTCTGCTCCCCATGTCCCCAAAAAGCTGAGAATAACTGTAGTGCAGAGCACTCTGTCCATGCCTCTGGAGTGTCCCTAATCCACTGCCACACTGTGCTAGGAGCTAGGGCCAGGCATAGGCCTCTGCACACACTGTTTCTGCCCACCATAAGGCCTTTTTACGGTGCAAGAGCAACCAACAGGGTCTTAGTGTCCGGCCTTGTCTTACACTGGCACTTTTTGTCACCAAAAACTGCCTTTTGGCAAAAAAACAGTGAGAGTGTTTACACTACAATTCAACTTTTGTGGGAAAAAACACCCAGTTTTGGCAACAAAAATCTTCCAGCCCCGTGAGAGACATTTGTCTTTCCCTTCCCTTTATTGTAGACAAAGACCCAGTGTGGACTCTGTTGCTTGTTTTGTTGAGAGAACCAGCTTCCATTAGCACCCCACAATGCCTGCCCTGAGGCTTGTGCTCAGTGTATTCTGATCTCTGCACCCCTCCCTTTTAAAAGTTCTAGGAAGTATCTGACAGCTGAGTGAGCTGCTCCCTTTGGGGAATGTAGAACAAATCATTAGACGGCTTCTGTTCTGCCCTGCTAGGAACACTGCTACAGGGGGAAGGCTGGAGATTGCTGTGCTGCTTTGACATTCCTTAGCACAGACAGCTCACAGAGCTACCAGGGTATCCCAAGGAACACAGGGGTCAGATCTGTCTTCCCACAACACTGCCACTGTGGGATGCTTATTCACAGTGCTTGGCTCGTCAGGTGCTAGCAATGTGGCCATGGGAGGCAGAAAAATTGGTTTGACAGATTTTCACTTTTGGTGACTTTTGCATGTGAACAGAACTTTTGTTGTCAAACCTTCCCAGTGTAGACACAGCCTAAGTAAGAATTAGGCTGGGACCCAGGCTGAATAGACACTTTTGCCTGGCTGGCCCTCTGGGAAGCTGTAGCCAACTGGGTTCTCACTCCTAAAGCACAGCAAAGACAGGTAGTCAGTTGTCCTATTATAAAGCTTCACTCCACCACCCTCCCAGAGTGCAATAGTCACATCAGCCAGTCAGTCAAACAGGGTCCACTCAATAAAGTACAATTGATATAAAGAGGAATAGATGTCGGCATTCCTGGGTTCTATTACTGCTTGTTTTACCTCAGACCAGTCACTTAACTTCTATGAGCCTCATTTTACTTATCTGTGAAATAGGAATAATAATATTTGTGTACCTAGAGATTTCTAAAACTCTCATCATCCTAGAATCTTGGTGACCTCATGGGCCTGTTCTGGGTCTTCATTCATGTGCTTTCAAGATCTTGGGACAGGAGTAAGCCAGAATGGGATGCCACGGGCTGAGGTGACGTATGGAAGTGGCTTCATGTTGGACAGTGAAATAGGTCTGTGTTGAAGACAAGGATCTTTTCACAGAGGTACTGTCCACTCCACAAAACCAGGCCTTGAATCCTTTTTATCATCATAGCTCACATAGGACCCAATCCAGGTCAGTGTTCCCTGTAAGCGGTGCGCATCTATGGCCACTCAGGATTCAAATGCTGCCCAGTTGATTAGCAGAGTTTCCACAGCTAGGTTTTTATTTCTATTGGTGGTGCACATTTGCACATACCTTGGTGCACATAAAATGTATTCTGCACATGTATGAAAAATCCACATATGGATGTGTGATGGATAGGAGGAGTGCTGGTCAGCATTCAATGACTAAAGGATTAAACTCAGGTGGCTAGATGGTATTGGCAGGGAGTCAGGACAGCTGAAATCTAAATGGAAGATATACCTGCTGCTGTTTTCCTTCGTGTGAATTTTAAGCTAGGAATTGGGGGAACAAGATATATTGAACCCGGCAGAACTACCATGCCTACAAGGAATACTGGGCAAGGAAATGGCCAGGACTTTAACACGTGAATCTGTGAGTAGATAGGGAATGAAATGTCTATTTAGATGCCATCAAGTTAGTTTCTTTCTTTTGTTGTTTCGTTAAACTTCTCTGTGCTAAGTCCATGGGCCTCTCTCCCAACCCCAATACACTGTACAGGCAGTCCCTGGGTTACGTGCAAGATAGGGACTGTAGGTTTGTTCTTAAATTGAATCTGTATGTAAGTCGGAACTGGCGTCAGCCGCTGCTGAAACTGATCACTTTCAACCGCGGCTGAATCTGGACGCCAGTTCTGACTTACATACAAATTCAACTTAAGAACCCCAGGCGTCCCTGGGGCAAGGGCTTCCTGTAGTCAGCCACTGGTCAGTTTCAGCAGCGGCTGACTTGGGGACGCCTGGGGCAGAGCAGCTGGGGTGCTGCTGGGTTGGTCCAAGCTGCTCTGCCACAGGCGTCCTGATTCAGCCGCTGCTGAAACTGACCAGCAGTGGCTGAATCAGGACGCCTGGGGCAGAGCAGCTGGGGTGCTGCCGGGTTGGTCCCGTAGCGTCCAGAGCGGCGCTACGGGACCAACCGGCAGCGCCCCAGCTGCTGTACCACAGGCGTCCGGAGCAAAGCCGCGGAGCACGGGGGCAGCGGGACAGCCCAGACGCGCCGTGGCTGTCCTGCTGCCCTCGGGCTCCGTGGCTTTGCTCTGCTTTGCTCCCCGTCTCCCTGGTCTGCAGACCAGGGGGACGGGGAGCAAAGCCGTGGAACACGAGGGCAGCGGACAGCCCAGACGCATCTGGGCTGTCCACTGCCCGCGTGCTCCGCCGCTTTGCTTCCTCTCCCTGGTCTGCTGGAGACCAGGGAGACGGGCCCCGTTCGTAATTGCGGATCCGACATAAGTCGGATCCGCGTAACTCGGGGACTGCCTGTATTAAGCTGAAATCCAGGGATACAATTCTCTGTGTTTTAATCTGTTCTTTTGTCAGTTGCTCTGTAACACCTATGCTTTATCTTCTGCATCTATATCTTTATTGTTTTGTTAATAAAATCACTGTTTTAAGGCTATGATTTGATTCTTGTGTCCTGGAAGGTACAGTAATTACTCATTTAACACGTGCCCACTTAGCACGTTTTTGCAATAGCACAATTTTTTTTAGGGAACATTTTTCGAATAACACGACCGTCCCCATAATAACACAAAAATAATCAAGTGGTAGACTACTTCGTGTGGCAGTATAAGTTGGTGAAAACAGTGGTAATACACATGAGTGGATGAATACATATGTCACAGCACTCTGCCGCTCACTCACGTGTTTATCTTGGTGTTTTAACAATCTGTGGCGACTTGTGTTGCTAGTTTTCTTGTGTTGCTAGATATCTAATGTGGACATTGACGACCGAGCACCAACAAAAAAACGGACTTTGCCACCATCACCTGAAATGCAACCTCCAACTTTTCCATTATTTTTAATGGGAAAATTGACCCCGCATAGCACATTTTTGCTTAGCACGAACATTTTCAGAAACACATCTATAGTATTAAATGAGGATTACTGTAATAGAAGGTCTATGTGTACATGCCTAAGACTGAGAGGTCAGCTATCCAGGATTGCAATTGTTCTCTTTTTTCCCCAAGCTCTCTTGTGGTGAAAGATCCTGGGGATATCCCTTTGGAAGAAGTCCAAGTGCTTTCTTCCTGGGTTCAAGAAGAAAGGGGTTTCCACTTGGTGGTGGCAGCCAATCTCCCGAGGCCAGGGAATCTATGACCTGGTGGAGCTTTTAAGCAGAAACCTAGAGGGGCAGGATATTTTTAAAGTTTCTTGCAGGCCCCCAGTTTTTGCAGTGAAAGCGCCAGAGTGGGGAACAGCTTTGACAGGATGGAAATGATTAGAGGGAACATTGGTCTAAGTTCCAATGCTAAACTAGTGGCAAAACTTCAGTGGAGGCAGGAGTAGGACACAGGGGTGTGTCTACACAGCAGGGCTTAACTCAAAAAAATATGCAAATTTAGCGACATCAGTTGTATAGCTTATTTCAAAATAGTTTATTTTGAAATTGGGAGCATCTACACAGAACTTATTCTGAAATAGAGCACTCTTCCTCCGACTTCCCTTACTCCTCGTACAATGAGGGTTAGAGGCATTGGAGTAGAAAAGAGGAGACTGAGGGGGGATATGATAGAGGTCTATAATATCATGAGTGGTGTGGAAAGGGCTGATAAAGAAAAGTTATTTATTAGTTCCCTAAATAGAAGAACTAGAGGACACCAAATGAAATTAATGGGTAGCAGGTTTAAAACTAATAAAAGAAAGTTCTTCTTCACACAGCGTGTAGTCAACCTGTGGAACTCCTTGCCAGAGGAGGCTGTGAAGGCTAGGACTATAATAGAGTTTAAAGAGAAGCTAGATAATTTCATGGAGGTTAGGTCCATAAAAGGCTATTAGCCAGGGGATAAAATGGTGTCCTGGGCCTCTGTTTGTCAGAGGCTGGAGAGGGATGGCAGGAGACAAATCACTTGATCATTGTCTTCGGTCCACCCTCTCTGGGGCACCTGGCGCTGGCCACTATCGGTAGACAGGATACTGGGCTAGATGGACCTTTGGTCTGACCCAGTACGGCCGTTCTTATGTTCTTATGGAGTAAGAAGTCCTCCAGCTTGATAGTAGTTCGACATTTCAAAGTAACTGCCTATTGTATAGATGTGGACTACATTATTGTGAAAGAACACTAGTTATTTAGAAATAACTGTGCTGTGTAGACGCACCCAGGTAGGGCTGGTGACAGACAATGCCAGGCCCCGGGCAATGGTAGTGGGGACTTGGCTCCATGTCGCCCACAAGGGGCAATGCCTCAGGTGGAAGGAAGGGGGGCTAAGGGCAGCCAGCCCATAGCACTTCCTGGACTCCATTGTCCCTCCTCCAGCCAGCCCTCATCACTGCCTGGACTGCGCTGTGTGGGGCTCTGGTTTTGATTTAAAGATCCCACAGTTCTGGCTGTTGCCGTAGAAGCAGCAGCCCAGAGCCTTTTTAAATCACCAGGCCCTGAGACAACTGACACTTTTACCATTTCCCTCCTCCCCACTCACACACCCTCCCCCTCAGCAGTGGCCTGGGCAGAGAGGAATAGTATTGGCTAATTTTAAGATAATCAGTCCAGGCTTTTGCAACTCATCAATCGCTGCGATATTTTGCATGTATCTTAATCCCTTAGCTGGGCCAGTGTTTTAATTAAAGTGAGAGATTAGAATAATACCAAGAGAGCTGATCTATTATGTTTCCAGCTTCTTCCCCTACAATGGACTCCCCACTATTCTAGATTGTTGGGATCAATTACACTCTAATTTCTTCTCCCGGCCCTCCCAGCACATCTAGCCAGCTGCAGTGTAAACAAAATCACAGCAGCCGGGCCCAGTCATGGGCCCAGATCCCACGCTGCTGATCACAATGTACTAGGGATGTTAAGAAGCAGAAAATGTGCTCATCGTGTAATTGATAGAATTTTTATCAACCACATGATTAGCTAATAAGGGGAGGCACTTAAAGCGCTCGGTCCCCGTCTGGGACCTACCACTGGTGCAGCTTTGCCATTTAAAACATAGTAGGAGCCAGGTGGGAAGGCTGCTTGACTCCTACTACATTTTCAATGCAAAGCTGCAGCAGGGTTTGGACCCGGACCTGACATGAGCTGGAACTGAGCTGGGCTGCCTGCTTATCCAGCTCCTACTCTGTTTTAAATTGCAAAGCTGCAGTGGGGATAGGACCTCCTTCCCCTCGCTGCAGCTCTGCATTTAAATGCATATAGTCGATAGCATTAACTGATAAGCTTTAGCTTATCGGTTAATTGGTTAATTAACTACACTACGACATCCCTACAATGTACATGTTATCCACCAATTTATGAGTCAGAGCATTAATAGGCCCTTACTTGACACATGGGACACCATTGTCATAAAAATACAGCGTTCTAATTAAGGAAGAACTTTTCAGTAGCTTTAGTTATAGCGCATTAGCACCCCACAAAGACCTCCAACACCTCTATGGTTCTCATAATTAGTGGGAAAACAACCCCCCCCAAATATTCATGAACGGTCACGTAGGAAACTAACACCAAGCTTCCTGCATCTGAAGCATATGCTTGTACCCCTCCCACTCTGATTAAAAGAAGGGATCTCTTGTAAGAGCAACCTACGGAGCTCCCAGAATCTGCAAATCAGAGAGTAGCAGCAGAAGATGATGACTGGCTTTGTGTTTACACCTTCCAAATATGGACTTCGTTTGCCAGATATCATACAGAATCCATCGCCATGGAGAGAGAGAGCATGAGACCAGACGAATATTAGACAGGCTGCAACCTGAAATTTTTACCAGACAAATATTGTGAGGGAGAAGATGGGGAGAGAAAGATAAAGGAAAATCCATCATCTCTTAGGCAGTAGCAGACATTTTCTTGTCTCCAGACTGAGACTATATCACTCAGAAATTGCAGAGTGAAGCAAGAACAGCCTCCAGGGAGCAAGTTTGTGCTAATGAGTTAACACACAGATTGGATCCTATTAGGTGATGTATTTTACCCAGCAGACCTTTAAGTAAAGCTATTTTTCACTTTTTTTTCCCCAGCATGTATGCCCATGCATGGATCTCAGAAGGATGTCTTGCTCTATGGCACAGCAAGAACAGGTGCAGGCTATCCAGGACATCTGCAGCTTAGAAAAAAACTTTCTACTTGTAAACCTCCCATATTGGTGCCATTACTCTAATGACAGCTAACCTAAGAATTCATCAGTTTCACAGGATACAGACAGTGCTGCCTACAAACTATGGGCCTGTTTCTGATCTCATGTCAGTGCAAGTTAGGAGTAACTCAACTGTAGTCAGTTAGTAGTGATGGCATAAAGTAGGTGTAAGAGGAGAATCAGGCCCTATGTCTACTCCAATATCATGATGGCAGTCCACTTTTGAAAAATCTACAAAGAAACTCATGCAGGTGGATAAAATGCAATATATGAAACAATGTGGATATGGAAAAGGGGGCCACAAGACATAGCTGATATAACGACATATCATAGAATCATAGAACCATAGAGCTGGAAGAGACCTCAGAAGGTCATCAAGTGCAGCCCCCTGCTCTAGGCAGGACCAATCCCAACTAAATCAACCCGGCCAGGGCTTTGTCAAGCCGAGACTTAAACACCTCTAGGGATGGAGACTCCACTACTTCCCTAGGGAACCCATCCCAGTGCTTCACCACCCTCCTAGTGAAACAGTTTTTCCTAATATCCAACCTGGACCTCTCCCACTGCAACTTGAGACCATTGCTCCTTGTTCTGCCATCTGTCACTACTGAGAACAGCCTCTCTCCATCCTCTTTGGAACCTCCCTTCAGGAAGTTGAAGGCTGCTATCAAATCCCCCCTCACTCTTCACTTCTGCAGACTAACCAGACCCAACTCCCTCAGCCTCTCCTCATAAGTCATATGCTCCAGCCCCCAATCACTTTCCTCTCATCCAAGTGTCTCAAAATGGATTCCTTAAGGATCCCTTCCATGATTTTTCCAGGTAAGACTGACTGGCCTATAGTTCCCTGGATCGTCCTTCTTCCCTTTTTTGAAGATGGGCACTACATTTGCCTTTTTCCAATCATCTGGGATTTCCCCCGATCTCCACGACTTTTCAAAGATAATGGCCAAAGGCTCCTCAATGACATTTGCCAACTCCCTCAGGGTATGTCTACACTAGAAAGTTAGTTCGAACTAACGGACGTTAGTTCGAACTAACTTTCCTATGCGCTACACTAGCGCTCCGCTAGTTCGAATTTGAATCGAACTAGCGGAGCGCTTAGTTCGAACTAGGTAAACCTCATTTTACGAGGACTAACGCCTAGTTCGAACTAGCTAGTTCGAACTAAGGGCTGTGTAGCCCTTTAGTTCGAACTAGTGGGAGGCTAGCCCTCCCCAGGTTTCCCTGGTGGCCACTCTGGCCAACACCAGGGAAACTCTATGCCCCCCTCCCGGCCCCGGACCCCTTAAAGGGGCACGGGCTGGCTACGGTGCCCGTGCCAGGTGCAAGCCTGCCAGCACCCAGCTAGCAGACCCTGCACCTGGCACGGCACAGAGCCACCCACCCGATGCCCCCCAGCCCACCCCCTCTTGCCGGGACCAGGCTGGCGGCTCCCGGGAGCTTGCCCTGGACCGCAAGAGGCGGGCACCTTCCTGGGCTAGTGCGGACATCGTGGACCTCGTCCACGATCTCCGCACTAGGCACAGGAAAGTGGCCGTCTAGGGCAGGAGAGCTGCCAGCCTGGCCACCCAGGACCAGGTGTGCATGAAAATCAAGGGGGTCCACTGAGACCCCCGACACTGAGCCCTGAGCTTACAATGGCCGTCCTGGGTCAGACCAAAGGTCCATCTAGCCCAGTAGCCTGTCTGCCCACAGCGGCCAACCCTAGGGACCCTGGAGGGGATGGACCGAAGACAATGACCAAGCCATTTGTCTCGTGCCATCCCTGTCCAGCCTTCCACAAACTTTGGGCAGGGACACCACTCCTACCCTCTGGCTAATAGGACTCCATGGACCCAACCTCCATGACTTGATCTCACTTCCCTTTAAACTCTGTTCTAGTTCTAGCCTTCACAGCCTCCTGCAGCAAGGAGTTCCACAGGTTAACTATTTGCTTTGTCAAGAACAACTTTCTCTTACTAGTTTCAAGCCTGCTACCCATTCCTTTCCTTTGGTGTCCTCTAGTCCTTCTTTATGGGAACTCATGAAGAACTTTTCTGAATGCACCCTCTCCACCCAACCCCTGCTTTTACAGACCTCTATCCTGTCCCCCCTCCGTCTCCTCTTTTCTAAGCTGAACAGTCCCAGTCTCTGTAGCCTCTCTTCATCTGGGACCTGTTCCCAACCCCTGATCATGTTAGTTGCCCTCCCCTCTCCCAGCCTTTCTCTTCCCCTCTCCCACCTCCTTTTCCCAGTCTCCCCCAGTTTTTTTCAATAAAGACAGAGTCAATGTTGGAAGAAACGTTATCTTTATTTTGTACATCAATAAGAAGGGGGGCTAGGGAAGGGCAAGTGGAAGGAGGTGAGGGAGGAATGGGGTACGAGCCCCCGATGGGGAGGACTGGGCTGGCTCTGCGGGCTTCTGGGGGTGGAAGCTCTCCTGCAGCCCCCCAATTACTCCCTCTCCCCAGATGGCAGCCTGCGGCAAGTGCAGCCGGGCTGATGGCCGAGTGGTGTGATGTGCCCAGTGTGGGCACTCAGGGCACTCCAAGCCAGAACTTCTTTGCAAGCGGGGCACCCCTTAGAACTGTGTGTCCGGGGTGGGGGTCGGGACCCTTTAAGCGCAGCCCTCGGCTAGCCTGAGACAGTATCTCCATGCTCTAAGTCCTCCTTTTATGCCCTGCCGGCACTGCTTCCGGCCATCCTTAAGCCCTGTTCAGAGTCCACTCAATGTGGACTTACTAGTTCGAACTAGCAAAACGCTAGTTCGAACTAGTTTTTAGTTCTAGATGCGTTAGTTCGAACTAGCTTAGTTCGAATTAACTAATTCGAACTAAGTTAGTTCGAACTAGCGCTGTAGTGTAGACGTACCCTCCGTACCCTCGGATGCATTAAGTCCGGACCCATGGATTTGTGTACATTTAGCTTTTCTAAATAGTTCCTAACCTGTTCTTTACCCACCACGGGCTGTCCATCTTCATCATCTTGTGTCACTTAGCGCAGAAGTCCAGGAGCCGACCTTATCCGTAAATACAGAGGCAAAGAAAGCATTGAGTACTTCAGCTTTCCCCACATCATCTGTCACTAAGTTACCTCCTTCATCCATTAGGGGCCGCACACCCTCTCTGATCACCTTCTTCTTGTTAACATGCCTGTAGAAACCTTTCTTGTTATCCTTCACATCCTTAGCCAGTCGCAATTCCATTTGCGCTTTCACCTTCCTCATAATCCCCCGGCATTCTCGAGCTATACCTTTAAACTCCTCCCTGGTCATTTGTCCAAGTTTCCACTTTTTGTTAGCTTCCTTTTTGTGCTTAAGTTCACCAAGGATTTCCCCTGTAAGACTTCATCCTCTCTGATCGAGCGTGGGGGCCAACACTTGGGCCTCCAATCCTCTAATTTTTAATTCCAAAATGTTGACCAGCTTGCACTTCGTGCAGATGAAATTTGTTCTTTCTTCCGGGAGGGAGACAAACATGGCACAAGCTGTGCAGGTAACAACAGCAGACCTATCACCATCCATCGCTGCTGTCCTGGAGAATGGATTTAAAAAGAAAGGCAAGAGAACCTCGCCCCCTTCCCAACTCCCTCTCTAAACTCCCTGTTAGAACTCACCTGTTTGCAAGCTCCTTGGTCGCTTGTCCACTGCCTTATAAAGCCCTGGAGTGCCTGAAAGTCCCTCCCCCTACCAAGGCTCAGCCAATCAGCAGAGGCTTCTAGAATTCAAACTTTAATTAGAAGCCAACAGCTTCCACCTGCCAATCACAGAACACACTCCATGAAGGGGAGGGGGAGGGCAAAGGGGAAGTGGGGGGAAAAAAAAAGCCTCACTCACAAACACGGGGGAAAAAACAAACAAAACAAAAAAAGAACACCCACCAACCCTCACTCACAAACATAAGCTCAGCACACAGCAAGAAAGCCCCAAACACAACACAACCAAAGCCCTCTCTGCGACACCACCTGCGCAACCACGCATTTACGTCCTCAATTCGACGATCCCTGCCCAGTCCTTTCCCTTCAACAGGGAGGATGGACGAGAACACTGTTTGTGCTTCCCCTCGCTCTTCTATTCTGCAGACTAAATAAGCCCAAATCCCTCAGCCTCTCCTCATAGGTCATGTGCTCCAGCCCCCTAATCATTTTGGTTTCCCTCTGCTGGAACATCTCCAATGCGTCTACTACCTTTCCATAGTGGGGGGCTGTCAAGGTTAAATCCTCACTCTGGCACGATGAATGCAGAAGTGGGGGCCTGCAAAAGTATCCCAAAACCTTATCTTTCCAGGCTTTGGTATAAAGCTTCCCCCCCAAAAATCCTAAAAACCTAGATTTTGGGGATAAAAATCCACTGCCACCATCCAAGAAACGGTAAGAAAACCAGGGAAGAGATCACTTGGGAAATCTCAGCCCTAAAGTAAAACCAGGACACAATTAACCAATATCAGGTTAATAAAAAAAGAGAGAAAGAACTTTTATTATCACCACAATACTCCTGTTACAAGCATAATGACTAGATGGAAAAGTCACCAATTAATATACTCATGGGGGGCCCCTATGGGCCAAAAGCTTAGTTACAAAGGAGAGGAAAACCCATTTTGAAATGCACAGACATTAGATTCCCATTCCCATTCCCAAACCATAAAACAATAAAACCTAACGGATTTATCTAACCTTTACCCCATTTACAGATAGTGAAGAGTCTTTTCTTGGAGAGGGACATTGTGTCTGTCCCCCTCAATATCTGGAGAGAAACTGCTCAGTGACAAAGAAGGGAAAAAGAAAGAGTTACTCACCTGTGCTGTAACGTCTGTTCTTCGAGATGTGTGTCCCTGTGAGTGCTCCACTGAAGGTGTAGGGCTTGTCCCGGCACCGCAGTCTAGAGAATTTTCTCTAGCAGTAGCCCCTGGCGGACTGAGCATGCACAGAAGCCGTCTCACGCCATTTGAGCCTTTTCTGTGTCGCGCAGTCTGTCTCACCAGTTCCTCCTAGCCAGAACATCTGAAAGATAGAAGGACAATAGTTCCGAAGCAGGGAGGAGGGCGGGTCACGGAGCACCTACGGGGACACACATTTCAAAGAACAGATGTTACTACACAGGCGATGAACTCTTCTTCTTCAAGTAGTGTCACCGTGGGTGCTCCACTGAAGGTGAGTATGAAGCAGTAGCCCAGTACTGATATTGTGCTTCGGCGTTATCGTCTCTGCACCGAGGAGAGGACTGCGTGAGCCACTGCCACGTCTGTAGCTAGGATGTGATCAAGGGCATAATGCCTGGCGAAGGTCAATGTGGAAGACCAGGTAGCGGCACGGCATATGTTGCTCAGAGGTACGTCTTTGAGAAAAGCCGTAGAGGTAGCCACACTTCTGGCCAAATGTACCTTTGGTTTGCAAGGCAACAATTTGTTACGTAGAGAGTAGCAGCGAGTGATGCAAGATACGATGTGAGATGAGATAAGCTGTGAAGACAGTTGCTGGCCTTTGGAGCGGTCCGTCACTGACAGCAACAGGCGCTGTGATTTTCGAAAAGCGTGCATCCTGTCTAGGTAAAAGGCAAGCGCTCTCTTGATGTCCAGGGTATGTAGATGTGCGTCCTCTGCGGTAGAATGCGGCTTCGGGTAGAAGGTGGGTAGAGTAATAGGTTCGTTAATGTGGAACGATGAATTAACCTTCAGTAGGAACGTTGGATGACTGCGCAGCATCATTCCCTGTTCAGTAAACAATGTATAGGGAGGATCAGCAGAAAGCGCTGCTAACTCGCTCATGCAACGTGATGTGATGGCAGATATGATGGCAAGCAGAAATGTAACTTTCATAGTGAAAGTCCGTAGATCGCAAGTCGCTAGTGGCTCAAACGGTGGACGAGTGAGGGTATCCAGGACTAGGCCTAGATCCCAAGGTTCCAGAAGCGGTTTGCATGGAGGATAGAGGTCTGGAATGCCTTTCAAAAACCTCCTGGTAAGTGGATGTGCGAAGACTGAGGTGCCATCGATGGGGGGATGGAAGGCAGAAATTGCTGCTAAGTGGACCTTAAGCGAAGACATTGTTAGGTTTTCCAATTTTAGGTAAAGAATGTAATCCAGAATATGTTGGATGGGCACAGATAGAGGATCAGTATTCTTTATCTCACACCAGGACTGGAAGTGACGCCATTTATAAACGTAGGATTTCGATGTGCGGATGAAGGAGTGTGCCATGTTGTTGTGACAGTAAGCTGTATAACTGTGGCAGTTGCCACGGTTGGGATGTGGACTTCCACATTAGTTGGGTCAACCATGTCTGATGGGGACAAAAGGGTGCTACCATTATCACCGTTGCCCCATCCATGTCTGTCTTCTCTAGCACCCGTGATAAGAACATAGAACATAAGAACATAAGAATGGCCGTACTGGGTCAGACCAAAGGTCCATCTAGCCCAGTATCCTGTCTGCCGACAGTGGCCAGCACCAGGTGCCCCAGAGAGGGTGGACCGAAGACAATGATCAAGCGATTTGTCTCCTGCCATCCCTCTCCAGCCTCTGACAAACAGAGGCCAAGGACACCATTTTATCCCCTGGCTAATAGCCTTTTATGGACCTAACCTCCATGAATTTATCCAGCTTCTCTTTAAACTCTATTATAGTCCTAGCCTTTACAGCCTCCTCTGGCAAGGAGTTCCACAGGTTGACAACACGCTGTGTGAAGAAGAACTTCCTTTTATTAGTTTTAAACCTGCTACCCATATATATAAGCGGGATCAGGGGGAAGGCATACAGGAGGCGGTGCGTTCCCTAATTGATAAGGAAGACATCTCCCTGAGAAGTGCTCCCTATACCTGCTCTTGAGTAGTAGAGATGGGACTTCTTGTTGCATCAAGTAGCAAAAAGGTCCATGGTAGGGTATCCCCAGGTCTCAAAAAGGCTGTGGGCTACTTTGTCGAGCAGGTCCCACTCATATTGTAAGTGAAAGGTCCTGCTCAGAGAATCAGCGATGGTGTTGCTCTTGCCTGGGAGGTATGCGACTGTGAATATAATTCCATGGCGGATAGCCCAATTCCAAAGGTGAATGGACTCTGCACAGAAGGATTGGGATCTGGCACCCCCCTGTCGGTTGATATAGTAGACCGTGCAGATATTGTCGGTAAGAATTTGCACTGTGACTCTGTGGATCCCATGCAGGAAATGTTTGCAGGCGTTGAACCCTGCCCATAACTCCAAGTTTATATGGAGGAGGGACTCATGATGTGACCATAGTCCCTGGACCTGGAGATGCCGCATATGCGTTCCCCAGCCAACCAGGGATGCATCCGCAGTGATCTGGACAGATGGTCTCTGAGCATGAAAGGGGACGCCCGCCAATGTATTGTTTGAATCGCGCCACCATATAAGGGAATCCCTCACGTGCCTGGGGACAACCATAAGTTTGCAAGTACTATGGATGCCTGGCTTATGGTCTGGCCCACGAAAGCTCATCACCTATTTAACCATCTTGTTAGTCTTTAAAGTGCTACACAGTCCTGGTTTTTGTGTTGGCTTGTAAATTGTGAGTACCCAATGCTGAAGGCACCGTAAGTGAAGTCGTGCATGGGGAACAACGTACGTGGCAGCCGCCATGTGCCCCAGGAGCTTCAGGCATGTAAGTATGAACATTCTGGGGGCAGTGAGCAGGATATTTCCTAGGTCTTGAATAATCTGGGACCTGTCAAGAGGTAGGTATGCAGCAGTGGCCCCGGAGTCCAGTATCACCGTGATGAACTCGAGAGACTGGGACGGGGTCAAGGAAGACTTTGGTACATTGACAATGAGGCCCAGAGCTTCAAATGTGTCCCTGGCTGTATTGATGGCAGCTCGCACCTCGTCTGCAGTAGGGGCCTTCAAGAGACCATCGTCCAGGTAAGGAAAAATTGTGATGCTGGTACGCTGGAGGTGGTGGCTATGACACTAGGGTTTTGTAGAATACTCTCAGCACTGCTGAGAGGCTGAACGGAAGCACCGTGTACTGATCATGATCGTCGCCGAGTGTGAAACGGAGGAATCTCCTGTGGGCCGGGTGCACAGTCACGTGGAAATACGCATCCTGGTGGTCGAGGGACGCGAACCAGTCCCCTTTGTTCAGTACTGGAATGATAGAGACTAACGTAACCATCTTGAATTTTTGTTTTCGTAGGTGACGATTGAGTTTGTGGAGATCCAGGATAGGCCTCAATTCTCTGGACTTCTTTTGCATGAGGAAGTACCGAGAATAGAAGCCTCTGCCTCTGAATTAATATGGACCCTCTCTACTGCCCTGATGGTAAGTAGACATGAGACCTCCTGCTGCAGCAGAGGCTCATGAGGGGGTCCCTGAAAAGGGATGGGAGCGGTGAGGTGGGAAGGGGCTGAGTGGAAAAGGGAATGGTGAGGCAGGATGTAATGATCTCCCTGACCCACTGGTCTGTAGTTATGGCAAACCAGCAGGGATGATATGGCCTCAAGCGATGGTGAAATAATTTGGTTACTTCAGGGGAAGCCTCCAGAAGAGGAATAGTGCACAGTCCCGCGACTGACATGTCAAACTTGCTGTCGGGATTGTTGCTGGTTCAATGTCTTGCTTGGTTGTTGACGTCGCCGTTGAGGCCGTTGTCTTTGCCTTGGTTGGTCATAAAATCTGAAGCGGGGTGCAGCATATGAAAATGGTCTTTGTCTGTTATAGGGACCGACTCTCTTGCATCTAAACGGTGGCGTATACATTCTGAACATCCTCAGGATGGTGCGAGAATCTTTCCTGGAATGGAAAACCTAGTCAGTGTTCTATGCAAATAAAAACCGACTATCAGAGGATAAGTCCTCCACTTTGGGCGGGAGGTCCTTGGGTACGGAAGCCAAGTGAAGCCAGGAAGCGTGGCGCATGACCACCGAGGTTGCTGTGGTCTGGGAGGCCGTGTCGGCGATATCCAGGGCAATTTGAAGTGCAGAGCGGGCTGCCGTGTAGCCCTCCTACACCATGGCCTTCAGGACTTGTTTCTTAGACTTAGGCAAATATTCTATAAGAGGGTATGTCTACACTACCACCCTAGTTCGAACTAGGGTGGTTAATGTAGGCGACCGGAGTTGCAAATGAAGCCCGGGATTTGAATTTCCCAGGCTTCATTTGCATATTGCCGGGCGCCGCCATTTTTAAATGTCCGCTAGTTCGGACTCCGTGCCCGCGGCTACACGCGGCATGGACTAGCTAGTTCGGATTAGGCTTCCTATTCCGAACTACCGGTACACCTCGTTCCACATACTCAGAGGAACCAACTTGGACTAATTGTCAAAATTGTGATTTGCAAGTTGGGCCGAGTAATTGGCCATCCTGAGGGTTGTTGTGACCAAAGAGTAAACTTTTCTGCCCAGCAGATCCAGCTGTTTTGCTTCCTTGTCAGGCGCTGTGTTCCTGCCTTGTGCTGGTTTTGACTTCTGTTGGGCCACATCCACAACAATGGAGTTGGGCTGGGGATGCGTGAAAAGAAACTTTGCATCCTTGGCATCAATGAAATATTTCTTATCGGTGCATTTGTTAGTTGGCAGCATGGAAGCTGGAGTCTGCCATATATCATTAGATATTTCTAGGATCGTTTCATCAAAGGGGAGAGCTAGCTTTGATTTATTTGATTGTTGCAAATTCGTCAGGACAGCATGTTGTTTTTGTGGCACGTCAGAGGTGCGTAAGTTCTGAGAATGGTCTACTCTTTTGAATAATTCTTGAAATTGTTTATAGTCGTCTACAGGGGAAGAGTTGCTGTGAAAGACTGCATTGTCTGGTGAGGAAGACGATTGATCAGTCGGAGAGCCCATATGCTGCTCTTCACAGGTGGGAGACTGATTATTATCCCTCTCATGTTGGGTGGGAGTTGAGTGGGCGTTGGAGGAGCTTGCCCGGGAGGTAAGATGTCTGAGTCCGAAGTTGTGGTGAGTGTGACTGAAGACGCTCTGGTGATACAGGTGGTGAACGGACCATGAGGCAGGAGTGTGAGCGCTCTCGGTAGTATATTGACTACCATGATGAAGCCCATTCGGGGAGCGGCGTGGAGAGTAGGAACTCGCACTCCTGTATCGAGAGTAGTGTGAGCATGGAGAGGACACTGGAGATCCTGTTTGTACCGTGTACCCATTTGCAACGGTGATCATGAGCGATACGAACAATGGTAGCGTAAAGGTGTGAGAGATCGCTGTGGGGACCTCCAATAGCGTCGTGAGGGTGATCTGTAGCACTTATGGTCATGTTTGTCGAAGTGACGGTAAAGTGAAGGAGAAGGCTCGGGGGAAAACACAGCCCTATTGGGGCTGGGTGATGGTGTGCACACACTGAGCTTTCTTCTGGGCTTTGGTCAGTACCTTGGCTCTTAGTAAAGGAGGAACCATGGGTACCGGACTAACCAGTACAGAGATCATGGAACTCGACTCTGACAGTTCCCAGCCGATGGATGGTGATCTGGGCATGGAGGTAGATGATGCCGGTGCTGGACTCAAGTCTCATGGCATGGGCGGTGCAGCAACAAGCTTCAGTGCTGAATAAGAGGATGTCGGATGTTGCTCAATCGGTGCCGCTTCAGTTGTTGGTGCCATTTCGGCTCTCGGCGTCATTGGTGGTGCCGCATCAGCCCTTGGCACCGCTCTCGGTGCTGGCTCGGGTCTCGGCGCCGCTGACAGTGCCATCTCAGCCCTCGGCGCCGCTCTTGGTGCTGGCGTGGCTCTCGGTGCCAGCTCAGCCCCCGGAGCAGCTAACGGTGCGCACGCATAAGTACCCTCAGTGCCTTCAGCTCTCAGTGCCATTCTCAGTGCCGCTTGGCTTCATGGTGCCGCTGTCGCCATGCACTCACGACGTCGGCACCAACATAGAGGAAATCGCGGGGCTAAGTGCCGAAGTACTGTGGGCCTTGAATGACTTCCCCTCAGAGTGCCTAGGCAGCAGCCCCGATGTGCTCGGTGCATCTCCCGCACTTACACTCCAAGGTGGAGAGGAGCTCTTCCCTTCATGGGACTTATGCACCACCGGAGCATCCATTTGTTGTCCCGTAGATGGCGGGTGAAGCGCTTTGTTAAAGAGCAGCATTTTAAGCTGCATCTCCCTGTTCCGCCTGGTATGGGCAGTTAGCTTGGAACAATGGGTGCACTTTTGGGGATATGCCCTTCTCCCAAGCACCATATGCATTGGGAATGGCTGTCTGATGCTGGCATGGCATCTCCACATGATGCGCATTTCTTAAAGCCGGGCATGGTGGTTAAGGAACGTCCGTCAGACTAAGTCTAAGAGGGCCTGCGTACTAACAGGGAACTATATACAACGGCTCTCTCTATATAAAAAGATTTGTTTTTAAACTACACTAACTAAGTAGAAACTGTAAAACTAACTATAACTATGAGGTAGGGGCTAAACTGGGATGAAAAGATATATGCTAAATGTTATTCTCGGTTTCTCCTCTGGGCGGAGGTAGGAGCTCATCCCAACTCCGTCTGCGACCGTGGATGGTTAGGAGGAACTGGTAGGACGGACCGTGCGACGCAGAAAAGGCGCGAACGACGCGAGATGGCTTCTGCGCATGTGCAGTCCACCAGGGGCTACTGCTAGAGAAAACTCTCTGGTCTGCGGCACCGGGACAAGCCCGACACCTTCAGTGGAGCACCCACGGGGACACAACTTGAAGAAGAACCAAAAATTCCTTTGTCCCACTTTGAAATTCCTACCTGCATTTTTATCGGCTGCCTGCTACCTGGCTAGGTACAGTTAACTCCTTAATCCCCAGGCTGCTGGCTAACCCATGACAGGGGCCCAGAACTGGACACAGAACTGGATGTGGCCTCACCAGAGTCGAATAAAGGGGAATGATCACTTCTCTAGATCTGCTGGCAATGCTCCTCCTAATGCATCCTAATATGTCATTAGCCTTCTTGGCTGCAAGGGCACACTGTTGATTCATATCCAGCTTCTTATTCACTGTAATTCCCAGGCCCTTTTCTGCAGAACTGCTACTTAGCTGGTTGGTCCCCAGCCTGTACCAATGCTTGGGATTCTTCCATCCCAAGTGCAGGACTCTGCACCTGTCCTTGTTGAACCTCATCAGATTTCTTTTGGCCCAATCCTCTAATCTGTCCAGGTCACTCATGCAGTATAGCAATACTGAGATCCCCAATATCTGGGCATGGCCCCTTAGAATCCGAGGGCTGGAAAAGACCTCAGGAGTTATTGAGTCCAGCCCCCTGCCCAAGGCAGGACCAATCCCAACTAAATCATCCCAGCCAGGGCTGTGCCGAGCCTTGGCTTTAACTTCCTGGGTGCCTTTCAAGATTTCATTCAACTCGTTTTCCCAGATATTCAAGGAGAATACAGAAAAAGGTGTTTTCTAGTGGTGAGATCAGGGAATGGACTCCCAGATCCCTGGTTTCGATTCCCCGTTCTGATCCTAACGTGCTGGCTGACCTTGGAAAGGTCGTTTTCTCCATGTGTCAATTTCCCCATCTGGACTAAAGGTAGCACCTATCTCTCTGTGATCATGACTGATTTATGAAAAGTGTTAGTCTTTTTCACCATTAGGGAGGCTGTGTTGCCTAGTGGACAGAAGACTGGACTGCTACTGCAGAAACTGGGGCTCTACTCCTGGCTCTGTGACTGGCTGCCTGGGGGACTCTGGACAAGTCACCTCATTTTAGTTCCCCCATCTGTGAAATGAACTCATGATCTGGATCTCCTCTGTAAAGCACTCTGGGACTTATGGATAAGACACTGTATTAAGAGGCAGGCATTATTGTTAATAATGCCCCGCAGTGATAGCAATTTTTACTGTACCTGGTCAGTTTTGAACACCAATGGGAAACAAATTCTCCCTCCTGCCTCCACTCACCATGGGTAGTACAATGCTTCCCATCCCAGATGCGTTGGGATGCCCATCTATGACAACATGGAAACCACTCTTCTGAATAGCTCCTCGGGGAAAGAGAAACCATCATGGCAGAGAAAGGTGAAAACTTTACACACATCGCAAGGGATGCTGGCTCCTGGCAGAAACAAATGGATCTTTCCCTTGTTCCATTTGTACAACAGACCCATTGAATCAATCAACACCAGGGAGTACAATCCTTTACTTTCATATGACCATCAAAACAGGCTGTTTGTTTGCTAACTGCTGTGACAGAGCCAGGGTATGTTTTTGTAATAATGTATATGCTATTGGATTGTCATTGGAACACAAGGAGAACACGCACAGCACAATGACACATTCTCCCACATCTTTTCCTTTAAGAAACAATGGAGTATTTGCATCATTTGCATCTTGCCGGGCGCCGCCATTTTAAAATCCCCGTTAGTGCGGACTCCGTGCTCGTGGCTACACGCGGCACGGAGTAGGTAGTTCGAATTAGGCTTTCTAATTCGAACTACCGTTACACCTCGTGGTGTAGAAAGCCTAATTCGAACTACCTACTCCGTGCCACGTGTAGCCGCGGGCACGGAGTCCGCACTACCGGGGATTTTAAAATGGCGGCGCCCGGCAAGATGCAAATGAAGCCCGGGATATTTAAATCCCAGGCTTCATTTGCAACTTCGATTGCCTACATTAGCCACCCTAGTTCGAACTAGGGTGGTAGCGTAGACATACCCCCAGAGACTAAGATTTCATAAATCAAATATCTCAAGGAGGGCCATTTCTAATTAGCAAATTAGGCGATAAAATTCCTTTGGGAAGATGTTGCACCATGACACATAAGGGTTCAACAGAGATTGCAAAAAGGACTAAAGAACAGAGGGAAATACGTCAGGGGCTTTGCTGAGAAAGAGAGGGGAGTGTTTATAAATTCCAGAGTCACATGATTATTGTTTGCGCAAGACTCGGCAAGAAGGTGAAAAGAAATGTAGCCAAACAGGACACAGCGTGATAAGCACAAAGAACAGGAAACAAGCTAGCTACTCCAACAGGCCTGCATATTTTATTTATTGTTCAACTTCATCTTGGGATCCGGAGTCCACCCAGAGCTCCACTCCTATTCCACAAGAGACCAAAAGTTTCATTACTCCACTATAATAACGTTAATTAACCTAAAAAAATATTTATGCAAATACAGGTTCTCAAGCCCCCATTTCTTTCTCATTTGGAGCCAACTGCTAATTAAGTGGAAGTGCAACAAAGTGAGGAATTGTAGGATTGTGGGTGGTGGCAGACGGGAAATAGATGCCATAAATTCAATGTCAGAGAATTATTGGGACCATCTAGTATGAGTTGCGAGGAGGAGGGAGAGAGGAATACTGCTCCTCAGTGCTTTATAGGTTTAATAATGAAAGGCTCACAGACCCCAACCATCTCAAAGCGCATTGCTGTACACACAGGTATATTAAATCATTCTGCATCATGGTTCCCCGAAAGATTAAGTCAATGTACACAGAAGTGTATGGATCATTTCACCCAGCCATGCAACACTGTAGTGGTTTAACAGCAAGACTGCACTGTAGAATAGAAAACCATTCGACCCAGTCAAAAGCAGAAGGGGAATCTAACTGAGTCACACAGCAGAAGGGTTCTCACCTCTGCTCTGATGAGAAAGGGCCAAGGGTTCTTTTATTACTGCAGCCAGGCTGGGCCCCATGTGTAAGCTTTTCTCTGTGCGATAGGATGCGTACCTCACCCAGTAATGCCTCAAGTATGTGGCCCTAACTGGACTTACGGATACATTCTAGCCCTTCGCCATTATCAGTCGAAAACCTCAACTATTTCTCTCCTCTTTCAAAGGAGAAATCAGAGTGTTAACACATAGCTCTGAGCTAAAGCCAATTAAAATCTCTGGGAAAAAACAAACACACACAGGGAGCTGATAATTAAAGACAGCAAACTGGTGATTAGAGACAGAATGGCACAAAACTAACTTTGTAAAATCTGTTTTGGAGGGTTTCTTAAGACTCTTCAGCCCTGACGAGTTCCCCATCACCACAGCGGTACAGTTTCAATTACATCCTAATAGGATGACAAGAGGTGGTCATTTCCTACTTTAATTAGAAAAAAAATAGGGTAAACCAACAACCGAGCTCCTCTATTTACCACTCTGCACCATGTGCTAAGAACCCCCAATGGGATGTGACATGCAATATACAACTCGATCGGATGTCCCTGCCCTGTTCTTTCATTAAACCAGCAGAACAGAACTCGGAGCATTTAATATGCACATCAGCCACCATTTTGCTGGTCTATTTGCTAATACAAATCAGTCTAATTTTTAATAACACACTATGGGTAAAAATCCTAGAATAACAGTCACGTGAAACTGCAGTTATTCTGTTCCCAATCTGAGCCATTTCTAGAGCATTTGTTACTCGATTGCCTAAAGACAGGGTGGTCTAGTGATTAGGGTGGAAGGACAAATCTCAGAGGCATGGATTCTAATGCTGGCTATGCAACTGATGTGCTATTTGGCTGCAGGTAAGTCATTTAATCTCCTTCTGTTTGCTTCCTCTTCTGCTCCTTGTCTGTAAGCTCTTTGGAACAGGGTCTCTTACTGTTCATGTATACTGCTCCTATTACAATGGAGACACATGGGGCTCTGAATTGGTATCATGTAACACTGATTATAGCTCTGACCTCTTGTAGCTACTGCCATCTTCCTTTTCTTTAAAAAATAAAACCCAAACACGCATCAAACATAGTGCCAAGTAAGACAAAGGAAGTAACACTGCCAATCAATACCACACGGCACTGCCAATCAATACCACACGGCACTGCCAATCAACTAGGATGGAGGTCAAGGCAAAGATCTAACACATGAAAGACTTTTTTGGCCTCTTCTTGGACCTGCTTTTTGCGATCACTGTGCAGCACAACAGCTCACCAGGGCTGTGTCTACACTGGCATGAATTTCCGGAACTGCTTAAAATGGAATACTATTCCGTTTTCAGTTTTTCCGGAAAAGGAGCGTCTACATTGGCAGGCTGCTTTTCCGGAAAAGCCCTTTTTCCGGAAAAGCGTCTGTGGCCATTGTAGACACGCTTTTCCGGAAAAGAGCCCTGATCGCTATTTTCGCGATCGGGGCTTTTTTCCGGAAAAGACTACTGGGCTGTCTACACTGGCCCTTTTCCGGAATAGTGTTCCGGAATAAGGACTTATGCCCGAGCGGGAGCAGAATAGTTTTTCCGGAATAGTAGAGCATCGTTGCTTTTCCGGAAATTCAAGGGCCAGTGTAGACAGCTCGCAGCTTATTCCGGAAAAGCGGCTGATTTTCTGGAATAAGTGGCCCAGTGTAGACACAGCCCAGAAGTTCATCCCCTGGGCAGGGACAGAACTCAGATCATCCTGCTCCAAGAGTGCAGGAGCTCAGAGAGAATTGATTATCTGCCGATGACAACCCTGGTCTCCTTCCACAGCTGAAGTTGGGTCGGTAATAGACATTACTTCACGCCTCACTGACCTTGTCTCCCTAGAAGCCTGGCACCAACCCAGCTACAACCACAATGCAAACAGCTGGTTATGTCAAAGTTGCTCATAGGCCTTGCCCATCACCACCTCTCTGAGAGAGAATTAGTAATGCCAAGAGTTTCTATGGCTGAATCTTTTACTACTCACCCCCTGCTACTTTGCATAGGCAGCATGGAAGCAGTACTCTGCATGCAGTGCAAGACAGACATGTGCCATTCATGTCAGTATCTGTCAATACAATACAAATAAGGGACCTGCCACACAGACCTGCGAGGCCAGGGTCCTATTGGAGGAAGGTGCTCTCCAAGTTACAATGCTAGCCAGGGAGGCCAACAGACTTGCCGGGCCCCTGAGCAAAGTGTGTTTGTGTGTGGGGAAGGGCTGACTGCATGCTTCCAGAAGAGGCACAGCCTTAGGCAGAAAGGGCTGTGTTGGAACACTCAGTCCCCAGAGCACCTCATCCCACCAGCCAGGCCTTAGCACTGCCCAGATCACACCACATGCCCTCCCACCAGCCACCCTTCAGAGGAGCCCAGAGTGCGAGGTGTGGGGCTCCAGAAGCGATTCAAAGGGCCCAGTGCAGAAGCAGTACTGGTGACTGGGAGCCCCAGGTCCTTTTGAATCCCTGAGTCTCATGGCAACAGCTCCCTTTGCCCATCCAGTCAGTAGGCCTGCACCTCTGTCCCCTGTGTGTGCACCCTCTTAGGCCCTGGCCTCTCCTGGGCAGAACACTACAGTTCTCCTGCTTACATAGAATCACAGAATCACAGAACCATAGAGCTGGAAGAGACCTTAGAAGGCCATCAAGTCCAGCCCCCTGCCGAAGGCAGGACCAATCCCAACTAAATCAACCCAGCCAGGGCTTTGTCAAGCTAAGACTTAAACACCTCTAGGGATGGAGACTCCACCAGTTCCCTAGGTAACCCATTCCAGTGCTTCACCACCCGCCTAGGGAAATAGTTTTTCCTAATATCCAACCTGGACCTCTCCCACCACAACTTGAGACCATTGCTCCTTGTTCTGCCATCTGTCACTACTGAGAACAGCCTTTCTCCAGCCTCTTTGGAACCTCCCTTCAGGAACTTGAAGGCTACTATCAACTTCCCCCTCACTCTTCGCTTCTGCAGACTAAACAGACCCAAGTCCCTCAGCCTCTCCTCATAGGTCATATGCTCCAGCCCCCTAATCATTTTGGTCGCCTTCCTCTGGACCCTCTCCAATGCATCCACATCCTTCCTGTAATTGGGGGCCCAGAACCGGACACAATACTCCAGATGTTGCCTCACCAGAGCCGAGTAAAGAGGAATAATCACATCTCTGGATCAACTGGCAATGTTCCTCTTAATGCAACCTAATATGCCATTATTCTTCTTGGCTACAAGGGCACACTATTGACTCACATCCAGCTTCTCATCCACTGTAACCCCCAGGTCCATTTCTACAGAACTACTACTTAGCCAGTCGGTCCCCAGCCTGTAACAATACTTGGGATTCTTCCATCCCACGTGCAGGACTCTACACTTGTCCTTGTTGAACTTCATCAGATTTCTTGTGGCCCAATCCTCCAATTTGTCTAAGTCACTCTGGACTCTATCCTTGCCCTCCAGCGTATCAACCTCTCCCTCCTTAGTGTCATCTGCAAACTTGCTGAGGGTGCAATCCATCCCCTCATCCAGGTCATTAATAAAGATATTGAACAAAACCGGTCCCAGAACCGAACCTTGGGACACTCTGCTAGAAACCAACCGCCGTCCTGACATGGAGCCGTTGATCACTACCCGCTGGGCCCGGCCTTCTAGCCATCTTTCTATCCATCTTACCGTCCATTGAGATGACAGGTCGTCCGGGATTTCCAGTGCAGAGGAGGATCACGTATTGCTTTCCCCTTGTTTCTCAGCCACAGAAAGATGAGACAAATGGAAGAGGTAGCTTCACCTCTCCACATGAGTGAGCACAAACGAAAAGCAGAGAGCCCAATTCCCTTGCTAACAACTCACTGCGCATTGAATACATGATGGGCTGGGGCCTCCCCCATTGATGCCTGGAGGCTTAAATGAATAATTCAGCATGTGAAAAAAAAGTTGGCTCAAATATTTCCAAGGTCTAGTGCACTCTCCTGAAATTAATGTGTGTACATTAGGAAAATTAGGAAAACGTCTGGCTTCTAGCTGGTGGCTGCAGCAGGGGAACAGCTAACTTACCAGGGCTCCTGGAGCTCTGGCCCTACCAGGAAAACTGGAACATAAAGTCAGATTAAAACACATTTACCTTCATCCCACTTCCCAGCACTGTTCCCCAGTGTCCGTTTAATGGAATGGCTCTTGTAGCTGGAGGACCCATGCAGAGCAGCTGCCCTGGGACCTATACAGTTCATGTCCCAGCAGGGGGCACCACAAAGCAACAGCAGGGAACAGACAGCCAATTGCAGAAGCCCCTGGCTAAAGCTGCCCCTGGTGGAAGAGTTGCTGAAGCAGATGCGTGTGTTGGGCTGACAGGTGGGGCTTTGAACTGAGGCAGGAGATGGGTATAACTAACTTGAATACGTGGCAAAGAAAGAAACAAGCTCCTGACGGCCTGGAGGCAGGCCAGCTGACCTTACCGGAGACGCCATGTCAGCCATGCTGACCTTTGGGATTTCTGTCAATGCAGCCTTAGCACTGTGCTTCTGGAATACCCAGAAGGGGGACACACAGCAGTGAGACTGAGAGGGGGAGCCGTGTGTGGAGGGACCCCCCAATCCTGCACCCCGTCTCCAGCAAGATGAGACTCTGCCAGCCAGTAGAATAGAGAGAGTTTATTGCTTCTCCAGGATACAGTGCAGCATAGGTGTGATGTGGACATAAGGAGTCAGGGGCTGGTAGCTCTAGACCCCTTGGGGCAGGGGTGCCTAGGCCCCTCAACTCCCAGCACTCTGCTTAGTCTGTTCTTTTTATGGTTTTCCAGCCAAAAAACTGCCCAGTTCCCAGGCCCTGCCCCCCAGCCAGGTGGCTGTTTCTGCCTCCCTTCCTTTGTCTCTCCCCCTTGTTATCAGCTCAGGCTGGGACTAGGTGTCTGGGCCAATCCACATGTGGGTGAGTCAGTGGGAATCTCACATCACAGCATGGGGGAACCCTGGGTTACAGAGCAAACAGCCCCCCCCCCCACTACGTCACACCGTGTTTGTCTGCAAGTGAAAAAACATAAAAAACGAGGAATGGCCTGGCAGCAACAAAATATATAGATGGTATCATGAGCTTTGGTGGGCGCAACCCAATTCTTCAGATGACTGGATTGAGGGTTGCGCCCACAAAAGGCCATGTTATCATCTACGTCTCTAAGGTGCTGCAGGACCATTTGTTGTTTTCTAAGTTTTATTAGCCATGAGGCTGGTATTTTGAGGAGGTTAGGAGGTAATTAGATGTTTTCCACCCTTTCCTTTGAGCCATTTTTATCCCCTTTCTGCAGACCATCACAAAGCCAAGATGTCTCATAACAACCCAGTCACTGCAATTGTACACTGGGACTGCCTGGACAAATTCATTGGTGGAGTCTCTGAACATCCCATTACACTGATGGTGTAAACATCAGTTGTCAGCTAAGGATTTTTCCATCCGTGGAAGTTTCCTGTAGCCTCCCCTGACAATCAGTATAAATGGAGCAGGGGGAAGGGCTTAGAAAGAGAGAGGGTGTCACCCTCGTCTGCAAACTCTGATTTAATAAGAGTGAGATTTTCCAAGAATTAAGCACCAGTTCCCACTAAGCTTTCACTAGGAGCTGGGTACTTAAATCTCTTTCTAGCTTTTGAAACTCCCACCAGAAAGCCCTTCTTGCTAAATCCCCAGTGCAGCTGATCAATTCAGATATGTTACACTGGCTGGCCCGGCAGATGGAAGTCCCAGGAGGTCTGTCCAACTTTGCAAAGGTGAAAGTACACATCGGTATCACCACCATTAAACCTGCACTCCCCCAAGTCCCTGCGGAATGTGAACCAGGGCACACAAACAGGTGTATTGCAGCAGACACAGTGAATTCTCCAAGGACAGTTGAGAGCAGGTATCATCCCAGTGAGCAACGCCCAGCCAAGAGATAGTGATGACAGGGGAGGGTAAACGCTAGGCAGACTGCTGCATGGAGTTGGGTGAAACTCTCATGACTCTTGTGCTCCCTGCTCACAAATACTTTGGGTAAAACAAGTGCAGAGGCACATTTATGGGTACGTTGTGGGACATCTGAGTCAGTATGAGGCGACTATATTTCCTTATGTTGAATATGTTAAAATGACTTGCGCTCAAGTGAGTCCAGTGGCAATCAATCAGAAAGGAGCAGTACAAATGTTCCAGTTAACATCCAGCTGACTGAGCCCATGGAACTGCGTAGCTGGACTGCATCTGGCCCCCCTGGCGGCGCTCTCCATCCTCCTTGTCTGAACGGGTTCCCAGGACAGACCCACCTGGAGCCCGTCTTCCTGAGGCAACACATGGGAAGAGACACGGAGGAGCAGTTGGGATGGGGGCATAGCAGGAGAAGACACCATGAGAAGGAGCATGGAAAGGACCAATGGGTGGGTAGTAGAGGCAACAAGTCACCAGTCATCTGGCATCTGCTCACACTCACAAACCACCGCTGCTCGCAGCGCGCAGTCAGTACCGGCCAGAAACGGGCCAAGGGCCCTGTGGCCGACAGCTGGCACACACCAGAGGCTGTGCTGATAGACCAGCGGGGGAGCGGTGGGCCCCACGAGCTGCAGCTTTGCCCTCCCACCAGCTGTGCACATCCACCGCCATCGTCGGCTCTGGACCCCCCACTCACCACTGGGGCAGGTGGTAAGCTGGAACCCGGCCGGCAGCAGAACCCACCAGAACTGATGTGGGGGAGATAGAAATACGGGACAATTTGCTTGTTTTTAAGAAAAAGTACAGACACCTGCAGGAACGCTTAAATATGGGACTGTCCCTTTAAAAACAGGACGTCTGGTCACCCTGAGTCAGCATAATGCTCATCATGTTAACAAGGCCCTTATTCCTATGCTCCCCACTTAGGTCTCACTCTCATTCTAGTGTCTAGTGGCCAACACACCCCTGAGTGCAGGGTCAGGTTCCCATGAGTTCATCTGTTCCTCACTGTTTACCCAGGGTTTACAGGCGCAACACTCCATAACTGTGCCCCACAGAATCAAGCCCCTGGTCTGTAACCAAGGGGGACTGTCGTCATTTGCGAGGGAGAGAGTTTGGCTGTGTCCTGCAGAGCCCACTGACCAAAGCACTGCATTTCCCAGAAGTTAAAGATACCCCCAAGTACAGGAACCCTAAAGCCTGTGCCTAAAGGGATGGGCAAGTCAACACCCAGACACGGGCTCAGACATATCAGTAGTGCCAGGAGCACAGGAAATGTGGCGGAGATGATGAATACTTTTGATTCTGAGGAAACAAATCTCTGTTCCAGCGGCTTTTTACAGTGACCATCTCACGGACTGATCACCGCTGCAGAAGCAATTTCCTTCCACTCTGACCTAGAAGCGACACCAAAATGCCTAGAAGCACCCGGCGGGGAGAGGGAGAGTAAGCTGTCAAATAAGCTGACTCACCAGGACTGAGGCTTCCTCTTCATGATCCCTTGGCGTTTCCACTGCGAATGGGGGCTGAGGTGATAGGTCAGCTGCCTGCAGAGCTTCTCCATGGTCCCCAGTGAGTCTCCCTCCTGCACAGGCAAAGAGAAGGATGCCAGGTAGGTTATTTGTAGCAAAGCCACTCCATGCCATCTTTAGTAAGCGTCAAGTCCACTTGCAGTAGAGCAGAGCTACTTTGCCTCAGGAGTGGCTCACACAGGCGTGTCAAGTCAGCAAGCCCCATAGGGCTATAAAATCCAAGCAACCCCAGGAAAAAAAAGACTGTCAATCATTAAAATACCTCACCATGCATAACCAAATCACCGCCCTGTCCTGCACACAACAGAGCCACTGAGACTCTCAGGGTACGTCTAAACTACATGCCTCTGTCGGCAGAGGCATGTAGATTTGTTTGTTCAGCAAAGGCAAATGAAGCCGCGATTTAAATGATCGCGGCTTCATTTACATTTACATGGCTGCCGCGCTGAGCCGACAAACAGCCGATCAGCTGTTTGTCGGCTCAGCGTGGCAGCCATGTAAATGTAAATGAAGCCGCGATCATTTAAATCACGGCTTCATTTGCCTTTGCTGATCTGTCTAATCTACATGCCTCTTGCCGACAGAGACATGTAGTCTAGACACAGCCTCAGTTCCTCACAGGAGAGCCGCTCAGCTCAGCATAAAATCCACAAACACTGACTCCGCATGGCCTCTGTACCCAGTGCTAAAAGAATAGCTGCTTCACTGACTACCCAGTCTCCCAGCGTGTCTAATCTGTGTCTGGCTGTGAGCCTGCTGGGGCAAGGACCAACCCTGTGTCGCACGGCGTTCCCAACCCGGTCTCACTTCTTGACAAACCACTAGCCACCCCACTTTCTCCTCCAGTCATTATTGAATCCTCAGGCAGCATTCCAGTGGACAACCCATCATTGTGGATTTGGGGTTAGGATGCCTGGAGGCCACAGAGAATGAGGTGCCAGAAGAACGGCCATACTGGGTCATCTAGCCCCGTATCCTGTCTTCTGACAGTGGAAAGTGGCAGATGCCTCCGAGGGTCACCATCAAGTGATCCCTCTCCCAGCCTCTGGCAAACAGAAACTAGCAGCCATTGATGGGCCTCTCCTCCATGAACTTATCTACAACTTTTTGAGCCCTGTTATAGTCTTATTGTAGCTTCTAAATATCACAACGTATTCACTGATCAGACTGAACAACAATGGGAAAGATGGGGCAGTTAAATCCAAGGAGTGATTATCACTATGTCCCTCTGCTTAATTTTCCAGCACTGATCTATGGGCTTTTATGAGAAGACCAAGGAGACCTTGCCTTACGCTGCAGTAGGGCCGGAGCTACATTGAGTTCTAGGTAGTGCAGTAGGGCCGGAGCTACATTGAGTTCTAGGTAGTGCAGTAGTGCAGTAGGGCCGGAGCTACATTGAGTTCTAGGTAGTGCAGTAGGGCCGGAGCTACATTGAGTTCTAGGTAGTGCAGTAGTGCAGTAGGGCCGGAGCTACACTGAGTTCTAGGTAGTGCAGTAGTGCAGTAGGGCCGGAGCTACATTGAGTTCTAGGTAGTGCAGTAGTGCAGTAGGGCCAGAGCTACATTGAGTTCTAGGTAGTGCAGTAGTGCAGTAGGGCCGGAGCTACATTGAGTTCTAGGTAGTGCAGTAGTGCAGTAGGGCCGGAGCTACATTGAGTTCTAGGTAGTGCAGTAGGGCCGGAGCTACATTGAGTTCTAGGTAGTGCAGTAGTGCAGTAGGGCCGGAGCTACATTGAGTTCTAGGTAGTGCAGTAGTGCAGTAGGGCCAGAGCTACATTGAGTTCTAGGTAGTGCAGTAGTGCAGTAGGGCCGGAGCTACATTGAGTTCTAGGTAGTGCAGTAGTGCAGTAGGGCCGGAGCTACATTGAGTTCTAGGTAGTGCAGTAGTGCAGTAGGGCCGGAGCTACATTGAGTTCTAGGTAGTGCAGTAGGGCCGGAGCTACATTGAGTTCTAGGTTGTGCAGTAGTGCAGTAGGGCCGGAGCTACATTGAGTTCTAGGTAGTGCAGTAGGGCCGGAGCTACATTGAGTTCTAGGCTCCTCAATGCCATAAATATGACAACAAACTGGAAGGAATTCAGGGGGAAAAATAAAGGATTTAAGGCAGCGGTTCCCAACCTTTTCCAGATGGGGACCCATTTTGACAATTCAGAAAGACTTGGTGACCCAAGGCAATTCAAAAATGGGGGGAAGAGGGAGGGTAGAGCCACTTGGCAACCCTTTTGAAATGTAATGGCGACCCATATTTGGGTCCTGACCCATAGGTTGGAAAACCCTGGTTTAAGGGTTTGGAGCAACATATGACAAAAGATTAGTCACCCTGCATAGGAATAGTTCAGACCCGTGACAGCTTAGAGGAGAAGAGAGAACTCACCACATTCACAGGTGGTGTCAGAGAGAGGGTTTTGGTGTCTTCGACCATGGGATGCTTTTCTGGGCACAAGGATTGCTAGGAAGTGATGGGATCCACCTAACGAACAGAGGGAAGAACATCTCCACAGGAAGACTTGTAAACCTAGTGAGGAGGGCTTTAAAGTAGGTTCTTTGGGGGATAGTGACCTAAGCCCTGAGAAAACTTTAAAAAACAACCAGTGGCCTAGCAGCACCTTAAAGACTAACGAAACATGTAGATGGTATCATGAGCTTTTGTGGGTACAATCCACTTCTTCAGATGAGTGGAGTATTAAAAGTCCAATTCCAAAATAAATAGGGGATGGGGGGAGGGTGAGGGGGAGAGGAATAAGGAATGGAAAAAATAGTGAATTAGAATGTTCATGTTACATGAAGCTGATAGAGAAGGTGCAAATTGCTCTTAAGTTCCCATTTTGTTTGTTTTTTTAAGTCATTAGGAGTGTGCTAGCCAAGTAATGTCTTTATTCATACCTTTGTGATGGGCCCCAAACTTGTAAATGAAGTTAAGTGTATTTGGCTTATGGCACTGGCCTGAGACAACACAATGACTTTGAGATCCATTAATGAGTGCTAGGTTAAAGTGTTCTTCAACAGGTTTCTGTGTGTTGCCTTTTCAGATATCTGATTTGTATCTATTAAATCTTTCCCATAGAAACTGTCCACTTTGGCCAATATACATGGCAGAGGAGTATAGCTGGCATTTCATAGAGCAAAAGAACTGGAAGGGACCTTGAGAGGTCATTGAGTCCAGAACCCTGCAGTCACGGCAGAACCAAGCACTGTCTAAATCATCCCTGAGATTCCACAACACCCCATGGCAATTTATTCCAGTGTTTAACCATTCTGAGAGTTAGGAAGTTTTTTCTGATGTCCAACCTAAACCTCCCTTGCTGCAATTTAAGCCCACTACTTCTTGTCCTGTTCTCAGAGGCCAAGGAGAATAATTTTTCTCCCTCCTCCTTATAACACCCTTTTAGATATTTGAAAACCACTATCATGTCACCTCTCAGTCTTCTTTTTTCCAAACTAAAGTCTAGTTCTTTCAGTCTTCCCTCATAGGTCATGTTTTCTAGACCTTTAATCATTTTTCTTGTTCTTCTCTGAATCTTCTCCAACTTCTCCACAGCTTTCTTGAAATGTAGTGCCCAGAACAAGACACAAAACTGAGGCCTGATCAGCGCAGAGTAGAGCAGAGCGGAAGAATGACTTCTCATGTCTTGCTCACAACACTCCTATTAATACATCCCAGAATCATGTTTGCTATTTTTTGCAAGTGTCACACTGTTGACTCATGTTTAACTTGTCATCTACTATGACTCCTAAATCCTTTTCGGCAGTACTCCTTCCTAGAAAATCACTTCCCATTCTGTATGTGTGAAACGGATTGTTCCTTCCGAAGTGGAGCACTTTGCATTTGTCCTTATTAAACTTCATCCTGTTTACTCTAGTTTGTCCAGATCATTTTGAATTTTGACCCTCTTCTTCAAAACGCTGCAGTGTAGACATACCCTTAGTCTGCAGAAGAGAAGAGTGAAGGAGGATTTGCTAGCAGCCTTCAACTTCCTGAAGGGAGGTTCCAGAGAAGATGGAGTGAGGCTGTTCTCAGTAGTGACGGATGGCAGAACAAGGAGCAATGGTCCCAAGTTACAGTGGGGGAAGTCTAAGTTGGATATTATGAAAATCTATTTCCCTAGGCGGGTGGTGAAGCACTGGAATGGGTTCCCTAGGGAGGGGGTGGAATCTCCTTCCCTAGAGGTTGTTAAATCCCTTCTTGACAAAGCCCTGGCTGGGACTGAGTTGGGGTCTGGGCAGGGGGCTGGACTCGATGACCTCCTGGAGTCTTTTCCAACCTTATGATTCTATGATTCACCTGAAGGCTATAAATGCCAAGCTAGGAGAAGAATCATTTGGGGTGCCACAAAGGGCTGTAGCCAGTCTGTTAGACTCTACAACAAGATCCTAAACAGAGTTCTTACCCTTTTCCATTCTACAGTCCAACCTGGGCCCTCCTCCCACTTAGACCTGTAAGAAGGGCAGCGTGGTCCTGACACCTGGCCAAGACCCCCGGTTTGAGAGCCCTTGCCATGAGAAAAGCAGCAGAAGTAACACCACAAAAATAAAGGTATTTTTAAATGGACAGGACAAAGCACTTGGGAGCAGACAGTGGAAAAGGGAACAAGTCTCCAATAGCAGAGAGGCAGACTAGACGGTGTAACAGGCCTTCTCCTTCTGTTTGCTGTAGTTCTGCAAATAATATGCAGCCCAGCCGGGCACTTCACACATCTTGCATTAAACCGGAGTAGCTGTTAGAAGCAACTGCATGCTTTTAAGTAGGTGCTTACATTAAAAATGTAAGTCAGGAATTCATCACAGCAAGTGGCAAGAAGGAAACCTGATTGAAACATAGTACAGGCAGTCCCCAGGTTACATGGATCCGACTTACATCGGATCCCTACTTACAAACGGGGTGAGGCAACCCCGCACTAGCTGCTTCCCCCCAGCAGACCAGGGAGACGCGAAGATAGTGCCCCCCTCAGCAGACCAGGGAGACGCGGAGCTAGCACCCCCCCAGCAGACTAGGGAGACGCGAAGCTAGCACCCCCCCCCAGCAGACCAGGGAGACGCGGAGCTAGCACCCCCCCCCCAGCAGACCAGGGAGACGCGGAGCTAGCACCCCGCCCCCAGCAGACCAGGGAGACGCGGAGCTAGCACCCCCCCCAGCAGACCAGGGAGACGCAGAGCGGCTTTTCTCAGCAGACACCTCAGCTTGAGAATAAAGGAATGAGAGAAGTGAGGTGTGGGAGAATAAAACTGAGCTCTGGAGAAATGTTTGGCTAGAGTTTCTCCTACAATATGTACCAGTTCCGACTTACATACAAATTCAACTTAAGAACAAACCTACAGTCCCTATCTTGTACGTAGCCCAGGGACTGTCTGTAATAGAGATGTAGCCGTGTTAGTCTGGTTTAGCTGAAACAAAAGACAGGACTATGCAGCACTTTAAAGACTAACAAGATGGCGAGTGGGTCTGGCCCACGAAAGCTCATCACCTAATAATCCATCTCGTTAGTCTTTAAAGTGCTGCATAGTCCTGTCTTTTGATTGAAACATGGACTCCTAGATTATCAAGGCAAAAGTAAGTCCTGGGATCATGTAGCATGATCCCCTGAGTAACACTGATCAGAAAACTTCCCTGAATGCATTCATTCATGTCAGCTCAAGCCAAACTCTTAGAGCTCAAGCCAACCTTGATTTTAATATTTCCAGTGCTAGAGAATCCAGCCCATGGATCACAATGGAGAATTATCCTCACTGGTTCCAATGCGCATCTCATTGCCAGACTGCATTTCTCTAGCACAGTGTAAGTGAGCAGCATGAGTGACCCTCCTTGTCTCAGTGGGCCGCGAGACTGTGAAACCAAGATGGTCTCCTGGGATGGGGTGGTTTTGCTCACTGCGCTTGTGCACCTAGAACTGGCGGGGTGCACTGACTGCAGCACAGCAGCATTTTGATTGGCTGCAGAGGGAGCGCCCGGCTCTCGCAATGTTGTGTGCAATCAGCTCCCACCTCACTTCATATGCCCTTGCTTTACATGTGGGAAAAAACTACATAAACGGAAACAAAACACATGGGCACCGGTGACCGAGTTACTCCTTCACTTTCTTCTCAGACCACCCCCCTAACATGTTCCTGCCATTCCTGGGCTTCCCTCCTCCAAGCATCAGTGTCATGCAGTGGTGGGAAAGGAAGAGCCAGAAGAAGAGAGTCCTAGGATTATGGGCATTTTCTCTGGGAGAATAGGTAAGAATGGGGTGTAGAGAGAAGACAGCGTGCAGCCAGTTACTGCCCACTGCTTCTGGGATTCAGACAGACTCCAGGATAGCTCAGATAGCCCAGAGCGGCGCTATGGGACCAACCGGCAGTGCCTCAAGCTGCTCTACCACAGGCGTCCGGAGAAAAACCTGGCACTAGCTGCGCCACCCCCCCCAACAGACCAGGGAGACGCGGGCGGCGGACCGAGACGCACTGCGGTCCCGCCACCTGGGTCCTCCGCGTCTCCCTGGTCTGCTGATCTCCAGCAGACCAGGGAGACGGGGAGCAAAGCCTCGGAGCACGGGGGCAGCGGGACAGCCCAGAGGAGCTTTCCACATTCAGTCTTCAGCTTTGAAATGCTGGACCAAGAACCCATGAACGTTTAAGTGGAGAGAAACACCCCAACTACACAGCCCTAGAAACTGTTATTTATTCCCATGGACTAGCGTTTTGTTATTCACTGGAAGGAGTCAGACAGGATATTGAGTAGGGTGTCACACCCCATCTCCCAGGGCTACTGATTATTACTGACTCCAGATCATCTCTTAACAAATGTAAGTGCTCTGACGTAGCTGTGAGCTGCATGTTGCGTGTGTCAAGTCTCAGGGGGGTAAGCGTGTTAGCCTGTATCTGCAAAAACAACGAGGACTCCTGTTCATAGAATCCTAGGGCTGGCAGAGATCTCAGGAGGTCAGCCCCCTGCCCAAAGCAGAACCAACCCCAACTCAATCATCCCAGCCAAGGCTTTGTCAAACTGGGACTTAAAAGCTTCTAGTGATGGCGATTCCACCACCTCCCTAGGGAACCCATCCCAGTGCGTCACCATCCTCCTAGTGAAATAGTTGTTCCTAATATCCAACCTGGTCTCCCCCACTGTAACTTGAGCCCATTGCTCCTTGTTCTGCCATCCCTCACTGCTAAGAACAGCCTCTCTCCAGCCTCTTTCTTCCCTTCAGGAAATTGAAGGCTGCTGTCAAATCCCCCCTCACTCTTCTCTTCTGCAGACTAAATAAGTCCAAATCCCTCGGCCGCTTCTCATAGGTCAAATGCTGCTGCTCCTGAATCATTTTCGTTGCCCTCCGCTGGACCCTCTCCAATGTGTCCATATCTTTTCAGTAGTGCGGGGCACCAGAACTGGATCATAGAACTGGAAGGGACCTCGAGAGGTCACCAAGTCCAGTCCCCTGCCCTCATGGCAGGACTAAACTCCGTCTAGACCATCCCTGATAGATGTCTATCTAGCCTGTTCTTAAATATCTCCAGAGATGGAAATTCCAAAACCTCCTTAGGCAATTTACTTCAGTGTTTAACCACCCTGACAGGAAGTTTTTCCTAATGTCTAACCTAAACCTACTTTGCTGCAGTTTAAGCCCATTGCTTCTTGTCCTATCCTTGGAGGCCAAGGAGAACAATTTGTCTCCCTCCTCCTTGTGACACTCTTTTAGATACTTGAAAACTGTTGTCATGTCCCCTCTCAGTCTTCTCCTTTCCAAACTAAACAAGGCCAGTTCTTTCAGTCTTCCATCATAGTTCATGTTCTCTACACCTTTAATCATTCTTGTTGCTCTTTTCTGGACCTTCTCCAATTTCTAGAAATGTGGTGCCCAGAACTGGACACAATACTCCAACTGAGACCTAATCAGTGCAGAGTAGAGTGGAAGAATGACTTCTCGTGTCTTGCTCGCAACACTCGTGTTAATGCATCCCAAAATCATGTTTGCTTTTTTTGCAACAGTGTCACACTATTGGCTCATATTTAGCTTGTGGTCCTATGAACACTCCAGATGTGGCCTCACCAGTACCGAAGAAAGGGGAATAATCATTTCTCTAGATCTGCTGGCAAAGCTCCTCCTAGTCTTCTTGGCTACAAGGGCACATGGTTGACTTATATCCAGCTTCTCACCCACTGTAACCCCCAGGTCCTTTTCTGCAGAACTGCTATTTAGCCAGTTGGTCCCCAGCCTGTAATAATGCTTGAGATTCTTTCATCCCAAGTGCAGGACTCTACACTTGTCCTTGTTGAACCTCATCAGATTTTTTTGACCCAATTTGTCTAGGCACTCTGGACCCTATCCCTACCTTCCAACTAACTACCTCTCCTCCTAGTTTAGTGTCATCTGCAAATTTGCTGAGGATGTAATCCATCCCCTCATCCAGGTCATAAATAAAGATGTTGAACAAAACTGGCTATAGAACCGATCCTTGGGGCACTCCCCTAGAAACTGATCGCCAACAAGACATCGAGCTGTTAATCACTACCTGTTGAGTCTGACAATCTAAACAGCTTTCTATCCACCTTAAAGTCCAATCCAGACTTCCTTAACTTGCTGGCAAGTATACTGTGGGAGACTTCATCCAAAGCTGATGCAGCTGATATAATGGTTTTTATCTACAAAAGCTTATGTCCAAATAAATCTATTAGGGTACGTCTACACTACAGCGCTAGTTCGAACTAACTTAGTTCGAATTAGTTAATTCGAACTAAGCTAGTTCGAACTAACGCATCTAGAACTAAAAACTAGTTCGAACTAGCGTTTTGCTAGTTCGAACTAGTAAGTCCACATTGAGTGGACTCTGAACAGGGCTTAAGGATGGCCGGAAGCAGTGCCGGCAGGGCATAAAAGGAGGACTTAGAGCATGGAGATACTGTCTCAGGCTAGCCGAGGGCTGCGCTTAAAGGGTCCCGACCCCCACCCCGGACACACAGTTCTAAGGGGTGCCCCGCTTGCAAAGAAGTTCTGGCTTGGAGTGCCCTGAGTGCCCACACTGGGCACATCACACCACTCGGCCATCAGCCCGGCTGCACTTGCCGCAGGCTGCCATCTGGGGAGAGGGAGTAATTGGGGGGCTGCAGGAGAGCTTCCACCCCCAGAAGCCCGCAGAGCCAGCCCAGTCCTCCCCATCGGGGGCTCGTACCCCATTCCTCCCTCACCTCCTTCCACTTGCCCTTCCCTAGCCCCCCTTCTTCTTGATGTACAAAATAAAGATAACGTTTCTTCCAACATTGACTCTGTTTTTATTGAACAAAACTGGGGGAGACTGGGAAAAGGAGGTGGGAGAGGGGAAGAGAAAGGCTGGGAGAGGGGAGGGCAACTAACATGATCAGGGGTTGGGAACAGGTCCCAGATGAAGAGAGGCTACAGAGACTGGGACTGTTCAGCTTAGAAAAGAGGAGACGGAGGGGGGACAGGATAGAGGTCTGTAAAAGCAGGGGTTGGGTGGAGAGGGTGCATTCAGAAAAGTTCTTCATGAGTTCCCATAAAGAAGGACTAGAGGACACCAAAGGAAAGGAATGGGTAGCAGGCTTGAAACTAGTAAGAGAAAGTTGTTCTTGACAAAGCAAATAGTTAACCTGTGGAACTCCTTGCTGCAGGAGGCTGTGAAGGCTAGAACTAGAACAGAGTTTAAAGGGAAGTGAGATCAAGTCATGGACGTTGGGTCCATGGAGTCCTATTAGCCAGAGGGTAGGAGTGGTGTCCCTGCCCAAAGTTTGTGGAAGGCTGGAGAGGGATGGCACGAGACAAATGGCTTGGTCATTGTCTTCGGTCCATCCCCTCCAGGGTCCCTAGGGTTGGCCGCTGTGGGCAGACAGGCTACTGGGCTAGATGGACCTTTGGTCTGACCCAGGACGGCCATTGTAAGCTCAGGGCTCAGTGTCGGGGGTCTCAGTGGACCCCCTTGATTTTCATGCACACCTGGTCCTGGGTGGCCAGGCTGGCAGCTCTCCTGCCCTAGACGGCCACTTTCCTGTGCCTAGTGCGGAGATCGTGGACGAGGTCCACGATGTCCGCACTAGCCCAGGAAGGTGCCCGCCTCTTGCGGTCCAGGGCAAGCTCCCGGGAGCCGCCAGCCTGGTCCCGGCAAGAGGGGGTGGGCTGGGGGGCATCGGGTGGGTGGCTCTGTGCCGTGCCAGGTGCAGGGTCTGCTAGCTGGGTGCTGGCAGGCTTGCACCTGGCACGGGCACCGTAGCCAGCCCGTGCCCCTTTAAGGGGTCCGGGGCCGGGAGGGGGGCATAGAGTTTCCCTGGTGTTGGCCAGAGTGGCCACCAGAGAAACCTGGGGAGGGCTAGCCTCCCACTAGTTCGAACTAAAGGGCTACACAGCCCTTAGTTCGAACTAGCTAGTTCGAACTAGGCGTTAGTCCTCGTAAAATGAGGTTTACCTAGTTCGAACTAAGCGCTCCGCTAGTTCGATTCAAATTCGAACTAGCGGAGCGCTAGTGTAGCGCATAGGAAAGTTAGTTCGAACTAACGTCCGTTAGTTCGAACTAACTTTCTAGTGTAGACATACCCTTAGTCTTTAAGGTGCCACAGGACTCCTCATTGTTTTATGTATGTAATTTATGGAATGTTTTCTTTAAGTTCACCCCAGAAATCAACCAAGCAGGATGGCAGAGATAAAGATATTATAAAGATTAACTGAATCAAGCCGCAACATGGATTTTGACCGTCTGTGAATGTGCATGGAAATGCTATGAATTAATTACATTGATTTCTCCTTGCAAAACATTTAAGATAGGAATTATGTATCTATAATGACCAGGGCCAAGACTTAGCATAAGCCTCCTGGTGTTTAGCTTAACTGTTCGATCCACTCTGGAAGGTACCAAGCTTTGACAAGAGCAGAAATTGGGGCAGTGCATACCAAGACATACCAAGGTGCCCCTACTGCAACATGCATTAATTTAGAGTTGATTTAATTCAGCAGAGCTATTGCTGTCTGTGTGAATGGAGAGAGGGAAGGGATGCAATCAGTTTAACCTTCTGCATCCCATCCCTCATCCGAGACGAGAGGCAATGTTGGATGTTTTCAAAAGCTCCGGTAGAAACTCAAAGTATCTTTGCAATAGAGTTGGAAGCCATTCAGGAACGTCTTGACAACTGACCTGTAAAGGAGCTGAGCACCTGCTGACTCAAGGTTAGAGACTAAGGACCCATTTCTGGTACCTAAGCATATGCTTAAACTCTGACCTATTCTAAAGTTAAGCACATACTTACTAATGCACCGATACTTTCTTAAATCAGGGTCTACATTCCATCAGAAGATCAAGAGAAAGGACTTAGCAGGAGTTATAGTTCTGTCTTCACCTCTCAGGATAGGGTCCCGTACTGAACATTTACATCACGTCTATTGCTACATACTCCAGAGCTCCTTTTAAATCAGTGATTTAATAAGGGGTTTTAAATAAGCACCCAAAAATCATTTCCTAATCCTATTCCACTGGAAGATCTCAAAGCACTGCAGTCCTTCATTACTAAACCCTGACACCATCTCAGGAAAGTAGGGCAGGAGTCTACTCCCTCTAAATCAGTGGTCACCAACCAGTAGATCGGGATTTACCAGTAGATCTTGGAGCCTCTGACAGAATAAAAGATCCTCTGGAAAAGGGTTTATTTTCCGGAGAATCACGTCTCGACTGCTGCTTTTCTCCGGCTTATCCCCAAGCTGGAAAAAAGCGGCAGCCATGTTAATGCAAATACCGCGGGGGATATTTAAATCCCCCGTGGATTTTGCTATTCCAAAGTGTCTCATTAGCATCCCTTTTCCGGAAAGGGATGCCAATGTAGACACAGCCTCTGTGGTACTGACAGTATCTGTCATTCTCACAAACACACTGTCCTTCCCTCTCATCTCTTGACCCAACACATACTTGGGTGGGGGTGTGTTGCTACTTTTACTGCTTGCAAAGTGGGTTGTTTTTAGTGTTTGACTGGACTGTGCATTTCATAACTTTCATTTCTTTCCTAGGCTTAAATTTAATTCTTTGAGTATTAAAATGCCTAACCTGTCATGTCTGGAGTAATTATCCCTGGGGTTCATTGTGCTCCTGGAGGTGGCTGGCATGTCTCTGCAGCCCCTCAATAATGGAGAATTGTGGCCAGTGGAGGCTGTGGGGTCAGTGCCTGTGGATGAGGGGCAGCACATTGCTGTACATGCCAGCTGTGTCTGGGAGTGGGGTGGGATTAGGGCAGGTGTGGGGCTGCCTTGGCTCTGCTGCTCCATCCCTGGGGCAGCTGTTGAGTTGCTCCCAGGTGGGCAGGACTTCAACCCACCCGTTTGTGCTTCCCAGGTAACTGCCCTATCCCCTAGTCCACTCCAGAGCCCACCCTGCGGCTCTACCTTCCGAGGGTTTCTTATCCTGTGTCTGGTCACCCAGGGTGGGCTTGATGGTAGGGAGGGGGAGTGAGATCTCCAGTGAACTTGGGGATGGGCATTAGCCTCTGGAGCACAAAGTGCAGGGCTCAGTCCTGCCCCCCGCCACCTTGTGCTCCAGGGACTAATGGCTGGGCCGCAAACACAGGCTGCCTGAGGGATGGACGTGGCTCCCGTATTAGGAAGGCAGGATAAGGGACTTGCTGAAGGTCAGCTGGTGGGGTGGGCTCTGGAGTGGCTTAGGAGCTAGGGCATTTGCCTGGGGAACACAGGGTGGTGGGATTAAGTCCAGTCCACCCACCCACCTGAGGAACAACTGGACAAGAGACCCCCCCAAAGGCAGGGTGGACCAGGAGATACAGCACTTGCCTGAGAAGGAAAGAGCTGTGGGTTGGAGTCTGCCCAGCAGCCCAAGCCCTGCCCACCCTGGGAGCAACCACATAGCCAATACAGAACCCACCAAGGGTAGGGAGGTGAGGGTGGGTTCAGCTCTGCTCTCAAAGGGCTAGGGCAGGCATTCAACTGGAGAGCACAATGTGGTGGGTTCAAGTCCTGACTGCAAGCAGCTAGATAGCCACCATAGGCTGACCCAGGGCCAGCCTGAGCCCTTTTGGTGCCCTGGGCCCAGGTGCGCAGCGTGCATGAGCGGGCCCGCCCCCCCCAGGGTGCGCAGGCCCACGGCACATGCGCGCGTTGGCCACTGCTGCTGGCACACAGCCCAGGACCCGCCCCTGGGGCGCTCGTCGCATGCACGGGGCAGTTACGGCCGCTGGTGCGCAGCCCGGGGCTCACCCTCGGGGCGCACGGCGCATACGCTGCCCAACCTCACCCAGCCAGCGCTGCTGGCGTGCGTACCGGGCCATGTGGGGCCCCGCAGCCGTGGGGGGAAGGGCGCTGCTGACCGGCGCCGTGGGGCTGGCGCTGCAGGAGCCGGGCGCGCAACTCCTGATGGCAGTTGTAAGGGATGTCGCATGCCCCTTACAGCTGCCATCAGGCGCCCCCCCCATCGGTTGGCACCCTGGACAGCGGCCCGGCTCGCCTATGCCTCCGTCCGGCCCTGGATGGACCAGGCTCCTGCATTAGGAAGGAAGGATAAGGGTTCCCCCAAAGGCAGGGGGTGGACCCTGGAGTGGCCCAGGGCAGTGCCTCTCAACCAGTGGTACAAGTACTCTTAGGGGCACTCAAGAGAAGTCTGGGGGGTTACATCAACACAACTGAAATATGGAGAACTGAATTAGTCAAGTTTTACAGTATTTTATTATTTTTGTACTTTTTACACCCAAATACTTCACCCACCCAGCTACAATTAAGTTGTTTAAACAAATGTTGCAACAGTAACATGTGTGTGTAAACTGTAGGTACTGGGGGTACCTATACATATTTTAAAGAGGTACATTATTTAAAAAAAGGCTGAGAAACACTGGCCTAGGGGATAGGGCAGTTGCCACACCTAGACTAGAGCCAGTACCCCTACCCCAGCCTGGTGAAAGTGAATGAGATTCAGGGAGGAAGGGCAACAGAGCGAGCACGGTGGGGCCTCAGACGGGGTGGAGCAGGGACAGGGCCCCAGAGAAGGCAGGAAGGAAGCCGGGCCAGGGTATTTGGGTTTGAGGTAGTTCTTACATTGCACTTATATTGAAAAAGTGAGCTTGTGGTTAAAAAGGTTGGAGACCCCCGCTCTAAGCATTCCTCACCTGTTCTGCCAACCTCTGCTTTCGTCATTCAGGACCCTGCACATCTACAAAGGAGAGGAAAATGCCACACACTTTTGCAACCTACAAATCCTAAAGCCTCCCCAAGTAATTTATCATTGTATCTGCGGGTTGTTTGTTCCCTTTTGATTAAAGCAAAAGAAAGTCGTTTGCCATGAAATAAAAGGGCAAAAGAGAAACCAATGCTTTATTCAGAATATAAATCACTTAGGGTACATCTACACAGCAGGGGTTAACTCAAAATAATCTGTACAAATTGAGCTACCACAATTGCGTAGCTTATTTCAGAATAGCTTATTTCGAAACTGGGAGCATCTACACAGCACTTATTTCGAAACAGAGCACTCCTCCTCCAACTTCCCTTACTCCTCATACAACGAGGGTTACAGGAGTCAAAGAAGTCCTCCAGCGTGGCAGTATTTCAACACCATTTCAAAATAACTGTCGGCTGTGTAGACACGGACTAGGTTACTTTGAAATAATGCTAGTTATTTTGAAATAATGTTGCTGTGTAGACGCACCCCGAGGTACTTACGGTGACATTTCTTCTAATGGCTAAATGCACAGTGAGTTTTCTGAGCAATGTTGTTAATGCGTCTGACTCTGTCTCTACTGGCATCAGGACAAAATTGGAATGAAAAAAACAAAGTGCACAAACAGGGACCTCACCTGGTTCATATACATTACAAGTGCTTATACCTCTGACGCCCATCACTGGAAGCATGGCTATTACAACGCTCCAGGAAGACTGACCCTTAAGATATTCTGTGACTCTTCTGCAGAGTTTCTCAGATGATGGGAAATTGTGCAATGTTACCAAGACACTTGAAATACGGAAGGGCTCAGTCTACTAAACTTGAGTGCAGATCTGAACTCCTCCAAAATTCATGGGTGTTCAGTGTCCATAGTTATGTGGTAGCCCCTTACACACACAAGACCAAGGGATCCAGTTTGGATCCAGATTTGAATTCTCTTGGCGTCTGGGGGTAGATCACATGTCAGGTTTGTTCAAGGGACAACCTCTGCAAAACCTCAAACCTGTTGGGAAGCTGGTGTTCCAAATTAACTGGGTTTTAAGCATCTCCAGAAGTTTGGCCATTCCCCCCACATCTCACTGGCTAGCACCATTGATGAATACAACCTCATGCATAAAGGACCCTTCCTCCACAGATAGGCACTGAGACAGCTACACAAACAAGTTGAACATAATAAAACAAAAGTTTCAGAAAGCTAGCCATGCTAGTCTGTAATTGAAAAAAAACTTTTAAAACCCCCCCAATGAATAGTCCTGCAGTACCTTCGAGACTAACAAAAAATGTAGATGGTATCTTGATCTCTCGTGGGCACAACCCACTTCTTTAGATGATAATAAAAGAAGACATCATAAAAAGCCAATAAAGCAGCGAATCTGACATCTACAATGCAAAACAAAAGCTTGCCCCTTGGGATTAATATTTGTATTTGTAGTCTCAGGATTGATAGATTAGATAGCTAGGTTTCTGTACTCCTGCTCCAACAACTGTTCCCTTCTCCAATTAACTCTAAATTTGTTCTGTTCCCTTCCAAGCTGCCAATGCCTAAGGAAGTGAACCTGAGACAAACAGCATAGCATGCAAAGAAAGCTGTTACTCGGGCTCCAGAGCTTATTCTTGTTGAGCTCTGCTTTGTATGCTGGATAAAAATGCAACTGCTGTGCAGCTCAGCATGCAGACAACACATTGTTACCTCTCCAGTGATCTACCAGAGCTCTGCCTGAGGGAAAAAAAAATCAACTCTCTAAAAGGCAGATACAAAAATAATAACCTGAAGATTAAGTAAATCCAGCATGGTTAGAAAGAGAAATTTGGTGGTTTGTCATTTATTTTCCTGGAGACTGCGGTTCATAGAATCATAGAACACTAGAACTAGAAGGGACTCCAAAGGTCATCCAGTCCAGTCCCCTGCCCTCACGGCAGGACCAAGCACCATCTAGACCATCCCTGAGAGATGTCTGCCCAGCGTGCTTTTAAATATCTCCAGTGACAGAGATTCCACATAACTAGGCCGCTCGATATTATAGCCTCAAAGGTGCCTGTTGGCTGCATCTGTACTCAGATTTGGGCTTCCATCTTGCACCAGCTGGTAAAACTGATATTATTGTTCTACCTCTCAGGAAAGCCATGCTCATCCATATTACCTGGTGTCTACAGATGCTCATTCCAACCAAAGAGCCAGAGCTTGAAAAGAGTTCAGCTCTCATTTAGGCATGCATATAAATCCTGGTGTGACTGAAGCCAATCGAAACACACTCACTTATTTCAACAGGTCTTCAACTGGGACTTCACCAGGGTTCCCTGTAAGCTGAGTGTTTGGGCAGCTGCTCAGCAGAGATTCATATGCCACCCAGCTGATTACCAAAGCGCCCACAGCGTGTGTTACTGGTGGTGCACTTCTATACATGCCTCAGTGCACATAACAAAATTTATTACACATGGATGAAAAAAAATAGAGGAAACATTGGACTTCACCCTAGATTTTCAGCAGTGCTCAGCACCCAATGGCTACCATTCTTTAAGATGAAAAAGGTGGTGGAATCGCCATTAACTGGACAGGGCAAAATGCCAGAAACTCCATGAAAGAGTACTGAGCTGGAAGAGGGACTGACCAAGCTCCGTCTGAGCCTATCATTTTCTCCAATTTAAATACTGCATAATGAGCCAGCATGTTACTGTTTTTCTCTCTCATTAGATATTTATATAGCGTCTATTGTCAGACCAGATACAGGGCTCTGAAGTGCTTCTCCTCCCAGACTCCTCCGAGTTTTATTCCAGTTCTCACAGGGGCACAGTTAATGCACAGAGAGTTTTGAGGGTTGTCTATAGAGAAGCCCATCATAGCGTATGCGCTAGCTACTGTGCGCTAAGTCTCCACACAGAGAAGTCCTAAGGAGATTGCAATTAGGGGAGCACATGTGGGCAAATAGCATAGCTTTGGCTGTGTAGTCACGGCTGCGTAGCCCCGCTAAGGCTAGTATGTGGGGGCCCAGGTAGGATTGTACTCAGGTGGCTAGTTTACATTGCCATAGCTACACGGCTATTTTTAGTGAGCTAAGCTAGCTTGTGTATGCCTACATGTGCTGCAATCATGCCTCCCAACTTCAGGGCAGGCAGCCCCTCTGTGGCTCATTCCAAGTCAGACAAGACATCTGGGGCAAAGCTGGAAACTGAACCCAGTGAGCCTGGGGCCAAATTCAACATCTCAACTGCAAAACCATCCACCGCACCCCCTTTCTGCAATGACCATCAAGGGAACCAATGAGAAATGGCATCAACTAACCTCAGCTACTATGGGATTCACAGCAAGGGGCTGGTTATTCATTCAGTTCATTTGCTGCATTCAGACCAAGCTCGGATGATGCAAAGCTACTTAGATATTGGATTCAGTCTTTTTAGCACTATCAAGGAGTTCAAGGTATTGACTCAGACAGGCTAGGATCTCTGGCTTGGAACTCTCCATATGTTGTTTTTTGAACAAGTCTTGTTGGAAAGAAAAAGAAAAGGTTGAACACCATACAAAAGGCAGAGCTGTATCACCATATTATTCTAAAACTTATCTCCAATATTATCTGGAAGTGACAATAAAAAGGTGTGGAGGCAGGGGGAGAAAAATGGCTCAAAAGGGGAATGCGAGGAAATAAAGAATGACAGAAATACAAGGTAGTTCCAATGCAAATTGTGTTGGGGGAAAAATGGGTGGGAGCAGCCACATTCTCTGTGAGAAGAGTAAAGAAAAACGTATGGAAAGTGAAGCAAGGTTCTTGAGCTCTGCTATTGGGGGAAAAAGAATGTATGTACAGGCAGTCCCCGGGTTACGTACAAGATAGGGACTGTTGGTTTGTTCTTAAGTTGAATTTGTATGTAAGTCGGAACTGGTACATATTGTAGGGGAAACTCTAGCCAAACATTTCTCCAGAGCTCAGTTTTATTCTCCCACACTTCACTTCCCTCAGTCCTTTATTCTCAAGCTGAGGTGTCTGCTGAGAAAAGCCGCTTCGCATCTCCCTAGTCTGCTGAGGGGAGCGCTAGCTTCACGTCTCCCTGGTCTGCTGGGGGGAAGCAGCTAGTACGGGGTTGTCTCACCCCGTTTGTAAGTAGGGATCCGATGTAAGTAGGATCCATGTAATCCGGGGACTGCCTGTACTGCAAAGATATGTGTAGCCCAGAGCACTGGCTTCAAAGCCACTCACACTGCTGGAGGACTGGATCTAAATCTCACGTCCTGGCCCATCTCTTTTAAAAGGTTTAGTGGGAAGAAGTCCCAGCAGAAGGGCGGAGAAAGGTTCCAATCACTAATGTGGGCAAAGCAATTTGAGGTACAGGCTGAACCTCTCTACTCTGGCACTGAGGTCCAGCAACATACATGGTCCAGCATGATTTTAGTTAGCCAGATGTCCACTTGTCCTGCAGTCCCATAAAGTTTGGTTACAGCCATCAGCCCTGGCTCTCAGTGTTCTGTGCTCAATAAATGGTACAAGCGTCAGCAATGCTGCTAGACAATGTTGACCTCCAGTGGCCCAGCAAACTCTCTGCTTCAGCACTGCTCAGGTGCCAAGAGTGCCAGACTAGAGAGGTTCAACCTGTACTAAAATGGAAGATGTTAGGGCAGGTCACAGGGGGTCTGTCTACACTGCCACCCCAGTTCGAACTAGGGTGGCTAATGTCGGCATTCGAAGTTGCAAATGAAGCCTGGGATTTAAATATCCCGGGCTTCATTTGCAGCTTGCCAGGCGCCGCCATTTTTAAATCCCCCTTAGTGCGGACTCCGTGCCCGCGGCTACACACAGCACGGAGTAGGTAGTTCCAATTAGGCTCTCTAATTCGAACTACTGGTACACCTCGTTCCACACCCTCCTGTGCTGGGGGTGCGGGTGCTTGATCCCCCCCCCCCGTGGTCTGGGTGGCGTTGGAGACGCCAGGGGCCGCGTGGCAGAGCTGTGGCCAGAGGTCCTAGAAGGGCTTCTGTCTCATGGCCTCCGCAGTCTGGTCTGCCTTTAAGGGGTCTCGGGTTACCAGGCAGTCAGGAGCTGGCTTGCAGCTACGGAGCGTCCAAACGGCCACTAGGGCTTTTTTCCGTTTAGCTTGCTTTTGCGCAAAATGTCTTAGCTGCCTGTCTACACTGGCCCTCCTGCGCAAAAACATTTGCACAAGAGGGCCTTTTCCTGAACGGGAGCATCAGAGTATTTGCGCAAGAAGCACTGGTTTCGGACAGTAGAACGTCAGTGCTCTTGCGCAAAATCAAGCAGCCAGTGTAGACAGGCGGCTGCTTTTGCGCAAAAATCTTGCCAGTCTAGACACACCCTTACTGCGCAAGAATCCTGCAGTGTAGACATAGCCCAGGAGGGGGGTGGGAAGCCCAGGCCTGCCCACTCCACTGGACTCCAGCCCAGAGGCCCTACAGGAGGGGTGGCTGGCAAGGCTTCTTGCCCCACCCTAATACCACTCCCCTGGACCACTACACCCACCACTTCCTTCTATTATCTTCTACCTTTTCCCTTGGGGCTCGGCACTTCCCTGCTGTGCTGTGCTCTACTCTGCTCCACAACTCTCCTCTGCTGCCTAGGAGGAAATCTTTTCTAGGGACCCAGAGGCCTTAACTAGCAACAGGTGCTTAATTAAGCCCTGTTGCAGCTGACTCCTAATTAGGCCTCCTTTATTGCCGGGGCTGTGTTCAGGTGAATCTAATTGGGACAAGACGGCATTAACCCACCTCCCAATATAGCTGCCTCCTATAAGATATTTGCAGTTCACAGCCTGTGGTCTGCCACAGTGCCCAGTGTGCAGGGACTGGGAGTCTCTTACTGCTCCTAGCTATGTGCTTTTTAACTCAGGCCTCGACTCACATTTTTAGCTCTGCAAGGCCCTGTGACTGGCACTGACAGTGGCCATTCCATAGATAGGACTGGCTGGGATTTGAACTACTCAGGGCCTCAGGCACGCGCAAGGACAAGCTTGCTCTCTGCAGAGGATTTATGTGACCCGAGGGTCAGTGTGTAGAACACATCTCCCAACAGGCCCAATTCACAGAGCCTATGGACCATTATAGGCTCCAGCTAGAGAAACTGGCTCTTTCCTTTGAGCTGTAGAGAGTCAGGCTTGTAACTCCAGAGTTGTTCAGTTGAGTCCTTGGGTGTCCAGCCAGGAAGGCATCTGTCACAAGGACACAGGTTAAAACATTGGAGCTGGCTGCAGCTGGCTCCAGTGAGGAGCCTTTAGTTTGCTCAGTGTATTGCCATCCTAGGAGAACTTCCTACAGCATGGACAGAACCCTGGGCCCAGCCACAGTCTCCCCATAGTTTGTGATGCGGTTCCATGGAGACTGATTCACCCCAATGGTGTGATGTCTTCATTGGGATATGTAAAATGAACAGGGGTCTGCGATGACTATACATCAGTGGGTCGGGGTCTAGAATAGGCATTGCCACTGCCCTTTAAACATGGTGTCCCCTTCGTCCTGGCAGCCTTGGGAGATGGTTGCATTGAACGGCGTCTTGTTTTGTCTTTGCACTTGTCTGTAAAAACATTTTCAGGGTCGAAGCACTTTCCTCTCCCTATAAGCTGCTGATTAAGACAGAATGTAATGCTGATTCAACTAAAAACCAGTAAACAACAAACGGGGCGGGTATAATTGTATTCATCGCCTACTTATTAATTCACTGTGTAGGAGTTAACGTTACTACTAAGGTTTTAGGGAAAGTAGTGATAGATGTGTGAACATACTAAAATAGATAAAAGGGTGTAATTGCTGCCAATCTGTTGCCACTTGGATGTTGTGTTGAATGTCTGAGGTAAACGTGTGTGGGCAATAAAGCAGTTCTGTTTACCCCATCCGCTCCTGGGTCGGCTGTTTCTTTTCTAAAGCTCCATCTACAGTCCCTCTTTTTTGTGGAAGAGGCAATGCAAATGAAGCACTCATTAGCAACTTCTCATGCTTCATTTGCATAATCTCTTCTGATGCTTTTTGCACAAAAACAAGCGGTGTAGACAGATCTGTTTTGCATAAAAGAACCCTGTTGTGCAAGATCTTTATGCCTCAAAAAAGGAGGTGTACAGATCTTGTGCAAATGGGTTTTTTTTTGTGCAGAACAGACCCGTCTACACTGCTTGTTTTTGTGCAAAAACCTCTTTCGTAAAAGGCGGTGGGCAGAGATTATGCAAATGAAGCACAAGAAGTTGCTAATGAGCGCTTCATTAGCATACTCTGTCGGCAAAAGAGGCAGTGTAGACGTAGCCTAACAGTTTTCATCCCTCCTTGATGCTGTTTGTATTTTGTATGGGATTTTAAGAGACCTGTTAGAAAAGATATAAAATGTACAGGCCTCCATGTGGCCCACTGTGCACCCAAGCACATTACAGAATATCTGGATAATCAAATTCCCTGGCCCATGTCCTTTTGGCTCTCCAAGAATCATTACCCTGCGCATGCCCGTTAGACTGAGCAGAGTCATTCAGGGCTAACAGACGCAATCTGATTTATCTCACACCTCAAGTAGATGGTAGCTAAGGGTGTAACTAATCTCAGCTTTGTCCAGCTACACAAACTGTTTATGGCTGTAACCAATGAGACAAAACCCTAAAGAGAACTGTTTTAAGAGCTATCTTTCAGGCATACATTTTCCTCTTTTCCAATACTGTGATGTAGCAATGCATATCAAGCAGGCTCCGGGACTTTCTCCGAAGCCTGAACATCAGGACAGAGCTCTACATTAGGTAGAGCAGAGCTGGTTGGGAATTTTTCAACGTAACATTTGTTTGGTGGAAAATGCCAAGTCTTTGAAAACAGAACTTTTTGCAGAAATGTTTTAATGAAACTTTAATTGGGAAGATTTTTATCAAGTCCAGGCTGGAGCTGCTGGCTAGAGCATGCATCAGTGACACCCTAGCATAAGCTGGTGGTTGGGGCTCTCACATGGGATGTAGGAGAGACAGGTTCTGGACCCCACTCTGCCTGAACTAGAACAGGGACTGAACATGAGGTCCTCCATCATGGGGGACAGCTATCACCATTGGCTGTTCTGGGCTTGGGTCTTGCTCTCCTTTTTTCAAATGAAAAATTCTGAAAGATCTCACTTGAGTTCCATGTTAGCACAAAATCACAAATTACAAAACCCTTGCCATCTTGCATGAAATAGAATTCCGGTAACCCAGCCAACCCTGATTTTCAAGTGTAACACGTGAGATCTACTGGGCATGCTAAATACCAAATGTGGAAAAACCACCCTAACTGGCTATTTATTTAGACCTCTAAGGCAACACAAGCGCTGCAGGAAGTGCTCTTCCTGATCAGCAGTCAGGGTCCTTTGCTCTGGGACACCACTAAACTGGGTCAGAGGTTCTAGCTACCTGTACTGCTCGAGTGCCTTTGTATTTACTGTGTCATGGGAGTTATGTTTGAAGCTGAAATCACGAGAGATTTGATCTTCTTATAGCATTCGGGGAGATACCATCAGAAGCCCAGATCCTGAGTTATTTTGGCCTTAGAATGATTCCCTGGAGCGGAAAAGATTTAATGTTACTTAGGTTCCTCTAGAAACTAAGTATAGAGCAACAAGGAAAGCAGAGACTATACAGGTCAGCATGACAGGCAGCACTCTCAGCAAACTGACTGTTATCCAACTCTGGTAAAAGCCATGCAAAGGAGAGCTTTTCTACAAAACAGCCTCTAGGGCCTGACCGTCTGTGGACTTGCAGATGTTCTGGACACAGTCCAACTTGGGTAACTGCATTGCACTGACCTACATCTCCCCCAAATAAATGTTCTTTCTCCTCACTTCCTAACCTTGATATGTGGCATTACTGGGGCACAAAAGCTGCTTTGCTGCACCCCAGAGGGGTACTGGACACAGAGATCTCTTGAATCTTCAGTACTTGGTAACTGTCATTTAGACCCCTTGCAGCTCTTGCAAAGCTGGTTAAGAGCCAGGCTGTCGCTGACCCCAGGACAGATGGGTGGGAGAGAAGGGGAGAGAGTGAGGAGTCTGCCCCTGACTTGGGGGGCCAGGGAGCAGTGCAAGCAGCCGGTGAGGCAGATCAGCCAAAAGAAAGGGGCAGGAGAGGGGCATATTTGGGAGCCCTGGGTGCGTCCTGAGACAGAATTACTCCCCATAGCCTCCTACTCCACACTGGCCCCTACTGGACTGTGGATAAATGCTCCGGATAGATGTAATTGTACTTTTCCAAGTCTGTTCTCCTCTTGATCTGTGCATGCAACCCCATCATCAGCTGCAGTTACCAGCATGCACTAAGCACAGACGTCTAGCCGAGAAATCCTACAGTCAAACACGGAGCGGCTGTGACAGCAAAAGCAAAATTGGACTGTTCCCCTCCCCCCCTCCCCCAGTCTTTGGTGTTCTGAAATTTTGGTGCAGAGAGACAATCTGTAATTAAGGCATCATCTGAACCTTGACAATGCGAAAACCACAAAAGCCATTTAGGCCTGTCTGAGGCGTATCATTAGAGGTGTGCTGTTTTGGTGGGAGATGCATTTGGGGCCTCTCAGCACTCACAGGGAATGCTCCATATGGGGATCATATTTGTGACTGAAGCCATTGTGACTTGGCATCCCAAACCCTGAAATTCCAGATCCCACTCACAGATCCCACTCACAGGCATGTAGCGTCACTTGTATGTTGAGCCTACGCTCAGTATTCATGGTGGAATGTCATCAAAATTCAGTGTCTGGGAAGCCGGGCTTTGATCTATTTTTCCTCTTTCGCCGATTACTTCTAGGTGTCATGCAAGATCTCTTTACCTCAGGAACCCTGCTCTGTCATACTCCCACTGCACCTTCTTTGGTGCTGTGATTCCTCATGAAAAGTGAATTGGAGGCAGGCCACCAAGACAGGCCACTATGGTCAGCCTATGATGCCAGCCTCCACCGGTTACATTTTCAAACAAGACCCTTAATGTTTTCTCCTCTGCTGCCCCTCATGCTTGGGGGGAAACTCCCGGTAAACATCACACAATGTGCAAAAGTGCCTTCTCGCTAGCACCTGCCACATGCATCCATGCAGACACCATGAAATCTTTCTAATCTGTCATTGGAACAGAGAAGCAAACCAACATCACATAGGTAACCAATCATGCAGCACAAGTAATTGCTCAACGGCAACATACATGACAATCTGTTCTCCAAGCAATCAACAGCCTGAAGTATGTATGTAAATATTTATGAATTCATAGAGCATAAAGGACACATTTGTAAGAGTAAGTGTGTGGATAATTTGCAGACAGCAAAATGGGCTTGACTTGCCAAATAAATTGTTTCACACTGAGTTGGTTGCTCTGATTTTCTAGGGAGAATGCTGACCACATTTCAGGCTACAGTGCAGGCAAACAAAAACAAACTAGATTTAAACATAAATAATTTGGAGAGAGAAAGGAGATTTAAGTGACCAGTGTCCTTTTTAGACTAACTCAAATCAAGCCACAGTAATGGAACCAAGCCCTGAGACTCATTAACTGTAACTTTATCACTTAAAAAACAAATCTGAAGTCAAGGAGGTTTGAAGTGAGGTTTCCTTTACAAGCCGGCATCGTAACTCAAGAGGCAGCAGTGAGAGACAAGAGTTCTCAGGACAAATTTTTCGATGGCCTCCAAGTGTAGACACCAGCTCTTGCTCGTGGCTGCTCTCAAACTTTATCCTAAAATACTTAATTAGGTTTCAGGAAAAACAAATAAAGATGCACGCAGACACGGCCAAATCACTGTAATGTATTCATTGCAAGCTGGAAAGTCCCTCGTGAAAAGTGCTATTAACAAACATACAAATATTACTTTTCACAGCAGACTTACTCAGCTCTGCTAAGTCTGGGGACAAATGAAACCCTGATGGCCCCAACAACCAATGCCAAGGCAGTGCATCCAGGAACAAACGGGTGGGGGGGGGGGGGGGAGCTGCTACTTTGCTCCTCCCTCTCCCAGCCCAGGAAGCTGTGGCCACAAGAAAAGCCTCTGGTGGCTCCATGTGAGAAAAGCTGGCTAGTGCATTGGCTAGAACTGCAGTGTCCAACCAGTTCTGAAGCAGTCGCCACTATAGTGGACTAGACACACTCAACTGGCCAAATAGCCACATGGGGCAGGTGGCTAGCATGTTGGACACCACAGGGCTAGAAAGAGACAGACAGAAGAGAAAGCTGATAGCTGGCCATAGACTGCCTGGCAACGCTGTGCCCAATGCAAATTACGACTCATTACTGTCATTCAGCAATTCAGAGCCCCGACCAGAACAAATGTGGCACCCACTGGCATGTTATGGCAGAAGGGCTTCAAGAGCCATTCCAGCTGACACGCAACATACAGCTACAAAATTGGCCACTGGAGGCTGCCCTCTGGCTCATCCCCTTGCGTGGGCTGATCAGCACATTCAGAGAAACCAGAAAAGAGATTCATAGCTGGAGTGTGACAGACAGACAGACATATGGACACTCCTCCCGCAGGACAAAGCTACAACTCGGGGGCGCTCATAACCCATGGAGGCTGGCACCGGGTAGCACTATGAGACAGAACAGACATCTAGTGCCTTGGATGGGGCAGAGGAAGAAAAACCAGCTCTCCCTGGTATAGAACCATAGAACACTAGAACTGGAAGGGACCTCGAGAGGCCAGAGTCCTGTCGCCTGCCCTCGTGGCAGGACCCAGCACCGTCTAGATCAGTGCTTCTGAAAGTGCTCCACGGAATCACAGCGCCGCGGCCATGGAGCCTCGCGGCTCCCATTGGCTCTGGTTCGCGGTGTGGGCCAGGCCACCGCTCCCCTAGGCTGCAAAGAGCAAAACGGAGCCAATGGCAGCCACGACTCCATGGTCGTGGGGCCGGGAAAGAAACAAACCGGGGCGGCCAGTTAATGTGTTTCTCAAAGTGATTCCGCGGAGCTCTTTCAGAAACACTGGGCTAGCCCATATGGTATGTGCAGGGAGAGCTAAGGTAGCTGAGGCGGGGGAGGGGAGCATTGAGGTCCGTTATAATACGCTCAGGTGGCTGCTAAGGGAGAAGTGGGCTGTGCAGATAGAAGGCAGCGACTATGGGAGCAAGCTCTGTTTCCACCTCCTCAGCCTTCCTCCTGAAGGTGATAGGCGGCTTTGGCACTTTGCAGCAGTTAATACAGCTCCCCTCCTTCATCCACTGCGGTACTTGGCCAAGGCCTTCCCACAGGAGAGCAGAAACAAGGACTCAAGGAGAGAGTCAGGAGAGCTCACCTAGCCTGAGGACAGCCCTGCACTTCCACACCCTCCTTTCAGGAGCCTTCACGTCAGGTGCACTCACCATGCACTCAACCCAGCAGTCCCTGGCACCTTCCGCCTGTCACCTCTTCAGTCCATGCAAGGGGATGGTGAAGTTGGGCGTGTTTGTCCCTGCTGGTAACTCTCACATCTTCATATTTATCACTCCTCGGTCTGTAGTACTCAGTCACCACCCCATTATCATGTCTTAGTCTCATTGGCTTTAATCCAGCCAGACCCCGACCCCGATGCCTTTACTCAGCCCACTAATGTTCAGCTCAAAACTCCCATGGGAAGTCAGAGTGGCCTGAGCAAGGGTCATAGGTTTTAACCCTCCATGAACTGACCAGAGTTATCCAGCAGCATCACATGGAGGTTCCTAGTTTCCTCCCTAGCTCACCATCTCCTTTCCTCTGCTTTACAGATCTCACTCACCCCAAGGTAAGATCAGTCCTACCCAGGCAGTGGTGGCATTTACAGAGCTAATGAAATTAACGCCTTCTGGGAAGGGCTCTCTGATTTTCAAGACGATGGAGCATCTTTTTGATTGACATGCAGTTCTCTGGCTTAAATCATACAGATATCAGATTAGAGGATCGTAACAGCCTTAAAAATCAATCACTGAAAAAAAGGTCGAGGGCTTCAAAAATATGACATATTATATATAACTGTATAATGTTTAATGGGGGCTGCTCCAAGATTTTGGTAAGTGGTCAAAGGCTGCACTTCTGTGGAGGGGACGCAGGGTCTGGGATGGCAGGTGGAGCGTAGAAGGGAACTTGGGATAGAAGACTGGGGTGCAGGAAGGACTAGGAAGGACTGTGGGGTCTGAGAGGGAGTTCGAGTGAAGGACAGGGTTACGATCTGGGGCAGAGGTGTGGGGTACAAGGCCCAGGAGGGGTTATGGCTACAGGAAAGGATTCTGGCCTAGGGAGTGGTTTAGGTGGGGGTGCAGAGCCTGGGAGGGAGTCGTGACCTGGAGGAGGAGGGACGAGAGGATGCAGAGGGTTTGGGTGATTGCCTGGGGCAGGCAGTTGGGAGGAAGAGGGGATGGGGTGCCAGAGTCAGGCTCTGGCTGGGAGGCACTTACCTAGGCAGCTCCCAGCCAGCAGCTCTGCAGGAACCAGAGACAGGGTCCCTGCCTGTGTGCTGGGTGAGCTCCTCCATGTGGCTCTGCATCAGCACAGGGAGGGAGGGAGGGAGGGAGGGAAGGAAGGAGAGAAGAAGGGTGGGGGGGAGGGAGGAGGCTTCATTCACTGGCCCTGCCTTTAGCAAAATTTCTCAGCTCATATTGGCCAGTAACTGGCCAATAGGAGCGGAGGGATTTTGCTAGGAGGTGGGGTCAGCACACAAAACTGTCTCCTTCCTGCTCAGACTGCATAGCAATTAGCAAGCTGCTATTTAAGGTGGCTGCAGCTGCTCTGTAGTATGCATACAGGTAAAAGGCAGCTGCAGGCTGGATCTGACGGCTTAGTGGGTCAGATCTGGCCCTGCCTCTTGCCCACTCCTGATCTGGATGGTGCTTTCTCCTGCCATGAGTGCAGGGGACTGGACTTGATGACCTCTCAAAGGTCCCTTCCAGTTCTAGTGTTCTATGAAAGGGCTGAGTGGACACTTTTACTACAGATTAAACCAATCTTATGTGATTTAGCATAAATCTCGTAGGGTCTGTCTACACTACAAAGTTAATTCAAACTAACAGCAGTTACTTTGAATTAACTTTGATAGGCGCTACACAGGCAAACAGCTAGTTCGAACTTAATTCGAACTAGCGGAGCGCTTAATTCGAACTAGGTAAACCTCAGTCTATGAGGATTAACGCCTAGTTCAAATTAAGGGCTGTGTAGCCACTTAATTCAAACTAGTGGGAGGCTAGCCCTTCCCAGCTTGCGCTGGTGGCCACTCTGGGCACAACCAGGGAAATTCTTCTGCCCCCCTCCCGACCCCGGAGCCCTTAAAGGGGCACGGGCTGGCTATGGTGCCGTGCCAGGTGCAATCCTGCCAGCACCCAGCCAGCAGACCCTGCACGTGGCACGGCACGAGCCAGCCACCCGCTGCCACCCAGCCCTCCGCCTCTTCCCGGGACCAGACTGGCAGCTCCCAGGAGCCTGCCCAGGGCCGCAAGAGGCAGACACCTGTCTGGTCTAGTGCGGAGATCGTGGACATCATCCAGGTTTGGGGGGAGGCCTCCAACGTCCACGACCTCCGCACTAGGCACAGGAAAGCGGCCGTCTAGTGCAGGATAGCTGCCAGCCTGGCCACCAAAGGCCACATGCAAACCCAGGAGCAGGTTTGCATGAAAATCAAGGTGGTCCAGTGAGACCCCCGACCCTGAGCCCTGAGCTTAGAACATAAGAACATAAGAACGGGAGTGAAGCAGAGTGGTTCATAATTTCCATGCCATTCAGTCACTGCTCAGTGGAAGAAGATTTAGCACAGTGGTCCCCAACCTTTAGAGGCTGCCGGGCGCCAGGGGATGGGGACACATGCAAGCCTGGTGGCGGCCCCCCCCCATAGCCGCGTGCTCAGGGGCAGGGCCCCCCATAGCCACGTGCTCGGGGGCGGGCCCCCCCCCCCGCAAGCGCCGCGCTCCCGGGACTGGCGCTCCTCCCAAGTGCTGCGCGCCCGGGGCCGGCGCCCCCTTCAAATGCCGCACGCCTGGGGCCGGCGCCCTCCCCCAAGCTCCGCGCGCCCGGGCCGGCACTCCTCCCAAGCGCCGCGCACCCGGGCCGGCGCTCCTCCCAAGCACCGCGCGCCCGAGGCTGGCACCACGCGCCTGGGGCGCGAGCGGCCAATTTGCAGCGCTCCCGGGGCCGGCGCTTACCATGCGCCTGGCCGGCTCTGGCACCATGTGCCCGGGGCCAGGCCAGGCCCGAGCACTTGGCGGGCGCACACAAATGGCCCTGCGGGCACCATGTTGGGGACCACTGCTTTAGCAGTTTCTATCTACTTCAACCTAACTCATCTAATCAGTATGCCACCTTCACCATAGTGTCCTGGTACCATGCAGAGACAAAACAAAAACATCACTTGTCTGTGTTTTAGCTGCTACTTGCAGGCAGGCTTGTCCCCTCCCTGCTCCTTCAAGTGATTAATGGTTCTACTCAAAACCAAACACAAATTGTAGAACAGCTGAACATTGTAATTATAGTCCTTGACCTTAGGACAAGTTCTTGATTTCCAAGCAATCCAGGAAAAATGTTATGCACTTACGCACGTTGAGTTTACTTGTCAAAATGCTTCCTGTCACCATTTGCCACAACCTACATCACATCATCATCTATTTAACAACTCCTTCCTTTCAATGTAAGGAAAGTCTAAGACGTTTGTATTTATTTCTTTATTGTTGTACAGCACATGAGTGGTATGGAAGATTTAGCCAGCCAAGATCTGAGTCAACAGAAATGGAAACTGGCAAACATTGTAGTCTTTTTTTTTTTTTTTAAGAAAAGGATACTTAAACACACACAATAAATTACACAGTGTGAAAGCTGCCAATACTGTTAAGCATATTTTCTCATGATTATATCCATGTGTCCTGCTTTGAAGGATTTTCTCCTTTAAAACAAAAAAAAAAATCACTCGGTATTAACAACAGCTTTTAATCTGGCCTGTAGCATAACCCTACATAAAGATGGACATACTATGATCCCAAATTACAAATGTGCATTCTTCAGTTAAATGTCTGACCTGAAGTAGGATCAGTAATTGTTCTGCAGAACTGGAGAAACAGGGATTAACAAGTAAAATGGGCAGAAAGGGGAGAAGACCTGATTTTGATTTCACCCTTTAAAATCATACAGTTACAATGTTGCATGCAAAAGGATTGTTTCATGTGATTTGGATATCCCTCTGTTGTGGCTTTAGATTACTGTGTTTTAGCGTATATAACCCGCGGGTTATGCAAAGTTTTACAAACTCCTACCCCCCCCCCCCCCCGCCCTCCTCCCGCGAGCTATACTTGTCCACATGTAATACATTTTTTTTTTTTTACTGAAAGTACAGGAAGACAAGACTGACTCTTACTTGATAAAAGCAGCATACAGGCAGTCCCCGAGTTACGCAGATCCGACTTATGTCGGATCCGCAGTTACGAACGGGGTCCTCTCCCTGGTCTCCAGCAGACCAGGGAGAGGAAGCAAAGCGGCGGAACACGCGGGCAGCGGACAGCCCTGGTCTGCAGACCAGGGGGACGGTGAGCAAAGCAGAGCAAAGCCGCGGAGCCCGAGGGCAGCAGGACAGCCACGGCGCGTCTGGGCTGTCCCACTGCCCCCGTGCTCCGCGGCTTTCCTCCGGACGCCTGTGGTACAGCAGCTGGGGCGCTGCCGGTTGGTCCCGTAGCGCCGCTCTGGGCGCTACTGGACCAACCCGGCAGCACCCTAACTGCTCTGCCCCAAGCGTCCTGATTCAGTCACTGCTGGTCAGTTTCAGCAGCGGCTGAATCAGGACGCCTGGGGCAGAGCAGCTGGGGTGCTGCTGGGTTGGTCCAGCGGTACTGGACCAACCCAGCAGCACCCCAGCTGCTCTGCCCCAGGCGTCCCCAAGTCAGCCGCTACTGAAACTGACCAGTGGCTGACTACAGGAAGCCCCTGCCCCGGGCTTCCCGGAATCAGCCGCTGATCAGATTCAGCAGCAGCTGACTTGGGGACGCCTGGGGTTCTTAAGTTGAATCTGTATGTAAGTCAGAACTGGCGTCCAGATTCAGCCACTGTTGAAACTGATCGTTTTCAGCAGAGGCTGAATCTGGACGCCAGTTCCGACTTACATACAGATTCAACTTAAGAACAAACCTACAGTCCCTATCTTGTACGTAACCCGGGGACTGCCTGTAAATTAAACGTATCGCAATTGCTAATGAAGCGGGGATTTAAATCTCCCCGCTTCATTAGTATAAAAATGGCTGCCGCTTTTTTTCCGCATGGAGCTTTGTCGGAAAAATGCGCCAGTCTAGACGCTGATCTTGCGGAAAATAAAGCTTTTTCCGAAAGATCCCTTATCGCTCTATGAAATAAGGGATCATTGATGAAGATATTGAACAGGACAGGTCCCAAAACAGACCCTCCGTGCGGAAAAAAAGCGGCAGCCATTTTTATGCTAATGAAGCAGGGGAGATTTAAATCCCCGCTTCATTAGCAATTGCGATACGTCTAATTTACATCCCTTTAACGAAAAAGGCATGTAGTCTAGACGTAGCCAGGGTGAGGAAAAACAAGCAACTCGTCAAAGAGCAGCAGCCATACTGTCTGGGAAGTCCGGGATTTCTGAGAGCAGAAAGCTGCATCATGTAATTATGGATAAACCTACCTCACCTCTCATCTGGAAACATCAAATACAAAACCCAGAGCAAAACCAGCTTAATGAAATGAGGACTTTCTTTTCAAAGCCCAATCAATAAAGCTAAACCAAATCAAGCCAGTGTTTACAGGGAAGAGAGCTGAAATTACAGCAGAAAGGAAATCAAGGGAGAAGCCGATGGTCACTCCCCTACTATGTCTGCTGCTAAAAGCCTTAGTCAATTTTACTTGATGGCAGAGAGCCGGAGAGTTATGATTTGATTATTTTTGTAACTAGATGATTGTCCCTTTTCTAATCTCTCATGCCATTTCCAATGTATTTGTGCAAGAGACTCTGCTTGCACTGAAATCTCAGCTGCTGCTAAACGGCCAAGTGCCCAAAGGGTAGGGCTGCGCTTGGGGATATCTAGTTTCTGTTTTGGGATCTGACATGAAGACATTGTGCAGCCCCAGGCAGTGACACAGAATCACAGACGTGTAGGGGAGGAAGTGTTCTCAAGAGGCCATCAAGTCCAACTTCCTGCACTGTGGTTGGCCATTCCCAGCCAATGGGACCTGCAGGAAGTGGCGGCCCATCCCACACCACTTCCCGCAATTCCCATTGGCCAGGAATGATGAACCATGGCCAGTGGGAGCTGCAAGTGGACATGCCTGTGGACACTCTGGTAAAAAAGCATCCCATGGCCAGCTAACGGCTTACCCCTACAAACTGCGACCCAAAGTTTGAATACCCCTGGCCTGGCCCTAGACCATCCCTGACAGGTGTTTGCCTAATCTGTTCTCTAAAACATCCAGTCATGGGGATTCCACGATCTCCCTAGCAAGTCTATTCCAGAAGTTGACTTCCTTAGCAAGCGTGTTTTCTGGTGCCATTTGCTACCACGTACCTTGTCATCACTTACCACCCTCAAAACCAGATACAGAAGTAGGATGGACATCTAACACAAGGCTAACGCTGACAAACAGCACAACCAGCTTCCCTGAGCTTCTCTCGCACAAACAGGCACATCCATTGCATTAGAAAGGCAAGACAGTGGATATTAAAATATTTGTAGAACAAAAACATTAATTATTAAAGGCTTTTTTACTTGGTGCTTTCATCCAAAGCATTTTACAGTAGTTAACTAACAGTACAAACAACAGTTGGAAAAATCATTATGTGCTTCACTGGGACCTCAGCAATTTTCAAGTGCTCTTAAAAAAAAAAAGGTTTAAACCGGTTCAGAGAAACAGGCTTAGACCTAGAGGGCTGTATAACTGAGTAACCTGAGTAACCATGCATCTGATGAAGTGGGACTTTGACCACGAAAGCTTATGCTCCAACACTTCGGTTAGTCTATAAGGTGCCATAGGACTCCTCGCCGCTGTTCCCTCTAATGTTTTCATCCATGTTCAGAATACATTTTGTTATGTGCACTAAGGCATGATCAAATGTGCACTACCAGTAGAAATGCATATTGCTGGTTGGGGGTGCTCTGTTAATCAGCTGGGCGGCATTTGAAACTTTCTTGGGTGGCTGTCCAAGCACTCAGCTTGCAGGGAACACTGGATACAGCCCCATGCTGGTACAAATATCTACCCATGGACGAGGATATTCACAGATAGACATTGGGACCAATGGAGAGGAGCGCGGTTCCGTCGCACCTGGGAGCCAATGCCCTGCACCGGCAGCTCCTCCCAGCAGTGTGTCTGCACTGCCCACAGCCCTACGGCCAGTGGGGCCGTATTATCCCAGACAGGAGACACTGTGGCTGGGGATGGGGCTGCAGTGATGCAGCTGTGCTGCCGGCAGGGTGCTGACTCTTAGGCTCGAGGGGACCACAATCCTCTCCAATTATTTGTAGTGACTCTTGGGAGCAGAGCCCTGTAGATCTGCAGATACCAATGTCTACCCATGGATATTCCATCTCATAGACTCATAGACTCATAGACTTTAAGGTCAGAAGGGACCATTATGATCATCTAGTCTGACCCCCTGCACAGTGCAGGCCACAGAATCTCGCCCACCCCTCTTAGAATAATCCTCTCACCTATGTCTCAGATATTGAAGCCTTCAAATACTTTGAAGGCCCCAACATGCAGAGAGTCCTTCAGCTGTGATCTGTGCCCAATGCTACAGAGGAAGGCGAAAAACCTCCAGGGCCTCTGCCAATCTACCCTGGAGGAAAATTCCTTCCTGACCCCAAATATGGCGATCAGCTAAACCCTGAGCATGTGGGCAAGACTCACCAGCCAGACACCCAGAAAGTTCCCTATAGTAACTCCTATCATCCCTCCATTGACCTATTTCCAACTGATAATGAATGGTCAATTAGTTACCAAGATCATGTTATTTCATCCAACCATCCCCTTATCATAGAATCATAGAACTGGAAGAGACCTCAGAAGGTCGTCAAGTCCAGCCCCCTGCTCTAGGCAGGACCAATCCCATCTAAATCAACCCGGCCAGGGCTTTGTCAAGCCGAGACTTAAACACCTCTAGGGATGGAGACTCCACTACTTCCCTAGGTAACCCATTCCAATGCTTCACTACCCTCCTAGTAAAATAGGGCTCTATTGGTAGAGCAACAGTGGCATATCAATTCAGTTACCAATGACTGGAGGACACTAAACCCTGCTGGACTGATGTCCCATGAAGAATGATGTCAGTCAGCTTGAAGATTTAGACCAGTGGTAACTAACCAGCAGATCAGGAGCTGGTAGATCTTGGTACCTCTGACAGGGGATCCTGACTGGTTTGGCTAGGAAGCTCTCAAACACTGGTACTTCAGTTGCCTCTTCGCCCACTGTCCTGCTGTTCCTGTCTTCTGCCTCAGAGCTGCCCCCCGGGAGCCTCCTGTTTGCTGTGCAGGGTGTGGGAGGGAGACTCGTGGGGTGCTGATGTCACGGTGTCCCTCCTCCTCCCCCCCACTCCTGTACCCTGACTCCACACAGGGAGAAGGGACTGGAGGGAGTTTGGCAATGCAAGTCTCTGTCATTCCCACAAACACGCACTGTCCTTCATTCTCCTCTCCCGACCCAACACATCTGTGGGGGGTTGTCACTGTTACTGCTTGCAAAGCGGGTTAGTTTGGTTTGTGACTGGTCTGCGCGTTTCATCAGTTTCATTCCTCTCTTACACGTACATGGAATTCTTTGAGCAGCGAGTTCGAAAATGCCGAACCTGTCGTAGCTGGAGTCATTATCCCCTGTGGTCACTGCTGCTCCTGGAAGTGGCAGACATGTCCCTGCGGCCTCTGAGAAAGGCCGAGCAGGGGATCACCGCATGCTGCCCTTGCCTGCAGACACCGCTCCTGCAGCTCCCACTGATCAATAACGAGGAACCGTGGCCAGTAAAAGCTGTGGGCTCAGTGCCTGGAGGTAAGGGGCAGCCCATGGAGCCATTGTTGTACATTCCAGCTGCTTTCAGGAGCGGGCCAGGGCCAGGGCCAGGGCCAGGGCCAGGGCCAGGGCAGGAGTAAGCCGCCTTAATCCCTCTGCTCCACCAGCTGGAAGCCATCTCAGTTAAATGGAGCCCAGCCAGAGCCTTGTCCTAGCCCTGAACCTTCTCCTACACCCAAACTCCTGCCCCAGATGTGAGGCCCCCTGCACCCAAATGCCTTCCCAGAGCTTGCCCCCTGAATCCCTCCTGGACCCCAATCCCCCACCCTGGGCTGAGCCCGGAGCCCCTCCCACACTCCAAACCCCTTGGCTCAAGACCAGAGCCAGCACCCCAAACCCCTACCCCAGCTTGGTGCAAGTGAGTGAGCTAGGGAGGAAGAGAGATGGAGCGAGCAGGGTGAGGCCTCGGAGAAAGGGTGGAGCAGGGGAAGGGCCTCAAAGAAGGGGCGGGAAGGAAGCCGGGCAAAGGTATTGGGGATTGAGGTGGATCTTACATTGCACTTGAATTGAAAAGATGATCTCGTGGTTAAAAAGGCTGGAGACCACTGATTTATACCGTTCCTGCAACTTAATTTTGCTGTAGAGGTAAAGAGGCATCCAGCAGCTATTCTGATTACTACCGAGTTTCTATTTACACCTCTCAAAGTGGCATGTCACAAACTGCAGGGACCATTGGCAAACTAGGGGAAATAGTACAAGAAACGTATCAGTCATTCACTTGGGAATGGCAATTCCAGCTTCCTAGCAGGAATGGTAAGAAGGAAAATCTAGAACCTGCTGCTTATTGATGGCCAAAGCCCCAGAAGCAGTGCTCGTAGGACTGAGAATCGATAGGATTGCACAGCAAAGCCCCCTGCGACGGCAGGAGACCATGCGACTTATCCAGCATCTGAACTGAGCTAAACTTGTGCGGCGTTTACAAGCAGACAAGATCAGACCCATTCAGAGCATCCGTTCTCAAGCATCCAGCTGCAGCCCCCTTGGTTTTGGATGAGGCTGGCTCCCCAGGATGCATGTACAGATCTGCAGCATCACTGGGCGCTACATGGTGGCCGGAGTTTAAAAGTGCTGCCCGGGGAGAAGCTGAAACGCCAGCCGAGATTATTGCTAGAGCAGTTGCCTTGAGCAGTGACTGGAGCCCTGGTCAAAGATATCCCAGGGTATGTCTACACTAGAAAGTTAGTTCGAACTAACGGACGTTAGTTCGAACTAACTTTCCTATGCGCTACACTAGCGCTCCGCTAGTTCGAATTTGAATCGAACTAGCGGAGCGCTTAGTTCGAACTAGGAAAACCTCATTTTACGAGGACTAACGCCTAGTTCGAACTAGCTAGTTCGAACTAAGGGCTGTGTAGCCCTTTAGTTCGAACTAGTGGGAGGCTAGCCCTCCCCAGGTTTCCCTGGTGGCCACTCTGGCCAACACCAGGGAAACTCTATGCCCCCCTCCCGGCCCCGGACCCCTTAAAGGGGCACGGGCTGGCTACGGTGCCCGTGCCAGGTGCAAGCCTGCCAGCACCCAGCTAGCAGACCCTGCACCTGGCACGGCACAGAGCCACCCACCCGATGCCTCCCAGCCCACCCCCTCTTGCCGGGACCAGGCTGGCGGCTCCCGGGAGCTTGCCCTGGACCGCAAGAGGCGGGCACCTTCCTGGGCTAGTGCGGACATCGTGGACCTCGTCCACGATCTCCGCACTAGGCACAGGAAAGTGGCCGGCTAGGGCAGGAGAGCTGCCAGCCTGGCCACCCAGGAGCAGGTGTGCATGAAAATCAAGGGGGTCCACTGAGACCCCCGACCCTGAGCCCTGAGCTTACAATGGCCGTCCTGGGTCAGACCAAAGGTCCATCTAGCCCAGTAGCCTGTCTGCCAACAGCGGCCAACCCTAGGGACCCTGGAGGGGATGGACCGAAGACAATGACCAAGCCATTTGTCTCGTGCCATCCCTCTCCAGCCTTCCACAAACTTTGGGCAGGGACACCACTCCTACCCTCTGGCTAATAGGACTCCATGGACCCAACCTCCATGACTTGATCTCACTTCCCTTTAAACTCTGTTCTAGTTGTAGCCTTCACAGCCTCCTGCAGCAAGGAGTTCCACAGGTTAACTATTTGCTTTGTCAAGAACAACTTTCTCTTACTAGTTTCAAGCCTGCTACCCATTCCTTTCCTTTGGTGTCCTCTAGTCCTTCTTTATGGGAACTCCTGAAGAACTTTTCTGAATGCACCCTCTCCACCCAACCCCTGCTTTTAGAGACCTCTATCCTGTCCCCCCTCCGTCTCCTCTTTTCTAAGCTGAACAGTCCCAGTCTCTGTAGCCTCTCTTCATCTGGGACCTGTTCCCAACCCCTGATCATGTTAGTTGCCCTCCCCTCTCCCAGCCTTTCTCTTCCCCTCTCCCACCTCCTTTTCCCAGTCTCCCCCAGTTTTTTTCAATAAAGACAGAGTCAATGTTGGAAGAAACATTAGCTTTATTTTGTACATCAATAAGAAGGGGGGCTAGGGAAGGGCAAGTGGAAGAGGGTGAGGGAGGAATGGGGCACGAGCCCCCGATGGGGAGGACTGGGCTGGCTCTGCGGGCTTCTGGGGGTGGAAGCTCTCCTGCAGCCCCCCAATTACTCCCTCTCCCCAGATGGCAGCCTGCGGCAAGTGCAGCCGGGCTGATGGCCGAGTGGTGTGATGTGCCCAGTGTGGGCACTCAGGGCACTCCAAGCCAGAACTTCTTTGCAAGCGGGGCACCCCTTAGAACTGTGTGTCCGGGGTGGGGGTCGGGACCCTTTAAGCGCAGCCCTCGGCTAGCCTGAGACAGTATCTCCACGCTCTAAGTCCTCCTTTTATGCCCTGCCGGCACTGCTTCCGGCCATCATTAAGCCCTGTTCAGAGTCCACTCAATGTGGACTTACTAGTTCGAACTAGCAAAACGCTAGTTCGAACTAGTTTTTAGTTCTAGATGCGTTAGTTCGAACTAGCTTAGTTCGAATTAACTAATTCGAACTAAGTTAGTTCGAACTAGCGCTGTAGTGTAGACGTACCCCCACTGACTTGGCTGGATGGAGCCTGCTTTGCCCATCTTCTCCCATCCTGCACGCTCCTCTCACTAGCTTTTCCTCCTAAAATCCTCCCCACTTCCCTCCCTTCTTCCCTCTCCCTCTTCATTCCCCTCTTTCCCCTCTCCCTCGTCCCTCCTCCCTCTTTCCCCTGCCTCCCTCTCTCTCACTAGGTAAATTGCACCACCTTAGACTCACCTTAGGACTGATCTATGCTACAGACCTATATCAGTACAGCTGTGTCATTGGGGGTATTCAAAAATCCATACCCCTGTGCAGTACAGCACCTAACCCTGCAGGTAGACAGCACTAGGAAATACCCGCTATTGGAGAGATGTGATGCTGAGCACAGGCTCAAACTGAGCCAATTTCCATCCTCAACTTTTACAGAATTTGGGGGAGGAGGAATAAAGCAAAGATCCTCAGGCAATGTTCAGACTCCTGCCGGATCAGACCCCTTAGTTCACACTGCAGAATAAATCCCCTTGAAATCAACAGAATTTGAGTGAGTAAGGACCTCACAGAGCATGGCCCAATATAATCCACATCCAGAAAGGCATTTCAATGGTTGAAAATCCTGATGCCTTGGCAGACAGAGAGACATATGGGCACGTACGGCAGACTTGTACCTCGGGCTGGATGCAGGGTGTACAATTACAACATGCCCTTGTTTTACTTCTTGCATGACTTGTTCATATGTCTGGAGTAACAGGAAAGCAGACATTACTCACCCTGTACGGTAACGATGGTTCTTCTTGTGTCCCTGTGGGTGCTCCACTTGGTCTCGGTGCGCCCTCACGCTACTGATCAGAGATTTTGCCTAGCAGTTGAGATCTTCCCGTGCAGCGCATGCGTAGTTGCCATCTTGCGCTGTTTTGGTCCGTTAGAAGCGCGCACGGCACAATCCTCCCTCTGTTCCTTTTCTACCTGACATCCTATAATGGAGTCCCAGTACTTTTGAAGAACCATGGTTACTGCCCAGGGTGAGTAACTTCGGCTCCTTCAAGTGGTGCCCTGTGGGTGCTCCACTCAGGTGACTAAGTAGCAGTGCCCGCCATACGGCGCTGGGGTCATTTGTGTGAAGAAGCAAGGCCCGCATCTGCTAGAGTGGTGGTAGGGATGGCTCCTTTCTGTAGGGCACAGTGTTGTGCGAAAGTATGATGGGAAGACCATGTCGCTGCTCTGCAAATGTCTGCTAGTGGCACATTATGTAGGAAAGCAGGTGATGTGGCCATCACATGTGTGGAGTGTGCTCTACTAATCTGTGGTGGTTCTTTTCCACGAAGGTGATAGGCTGTGTGGATGCAGCTTGCAATCCACTTGGAAATGCGTTGCACGGAGATGGCTGTTCCCTTGTGGGATGAAGAGTGTCTGATATCCTGGTCTCCTGGGTTCTCTCTAAGTAGAACAAGGGCTCGTCTGGCATCTAGGGTGCGCAAGATGGATTCTCTCGGAGCGATGTGAGGTTTAGGAAAGTATGTGGCTAAGTAAATGGGTTCATTTAGGTGAAAGTCTGATACAATTTTGGGGAGGAACTTGGGATGAGGCCTGAGGTAGTGTACGGTGGGTGGGCCATGAGGGCTGCAATTTCGCCCACTCTTCTCGCAGATGTTATTGCCACTATGAAAGCCACTTTCATGGATAGGTATTGTGGTGGGGCCGTGGTGAGTGGTTCAAAGGGTGGCCCTAGTGAGTGTGTCAAATATGAGATTTAGGTCCCAAGGTGGTACAGGCGGGTGTAAATTTGGACACGGTTTCTACTAGCCTGTTAAGAAGTGCTTCGTCATTGGGTGTGCAAAGAGTGAGAGATTGTCAACTGGTTGGTGGAAAGCCGTGATAACAGAGAGATGGGTCTGAACTGAGCTGATAGAGAGGCCTGAATCACGGAGGTCCATCAAGTACTCCCATATGGTAGGTATGGGAGCAGTGTTTAGTTATAATTGACGAATGCTACAGCACCCTTGAAAGTATTTCCATTTGTTTCGGTAGGAGTATCTTGTAGAGGAACACCGACTATTTAGGAGGATCTGCTTAACTCTTTCTGAGCAGGTAAGTTCTTCATTTTGGAACATGCTGTGAGTTTCAGGGGTTTTATGTTTGGGTGATGGGTCTTGCCCCGGTGTTGGATTAGCAAGTGGAGACTCACAGGGAGAAGAATCGGTTGACTAATTGATAGGTGATGTAGGTAAGGGTACCCAGGTCGTTTTGGCCAATAGTGAGCTATCAGAATTACTGTGGCCCGCTTGGAACGGATCTTGTTGACTATTCTGGAGAGTAAGGGAATCATGGGAAAGCATAATGTTGTCCTTGAGGACATGAATGGCAAGCTTTGTGGATGACCCTAAGTTCCAGGATGTTGATATGGAACTGCATCTCGAGTTGAGACCATCTGCCCTATACTGTTCTCGTGCCACAGTGGGTGCCCCAGCCCAGAAGTGATGCATTGGTCGTGATCACTACTGATAGGTCTAGTTGATGGAAAGGTATGCTGGCCAGAAGATTGCTTGGAGAGGTCCACCCGTCAAGAGATGCAGGACTACTGGTGGAAGTGTGAGGCTGTGTCGGTTGGGGATGTAGATGGTCATGAACCAGGACTGTAGGCAGCACATATGTAGTCTCACAAATAAGATGACAAAAGTTGTGGCTGCCATACGTCTCAGCATTTCAAGACATGTGCATGCTGTGTTGAAGGGAGTATGTTTGACTCCCCTGATAAGGTTGCGTAATGTTTGGAATTGCTGAAGTTGGAGGTAGCCTTTGGCTGTCACCGCGTCTAGGAGTGCCCCAATGAATTCTATCTTCTGGATGGGTTAAAGGATAGATTTGTGGATATTTATAAGGAGTTCTAGTTGGGAGAAGCAATCTCTGGTAGTGTCTGTCATGGGTATTGTTTGTTGACATGTGGGACATTATGTAATGATTAGGCAGTCATCGAGGTAGAGAAAAATAACGATGGTCTGCCTCCTGAGTAAGGTCCTGACCATGGTAAAAGTCTTTGAAAATACTCAACCAAAAGGAAGGACTTGGTATTGGTAGTGTTCTTGTCCTACCACGAACCTGAGAAATCTGTGGGCAGGATCTATGGTTATATGAACATATGCAATCTGAAAGTCGAGGGCTGAGACACTGCAAGAGTCACCATTCTGAATTAGCTGGTGCAGAGAAATTTGTTGAGCTTTCTGAGATCTAAAACTGGCCTCCAGCCCCATTTTCTTGGCAGTTAGAAAATAGTTGAAATAGAAACCTCTTCCCCGATATTCTGTGGAAACTGGTTCCTTTGCCCCTAGGCTGAGCAGCTTTCATACTTCTGCTTGTAGCAGGGGCTCAGGAGAGGGGTCCCTGAAGACACTCGTATGGCTCACAGCTTTCTGTGTGCATCAGGTGAGCCACCATGATTAACTTGCATTCCCAACAAGAGGGCAGATGGTCTTGGGTTGCCACTGACTCCCTACATGACCTTGTGTGTGTCATTTCATCTTTCAGCATTTCAGGACCCCATGTGTGAAGTGGGGCTAGTTCCCCGCCTCATCAGGATGCTATCGGGAGAACTCCTCAGGGTTTGCTGGAAGCGCAGATAGAAGAGGCCCTTCAGACAGACAGATGGACTCACACAACAAGCAGCACACTGGGGCTAGTAAGGAGGATTCCACTCCCCTGTTGTGGTGTCTTTTCATTATGCTATGCTCAGCATCTGGTTTTCAGGATGCTACTGCCCTGCATACGTAGGTCTCAGAAAAACAGCCCTGTCAATAAGCTGTGGCTTGGAGAACTCGCACTGTGGCGTGGAGTGCCATGCCACTCGCTGCAAAGTGCTGCTGGCTTGCAGGCCTGTCTAAGCAAGCCCTTCAGTGAAGCCTCTTCCTGAAATCGTTCTTCTTTGCAATCCATTTTGCCATTGGACCATTTGTTCCCGGACAGTTCAAAGTCTCACAGGCAAAGCCAAGGACAGCTATTAAATCATCCCTCCAAAACATTAACTGCTCTGGCCAGAGACCCAAACCAATCCATTGCACAGACTCCTTCAGGGTACGTCTGCACTACAAGAAGAGCATGTCTCAGAGCCTGGCTCCACTGACTTAGGTGCTCAGAGCTTGGGCTGTAGCATCAGGAACAGCAATGTAGATAATCAGGCCTGGCTGGAGCCTGCCCAAGCTCTGAGATTCATCTCTCCTCTTCCTCCAGCCTGACTCCAAACCCAAATGTCTTCATGGCCATTCTGAGTCCCACAAGCCTCAGTCAGCTGACCTGTGGCCATGCCGTGGGTCTTTTCTTGCAGTGCAGACATACACTTCAGGAGCAAAAAGGGTCTTAATACACATGCTTTGACATTAATATATAATGAGTTCAAGAATGAGCAAGGGTGGGACGGTAAATCAATACACTTCCTTCTGATGCATTAAATTATGTTTTGATTAAAAGCAAAATGATCTGTACTCAAATGTCAATTCCTGGCGGAAACCATCACCTGGGGGCTTGCTGTTTAATGAGGTTCCTGCTTCTTGGCCACCTATTTCCCTCAGGAGCAACTGTTTCGGATGTTGGCTGTTGAAGTTAGCGCAAAGGGAAGGTGCTGAGTTATCAGCTCGGAAAGCTCAAGGCCTCAGTTGCCTCCAGGATGGGGAGAGAACAGGTAGCAGAAGTGTCTATGTGCTTTGCTCAGCAAGACTATATTACAGCAATGAGATCAGGGCTCACTGAGCACAGCAAATCTATGAGGCTTGCTGACTGATGATCAAGTCTAACGGTGGTTTAGAATGCAATGAAAATCCTCAAATTCCAACAAGGCCCAACAGTAGAGCAAACTATCAGGCAGCATACGGTATTGTCCACCAGACAACAAGTAAGCCCAGCAGTCCTGCTGAAATAAGGTCAGCAAATGCTTTCCCACGTGGCTCAGTCTCCCTTCTCTGCCAGTTTTACTCTGCAGCACTGGTCATCTTGTCCATAACTGGGAATAAGTGACAGGGATCTTCTGAAGCCCTTATCTAACTGGCATCTAGTCAAATGGTCTCATCAGAGTGAACCTCTGACTAATAATGTATTGAAATTAGCAACGCAACATGAACGTCACTGGAGTATCAGCTCAGATAGCCTGAGCAGGCATTCATTCACTCTCCCTCCCTCATATCCCAGCACATGAGTTAAGTTCAGACAGGAAACAAATCTCTACCACATTAACATCAGTGAATTCCACAGCACCATTCAACCAGAGATCCGAAACTGCCTGACGCTGACAACCATCCTGCTAGGTGAATATTGCTCTTCATTTGCAGATGCAAAGTGAGGCACAGAGAGTGAGTTATTTTATTGTATTACTAGAAGATTTACCTGCCATTGCTTGGATCCTTCAGGGCAGAGGGTTAAGTTTGTGGAGGGTGCAGGAGTCAGGGAAGTGGTTGGGGGCTCAAGGCAGGTTTCCCGGGGCTGGCTGGGGCCATGCTGTCCAGCCAGCAGCTGCTCCCCAAGACTGGCTGGGGCAGACTCACAGACAGATGGACAGATACACACAAACACTTCAAATATATCATAGACTATTGATTATATGTACTGCAATAGCGCCCAGAGAGCCCCAAACAAGAGCCAGCTCCGTTGAGTTAGATACAAAGGGTAGAGGAAAGAATAGGTGTTATCCCCTGTTTAGAGAAGTAGGCCAAAAGGAAAAGTCACTGGGCCACAGTCACACATGAAGTCCATTGTGGTGCTGGGAATTGTACCCAGACTATGAAGTCTTTGGGGCAGGGATTCTTTCTCTTATTTGTCAGTACAATGTCGAGTCCCATGGCCCTAAGGTCTCCAGGCATTACCACGGTATGCCTAGCCAAACAGCACCATCCCCACCCGAGTCCTTCTCCAGGGACCTGACCAACAGCACACACCAAGGCTCCACCTCCTCTGCCAGAATAAAGGTGGTCAGCATAACCAACTGGTAAACTAGGAGAGGTCAATATTAGAGCTTCTCCCTCCAACCCTACCTCCCCATGGTTGACCTGGTGACATTCCCCTGTTTCCACTGGGATTTTACAGCATGATAACAAATGTGTGTTAGTTATCCAGGGTAATCACATACTTGATTTGCAGTGAAGACTGTATCACAATGGTACAAATACATTTAAATAGAGTGGCTCAGACTTCCCTAAGGAGAAACGGGTGTGTTCTTAACTGGAGTTTGCTAATTTGGTGTGAAATGATAGAACAGCCTTCTCTGCACTACCTGTCTTGAGACCACCAGGTCGAGCTGAAGGCTAGATTACACTGTAGGCACTAACTAGACTGCCCAACTTGTGAAAACTACACACTGCCTTGCCTTCATTAGGCAGTCATTAGTGAGCTCACTTGAAGAAAGAACATTCCTTTCTTTGGTTGATACGAGGCCAGCAAGAAGGGTGAGAAGAAATAAAAACTGAGTCTGTGTTCATTATCCAGTCACACTGTGGAAAACATCAGCAGGAGAGTAAAAAGTTTAAAAGCTGGGGAGGAAACAGTGTCAGCATCCACTGTGGGGTTATCTTTATGCAGTAAAGAAACTGGTCCACTTCCCATTCTAACCCCTTCTCTGACTTCTCTTGGTACTTCAGATAAGCACTCTCTCGCTCTCTCTTTCTGTTTCGTCTTGCAGTGCACTTCAGGATACATTGGGCTGGAGACATTTTCAAGCAGAGTGAACATTCCTATTAAATCTAATTCTCTCTCAGAACTGGTTCCCACTTCTATCCATGCAAACAAGTAATCTCCGGCTTCTCCCTTCCTCCTGAAAAGTGACCCTGAATCTGTTTCTTCTGCTTTGAGGACTTACAATACTTAAGCGACCAAAAATCCTGTCTGATTTGGAGTTGGTTTCAAACTTAACTTTGGATGCTTAGCAACAGTTGCTTTTTGAGAAAAGACCAAATATTTTCTAAGAGGCTGCTGTGAAATTGCTTTTCCTGATCTGGGTTTCTTTTTAACCTTCTCCTCCACCACAGCTCTGCTTAATTAAAGCCCATGGTGGCAATTGATGGAGCTGCATCGTCAGCAATGCCCTCGTGAGGTTGATGGAATCAAGACAGTTGTGCACGAAGGGCCACTGCTCACGTCACTCTCCTGTTAAGCAGGCATCTGACATTTTAGAGGCATTAAAATGCCTCTTTCTCGGATCAGGCAAAAATCTCCTGGCATTCAGGACCCTTTGTTTATGACTGTGCGCTGATTAAAAAAGGTTCTTTTCTTATTAAGAGAGTCAAGAAAGGGTCACACAGATCCTGCCAGCTTGCGTTAAGTTGTGGCTCCTCAGGACGCCAGATTTAAACGCCAAGCATCAACACGTCTCCACGTGTTTTGTTTGCAAACAGTGAGCGGTGAACAGACTGGACTGCACAGCAAGGTGCTCTGCTCAGAAACATCCTTTCCTAGTGCAGAAGCTGCACCCTTGGGCAGGGGAGTAGGGGGCATAATGCATCTCTGACTCTGCCCCCAAACCCAAATACCCTGGCTCCGCCTCCTTCATGCCCCTTCTCTGAGGCTCTGCCCCTGCTCACTCCATCCTCCCTCCCTCATTCTCCCTCCCTTTCACCAGCCAGGGGCAGAGGGTTGGGCTGCAGGCTCTGGTCTTGGGATAAGAGATCTGGAGTGAGAGAGGCTCTGAGCTGAGTCTGGGGCAGGGAGTTGGGCTGAGGAAGGAATTCAGGGTATAGGCTCTATAAGGGTATGTCTACACTACCACCCTAGTTCGAACTAGGGTGGTTAATGTAGGCAACCGAAGTTGCAAATGAAGCCCGGGATTTGAATTTCCCGGGCTTCATTTGCATCTTGCCGGGCGCCGCCATTTTTAAAGCCCCGCTAGTTCGGACTCCGTGCCCGCGGCTACACGCGGCACGGACTAGGTAGTTCGGATTAGGCTTCCTATTCCGAACTACAGGTACACCTCGGTCCCGGTCATAAGGCTCAGGGCTAGGGCAGGGGCTTGGGGTGCAGGAAGGGTTCATGACTGGCCCAGGGGTTCAGAGCTGGCTCCAGCTGGACACTGCTTACCTCAGGCAGCTTCTGGGTGGTGGTGCAGTGGGGCAAAGGCAGGCTCACCCCTGCCTTGGCCCTGCACCACCCGCAGATGCAGCCAGCAAACTCCCCTCATCCCAAACCCTGTTGTGCTCCCTGCCCACTGTTCCGTGGAGATAGAATCCAGAGTGGAAGGGGGCACCCTGACATCAGCGCCCCTCCTCTCCCTTCCCTGCTCTGCTCAGCACGTTGGAGGCTCCGGGCAGGGAGGCAGCTCCAAGGCAAAGGGCAGGAGATGTGCAGCAGTAGGGGGAGGGGCAGCTGAAGTCAGTCAGGATCCCGTCAGAGGCTCCAAGATCTGCCAGTAGATCCCGATCGACTGGTTGGTGACCACTGCACTAAGCCGTCTCCAACATTTCAGACATTTCAGTAGGGGCACTCGTGGTTCAAAAGGCTGTGGAGGGCATGGCAGGACCGGATGTGAAAGGGCATGCGTCAGTAACGTCTCGAATCCCACAGCCTAGCTTCCCATGACACCGACGCCGGCCTTGCTTCAGCTGCAACACTCCTCATCAGAGACAGCTGTATGTAGCCAGACAGGAACCCCCCCTGTAACATCCATCTTTGCTTGCCTGGAAGCATACAGGGCACACAGAGAGCAGTAAAATCAGCATAGTCTTTGATGCCTTGACAGAAGGCCCGGATATGCAGGCTGCTGTGACCCTGGATGGCTGTAAACAGAGATACGCCAATTGCTGACCAAAAGGCTGCTGAGGAGTGCCCTTGACTGAAACCCATATTGATACGAACACACACTGTCCGGGGGGAGGAATCTCTCGCCCAGTAAAGAATGTCCAGTACTCACAATTTAGTTATCTCTCTTGCAAGTGTAAATTAAGTTGAAACTTCCTTGTAAGAACTGGCGTCACAAAGACAGACCAACATAATTTGGCATCTTAGATAAGAAAGAGGATACGGGCCCCTATGGGTATAAAGATGGGTCCAGCAGCACTCTTACTCTGACTGTCAATCTACCATCTATCTGCTGGTCGGGTTAGGTGATTGGCCTCCTGAGGTTCCATGGGGACGCCCACTTTGTATTCGACTTTCCTAGGAATTGAGGGACCAGCCCTGGCCTGATACGCTGGAGTCGAGAGGCACAGAAGGGGGTAAAAATTGTACCTGGATGTGGTCCTTTGTCTTAAGTGTACACATAGACTTAGAGCTCTTTAAAGATTAAGCTGTCACTTGGTACCATTATTTCTATTTTCTATCTTTATTTTCTTTGTAACCATTTTTAAGATCTATATTTGCTAGCAGTTAAGAAATAGAGCAATAGCCATTGTAACCATATGGTTTATAAGCTTCCTTAATAAACCTGTAACTGTTTAAGCTTTAACCTGACTCCTTCAGTTGCTGTAACAGAACCAAGCACAATTTAAAAGAACTCCAGCTGGTCATAAGGGACAGATACAGGCAGAGCTGGGCATTTGGATCGTGTCGCCTCCAGGGGACAGATCCGTGGGGCATCTCTCAGCCTTCCCGAGGCTGCCCGCTGCGAAGGGATCATGTATCCTAGCAGTCAAAGTCTGAAGTGTAATAAGCTCTCCCTGTAAGCTCTGGAGCGTCTGTTAGCCTGTTGGCTGCCTGCCACGAAGGGACCTGGTCCTAGCGGTCAAAGACACGGACGTTATACTTCTCGGGGCACCCGTCAGCCTTCCCTAGGCTGCCCGCTGCGACGGGACCTTGTGTCCCAGCTGTTGAAGACTCGGGTGTAACACACACACACACGCACTGCACTGACCAATGGCTGACACTGTAAAATCCAAAAGTAGTTTTGTGAGGGGGGACTGTTTTTTATTTTTGAAAGGTTTGAAACAGAACAAATCTTTTGGTTTTTTTTCCCCAAATGTTTCAAAAATTTAAATTGCTTTTACTGTTATCAAACACATTACAAACAAGATTATTGATAATTTACCAAAAGCTGGGTTTTTCATTGAACAGAATTTTCTACAATTATTTCATAATGTTTTACCAGTTAGAATAAAAAACACTACTGACAATTTTTTTTGGCAAAATAGGGGGTTTTGACTTTTTTTCCCATTGAAAATACATTTCTCATCCAAATCTCAGAAAAAAATCTCAAAATAATACTTGGCATCTAAGTAGAATTTGCCATTTGAGAATGAATCCAAAATATGAATGGACTTTTAAACTATATATTACCCAATTGATGCATACATATGATTCCATTATGATTAATGAGGCCCTTCTAAAAGTGCTCCTGTAACAGTTCAACCACTATAGTAACTGGTAAATTATAGCATCTATCAGATCCATCTGACAAAGTGGTTTTTACCCATGAAAGCTTCTGCTCAAATAAATCTGTTAGTCTTCAAGGTGCCACAGGACTCCTCGTTATGGTAAACCATAGTATTTTGAACTATGACTATAAATACTTATGTATTTTGTATCCAGAGGAGTTTCTTATGTCACTGACAAAAGAAAATTCCCGACGTTTGTTCCCCAAGCTTAGGCGGCTATCTATCTCCCCACACTTCACAGACCAAACCTGCATGACAAGCTGAATTTCCTTCAGAGACAAGAAGGCTGAAACCTGTAAAAATCTGTAATGAGAAATCTTAATTCCATCACCTAACTAAAGCACAGCCTTTCCAGAGATGTGTTTTAGATATACAAGAGAGGTGATGACACCATCAAGCGGCTTCAGAAGACTGGAAATAAAGCAGCAGAAAGGTTAACAACAGTAGCTAATCCCCACAAACTTTTATTTAAAAAACCCACAATAGAATTGTGCAGGACTATGTAGTCCAGGGGTGGGCGAAACAGCCTTCGTGGGCCAGATCCAGCCACCAACCCGGTTGATCCAGCCCGCTGCTCCCCCGCCCTCAGGCCAATCGAGATCTGGGGGCAGGGGAGTGCACGAAGTCTCCTCCCCCCACCCGGGGTGCTTGGCATCAGAGGGAACCACCAGCTGTTCAAAACTGCTGGTGGTTCCCTCTACGTAACATGAGCCTCTTGCAGGGTGGGGGCAGGGGGCGAGAGACTTTGCTTGATCCCATGACCCCAGGCCCTAATTGGCCTGGGAGAAGGGGGAGCACATGAAGTCTCCTCCTTTCGCCAGGGGCACATGCACCCCCAGCTGGTCAAAACATCTGGCAGTTCTCTTTAAGCACCAAGGGGCAGGGTCAAAGACTTCATGTGCTCCCCCACCACAGGCCACTCAGGGTCTGTGGGCGGGAGAGCACGGGAAATCTCTTGCCCCCCCCTTCAAAAATTACTGCCCACCCCGATGTAGTTCAAACACTACCCCCACAGAAATGATGCTGCCAGGCTGCCAATATTCTTTTTCTTGGGAAGGATGCTGGGGCTTACATGCCGTTAATACACTGATGCTTGGTTCTGAATGACTTTTGCAAAGGGTTACCAGAACTGCTTTACTTCCCTGGCACACAAAGCACTGCTAAAATACAGGGCTGCTTCCTGCCCTGTTCCAATGAAATCAGTGATTCTGTGTATTAAGGGGGAAAAAATCCGATGGCAGGCTATGGCCACAGACCATTAAATCCCGTGCATGTCCCAAACGAGCTTGCACACTTACCTGGGCTAACAGATTTAGCATAACACACAGCAGGGACACTAAATAATGGCTGCACGGAACACTTGGGATTGTTCTCTCCATTATACTTGTGCCAAGGGGAGCCATTAGCCATGCTGGGCCCCTGGGCAAGGCAGGAGGAGGGTTGGCTCTTTGCTCCAGGATGGGGCAGGGCCTTGGGCGGACAGGACAGGGCCAGAGGCAGCCCTGGGCCAAAGAGGTCTAAGGAGACCCCACTAAAAGGCACAATCTGAGAACCACTGCACTAGAGCTGTGGTTTTCAAACGACCCAGGACTGGGCCATGGAACGTCAGGCCATGGGTCTCATTGCTGCAGGGGGATTGGATGACCAGTGGGGGTGCTAAACTCAGCTCCGGGGGGGGGGGGGGTGAGGGGAGTGCACATGGCTCCACCAACTGCCCCTACCCCGAGCACTAGCTCCACACTCCAATTAGCTTGGAGCCTGCTGCCGGCTGCTTCTGGGGGGCAGCATGGTCTGCGGTGCCAGGAGAGGCAGGAAGCTGCCTTAGCCTCCCTCCTCCCACCATTGCACCGCTGACTGGGAGCCGTTCAAGGTAAGCCCCTCCTGCCCCAGCTCTGAACCCCTAAAACCAGAGACCCCTGCTACCTCCCAATGCTCCATCCTCAGCCCCACCCCGGAGCCCATACTCCAGTCAGATGTGGTTGGGTCGCGGCATCAATCATTTTCAAAAAGTTTGAAACCCGCTGCCCTACACAATGCCTAGAAGAAAGCAGGTGAGTACACATGACGGTCACTGTGGCTCAGCAAGATATGAAATACATCCCCCCAGCTACAGACGGTTGGACAACTTGAGCAACACTGAAGGCGGCAGACTGGGACATCCATATGTGTGCAGAAATCATTCACCATCAACAATACAGCCCACGTGGAATGACCGTCTCCCAGTGGAGGTGATGGATCGGTTTCATTAACGTTCAGCCGAGGAGTCAGGACCTGCTTTGCAGCACTTGTTTCATATTTAGGAAAAACTAAAAGAGAAATGATTTGACACTGCCACATCTTTCTCTCTTTAGCGACTCATCTTCAGTCATTAAGCAAGACACAGAAATGTCGGTCCTTGAAATATACTGGTCTTTTTCATCACTGTGTAAGTAGCAATCATTCTTGCACACATCAATGAGGCCATGTTAGGTATTGGTGTCAATTGTAATCCTGACACAAGTGCTTTGTAACTCCTCTGGAAGGAAGTAAAATACTACTGATTATAACTTCTTACGCTGCTATGGTAAGAAGTGCATTCCCAAGGCACTTTACAAACAGTATGAGAATAGCAGCAGCTGCAATTCAGACACAGCCAACACTAAAGGGTTGTCTCCACTACACTAGGGATCCATATTGCAGCAATCGATCCATCGATTTATCACGTCTGCTTAGATGCAATAAATTGATTTCCAAGAGCTCTGCCGTCGATGCCAGTACTCCACAGTATGAGAAGAGAAGCTGGCATTGATGGGAGAGCAGCCCTCGCCGACCTTAGCCATGCTAAATTTGTTGACTTCAGCTATGCTATTTGTGTAGCTGAAGTCACAGAGATTAGATCGCTAGCAGGCAGTTAGTGCACAGTAGTTCTGAGAGAAAGTGAGGCAGGGATTTAACAGCAGACAAATACCAGAGCAGTTTAAGACAATTTAGTCAAGCAGATGACTCAGGATTAGATGGAGTACAAATACCAAGAATAACAGCCCAATTCTGACAAAAATTGCCATGGGATTGACGACTTGCATCAGTAGTCAGGAGTTTATTGTTATTTCTAGCAGGGTGGAGCAACAGGTCAGTGCCAACAGAAGCAGCAGTACTCCTTGCTCAATCCTCAGCCCCATATTCCCCAGACCTTTGGACAGTGTTTACACCGTATAGTGAAAGGTACTCTAGAAAAACGTGAACGAGAAACTGGTTTGCACAGTTTATCCTCCAAGCTGAGAAGAATCCAGAGCAAATCTGGAAAAAGAATTCCCTTGCAGACAGGCAATCTGAAAAGGGCACAGGACAAAGTAGCATGAAGGAACTCATGGTGGGAGGGTTGTCTCTAGGCAAGAGAGCGTCCCCACCACAGAATGTGCTTGCCTGGTGGTGTTTTATCACCACATTGATACATGGTGGGTAGCCACTCAGATACTTTGATGTTCCAGCTCAGATTTCAGGGCACTTCCACCACGGGCACTCCTACCTCTGCTCTGAAACAGCAGGTGTGCATTTCAACTAACAGCTAACACCCATCTTCAGAGCCAGTAATGGACAGAATGAAGTGCCCAAATACAAGACCTCAGCAATCACAATGATCTAGCAATTCAAAGACAGTCGTCTTCCGAAGAGCTCTAGAAACCACTCATTATTTCTGCAGTGCCTCTATGAGGGAGTTGCCAACAGCTACAGAGGGAGTCTGTAACTTCATAACCAGGATTAGAACTTACAGGGTGTGTCTAAACTACATGCCTCCGTCGACGGAGGCATGTAGATTAGCCAGATCGGCAGAGGGAAATGAAGCCGCGATTAAAATAATCGCGGCTTCATTTAAATTTAAATGGCTGCCCCGCTCTGCCGATCAGCTGTTTGTCGGCAGATCGGGGCAGTCTGGACGCGCCGCGTCGACAAAGCCTTTCTTGATCGGCACAGGTATGCCTCGTGAAACCAGGTTTACCTGTGCCGATCAAGAAAGGCTTCTTTGTCGGCGCGTCGCATCCAGACTGCCCCGATCTGCCGACAAACAGCTGATCGGCAGAGCGGGGCAGCCATTTAAATTTAAATGAAGCCGCGATTATTTTAATCGCGGCTTCATTTCCCTCTGCCGATCTGGCTAATCTACATGCCTCCGTCGACGGAGGCATGTAGTTTAGACGTACCCACAGATGCCAAGGTCCTAGATCAGTGCTCAGGCTGCTAGACCATAACACCTGCTTTTGTAGCTTGCTAGTATATACAGAATGGTTTACTGTACAGCACCTCAATCCTAATGCAATGGACGTTAGCTTAACTAGGATTGGACCCATGAAGCTCTAAGTGCCAGTGCACAGAGCTCAGCATCAAGGAAACAGCTCTCAGTATGAAGAGTTTAATTTATTGCAGCCTAAAGTCATGTTGATCTTCCCAACTTACTTGGTTTGTCACTAAGGCTATGTCTACACTGCACATTTATTTCAAAATAGGGCTTCTACACACCAAAAGCTCACCGAAATAGCGCCGAGCTATTTCAAATAGAGCGTCCACACTGATTGGACGCTAACTCGCATTTAAGGCCACCCAGAACCACGTCAGGCAGGGCGTCAGGTCAGCAGTTACTTCCCGTGGCTACTGCCTGAGGCTAGCTGAGGCCCTTGCTTAAAGGGACCCCCCTGTAGAGCAGTGTCTCAGGCTTTTTGACTTTGCCTACCTCCTCGAGGGACAGCAAAACCTTTTCTTCTCCCTGCTGGGGTTGCCCTTGTGGACACCTCAGCTCTCTAGACATGGAGTCGGAGCTGCCTCTGGGCAGACTACGGCTATTGCAGCTTGTGCTGCACCTCATGCAGCAGTTTCTGCTGGCTGCAGCCCAGGCCTTGCAGGAACCCAACTCCCAGCTCTGGTGGGAGACCCTTCTTGGATCTCTGCAGGTGAGGCTCATGCAGCTGGATCCTGCAGAGTTTTGGTGCAAAAACTCGCGGCGCGTCCACATTACACCTGCATCTTTGCGCAAGAAAAAGTACAGCAGATCGTCAGAAGACAGGGCTTTTTGCACAAGAGTTATTCCTCTTTCTATCCAAAAAAGCACAGGTGCTCTGATGGCCATTCTGTGATTGGCCATCAGAGCTCTCTTGTGCAAGAGCATCCATGGCAGTGTGGACGCTCTCTTGAGCAAAAGCACACGGCAGTGTGGACGCACTCTTGCGCAAGAACTTTTTGCAGAAGATCTCTTCCGCAAAAAGTTCTTGTGCAAGAAGCCTGCAGTGTAGACAAAGCCATAATGTGGTTCACTGTCCCAGGCAGTGGCACCTAGAGCACAGCAACAGATAAGACCAAGAGACCTCCACAGCAGGGGCTGAGAGCCAGCTGGCTTTATAGCTCACGCTGTAGAGGCTCCTATAAGAAGCTTCAGAGGTTCCCACATTCAAATCTGCCTGATGGTAATTACACCTGCTGCCTCCAGAATTTCAGGATGAGGAAGGACACATTTCTGGAGCTCTTTGATCTGCTCACCCCTGCCCTCAGGCTACAGGACACTCACATGAGACCTGCCATTGCCCTCTGGAAGTTTGCTACTCCAGATACCTACTGATCTGGTGGAAACCAGTTCTGCGTGGGGAGATTGACCGTCAGAGCCGTACTCATGTAGGTATGTGGAGGGCCATCAACACTGTCCTGCTACACAGGGTCATCCACCTCAGTGATGTAGATGCCATCATCACTAGCTTTGCTGACATGGCTTCCCCAGCTGGGGTGGGAGGCTATTGATGGCACCTACATCTCCATCTGGGCCCCCAACCACCGGACAGCTCTCTTCATCCACCGCAAGGGGTACTTCTCCATGGTCCTGTGGACCACCAGGACCTGTTCACCAACATCTATGTCAGATGGTCAGGTGGTCAGGGAAGGCCAAGGCTCATGACATATGTGTCTCTAGCATGTTCTATAAGCTGCATGGTGGAACTTTTTTCCCTGACAGCACCATCAGGGTCGGGGATGTGGACATACCCAACTGCATGGAAGGGGATGGCCTACCCCCTCTTGCCCTAGTGTAGGCTCATGAAACCCTACACCAGCCACCTTGACCCTTCTTGGGAATGCTACAATGCCAGGCTCAGTAGGGCCCACATGCTGGTGTAGGGCACCTTTGGCTGTTTGAAGGTGCATTTCAGATGCCTCCTCACCTGGCTGGACCTCAGGGAGTGCAACATCCCTCGCATGGTGGCTGCGTGTTGTGTGCTCTACAATGTTTGGGGGTGGGGAAGAGGCAGGGCCGTTGAGCAGCCGCGGACAGCTGCCATCAGGCAGGCTCATCAGGGTGTTGTATGCAGAGGCCCTGAGGAAAAGCTTCTCCCTGGGGGGCCCAGTGACACTCTCCCCTGGGCTGCCACACGAGGGGCCTCTACATCGCCCCTCACTATCTTTCCTCCTACAACCCTCCCTCCCCCCTTCCCTGCTGAGACAATAAACCAACATTTTGTATTGGAAAAAATAAAATCTCTGTTTCTTTTTATTTGGGGTCAAAGAAACTGGGAAGAGACTGGGAAAAAAATCTGGGAGAGCAAGGAAGAGGAGGGATGAGAACCTTGGAGGAGGACAGAGCTGAACGGAGCAGGAGGAGTGAGGAGAGGCTCAGAGCTGGAGGAGCCAGATGAGGCCAGCACCAGCACCCTCCTGACCCCGGAGCCCATGCCCCTTCCTGTGTCCCAGGCATTGTCCGAGGCCAGGAAGGAACGTCGGGTGAGTGCCATCATGTTCCCCTCACATGGGGTGGAGGTGATGGGCGGCGAGGGGTAGCTGGGCGCTCCTCACTCAGCCCTTGTGGCCTAGGGATCGCTCAGCAGCCTGTGCAGCTGGGAGCACATGCCGTGCCACTCCTGGCCACACAAAGCCCCAAGAGGCTGCCACAGAGAACCCTAATGGCAACAGGGTGCCTGGAGAGGCCTGCCATGCTCATGACACCATGGTGGGACACCTTCCCTCCACAAGCCACCTCTAGAAGGAGGCTGAGGACACACACACACACACACACACACACTCAACAGTCCTGCACATGCGCATGCCAGCACTCCCAGGGCAGCACCCACTCCCAGGGATAGCTGGGCCCCTGTAGGAATGGGCCCGCTGGCCAGAGTGCACATAGCCTTGCTCCAAGTACGTTGCCTGCGACAGAGCCAAGAATTGTCGCGCTCAGTTCACAGATGGGGGCTAGGCTTCAGGCACAGTGGGTACGTCTAGACTACATGCCTCTGTCGCCAGAGGCATATAGATTAAGCTACCAGACATAGTAAAATGAAGCGGCGATTTAAATAATCGCCGCTTCATTTAAATTTACATGGCTGCCGCGCTGAGCCGACAAACAGCTGATCAGCTGTTTGTCGGCTCAGCGCGATAGTCTGGACGCGCGGGTGCCGACATCAAAGGTATTTGTCGACCACCCAGGTAAACCTCATCCCAGGAGGCATACCTGGGTGGTCGACAAATACCTTTGATGTCGGCACCCGCGCGTCCAGACTATCGCGCTGAGCCGACAAACAGCTGATCAGCTGTTTGTCGGCTCAGCGCTGCAGCCATGTAAATTTAAATGAAGCGTCGATTATTTAAATCGCCGCTTCATTTTACTATGTCTGGTAGCCTAATCTACATGCCTCTGGCGACAGAGGCACGTAGTCTAGACGTACCCAGTGTCTCCATGGAAGACTGGCCATCTCTCTTTACTCTCCACAGCCAGACCAGTTGCGAAAGGGGAGCAGTCGACACCACCTGGGACAGCCTCCTGGACCTGAGGGACCTGCAGCACTGGAGACCCATGGACGACTTTTGTTACCCCCAAAAATTCCCATCTTTTGGCCTCTGGCAGGCTCCTGGGAGCTGTCTGACTGCTCCCTGGGAGCAGCGGAGGGCTGGCTGGGAGCAACAGGGTTGCTCATTTTTGGACAAAGTGAGGCAGTAGCAGCTGCAGGGTGGCTCAGGGCTGTTAGGGTCTCCTGCTACAAGCCCTTTCTGCTGAGACTGTAGCTTTAAGGGCTCCAGAGGAAGGGGGGCAGGATCTAAAGTTTGGCTGCCCTGTCTACACAGCCCCTATTTCAAAATAACTATTTCAGAAGATGCATTATTCCTCCTAGAATGAGGTTAACAGATTTTGGAATAAGCTGCATGTTGTTTTGAAATTATTTCCAAATAACGTTATTGTTGTGTGGACGCTCACAGTTATTTCAGAATAATGGCCGTTATTCTGAAATAACTTTGCTGTGTAGATGCACCATTAAGTCTTGCTGGTCCCCACCTGTTCGGAGGTGCAGAGTGATGACTGCTAGTACTGGCGTCACTGAAACATGCACAGGTGTTACCCTTATACAATGTTAGCCTTCAAAACCCCCCACAAAAACCCTCCGTGCCATTTTTTCTTCACTCCAAGATCCTGGGTTCAGCCTTTATCTATTTTCCCACAGTTTGTACAGAAGAGCTTTTCAAGAGAGCCACTCTTGTTATAACAAAAACATGAGCGTGGGACAAAACACATGAAGTAACGAAAGACACAGGGGTTATTATTAGTGAAGTGTGAGCTTCCCAGACAACTTTGCTATGGCCAAGTATTTTAATGTGATGCAGATGTATTAAACTCCCATATAGAGGGATTGTCACAGCTTGGCAAAAACATAAAAAAAGAGCATTAAAATAGAATGTAATTGACTTTGACAGTCAAATCACTATTATTCCTTTGCTATTATTTCAGATATTCGGATATTAAAAAGTCTCTTGCTCACAGCTCAGTTGCCCTTAGGATGGCTCCTGCAGCGAGGAATACTGCCTGCTTGTATAATCCTTGACACCAGGAGATGCAAAGTAATTTATAAAGGTGGGTAAGTATCACTTTCCTCATATCAGTCATAGAAAAAAAAATGAGGCACAGAGACTGGCTACTCTGCCCAGAGTCACACACTGAGTCAGTGGCCAGGTCTACGATAAACAAGACTAACTGTCTCCTGTACTTTTGACGCCTGCCTTTGCGACCATCCAAACCAGTGTGACGTCAGGAACCCAGAATGACGACTGTAACCCAAGGTCACGTGAGAACACGCAGTCTAGGAAGCTAGATGGATTATATGGCTGGCGAGAGATTATGGTAGCATGGTCCTGTCATGAAATCACAGAACTCGTAGTCAGAGCATCTTTGCATTATTGCATTAATTTCCCATTGAACTCTGGGCAAGAAACGTACAGGCAGTCCCCGGGTTACGTACAAGATAGGGACTGTAGGTTTGTTCTTAAGTTGAATTTGTATGTAAGTCAGAACTGGTACATATTGTAGGGGAAACTCTAGCCAAACATTTCTCCAGAGTTCAGTTTTATTCTCCCACACCTCACTTCCCTCAGTCCTTTATTCTCAAGCTGAGATGTCTGCTGAAAAAAGCCGCTCCGCGTCTCCCTGGTCTGCTGGGGGGAGGGAGGGCACCAGCTCCGCATATCCCTGGTCTGCTGGGGGGGAAGCAGCTAGTGCGGGGTTGCCTCACCCCGTTTGTAAGTAGGGATCCGATGTAAGTCGGATCCATGTAACCTGGGGACTGCCTGTACTTGCCCATCCCTTGATGTCCCCACCTGTGAAAGGATGGTGCCAACACTGACCTTAGCAGAGAGCAATGAGACTTCATTCACTCACCTCTGACATGCTGCAACATCCTCAGATGGGAGTCGCTGGACAAATGCAAAAGGCTGGTAGGGAGCCTTTCCCATCTGGCCTACAGCAAACCCTTCAACGCCTCCATCAAATGAGTCTGTCTCAGTCCACCCCACGACGGGCACATACCCACCCCAGAAAAGCTGCACAGCAACCCAGAAAAGCCCAGGACGAGCTGAGCCACAAGGAGTGGTCACCCCTCTACCCAAGAAGGGCAGCCCTCTGCGTCCAGGCTGAGGCATGCCAGAGAGCGAAGCACACGCTGCCTTTACCCGCGCTGCACCCGCTCTGAGGCTACACAGAGCACCTTTCAGAGCTGTCTTTCCTCAGGCCTAGATGGGGGGAAAGGAAAGAGAAATATCACCCCGCCCCTCCTCCCCCCGGGGCTGTGGTTGTGAGGAAGGAAAGGCTCATTTAAATGTCTTTGATCATTAGCAAATATCCCCCTGAAATGTCAGTGGAAAATGGCAGGCAAAGGTGAAATAATTCACATTTAAAATTGATTTTCTGGGAGCTTCCTTCACTCACGGTGCACCGGAGTAGTCGGTAGCAGATAATGGCTGACGGGGGATGTCTCTTGGCACAGCTCTTATACATAACAGACAGCACTGAGTTTGTGCTTAGGCATTCCAACGGGATACCTGCACTTCGGGCCCAACTCCAGTCTCAGGGACACAGTTGGGGGCCTGGAACGGCTCCACATGTGCTGTACTCCAGCTCACTGAAATCACGAGGGGGCCCATGAGGAGAGAGCTTTGAAGGGGAGTCGGATCAGGGCCACCCCGATCCCGGCCTTCAAGCAATGCCAGAATCTGGCTCCTCCAGCAGACATCACCAAAACCCATGCGCTGCAGAAGAGTCTGACATTTGAATGCACAAACAGGGCGATGGAGCTTAGGCCCTTCTGAAGCCTTGACACTAAACACACTGATGTGCTTAAGAAAACTCACCCAAAAGGGGACCCTGCATTGGCTGTATTCAAGCCACCCCAGTTACATGCAACTCAAGGGAAGGATCTTAGCACACTGCAGATGTGATTTTACTCCTGTAAAATAAATGGTTGGGCCTGTGGGAGAGCTCTGAGCTGCAGACGGCATTAGAGAGCCACGGCCAATCTTTCCTCAGGCCAGTGGCAGAAGTGCGCGTTTACTCAGAGTCTGGAGAAGCCATTAGCCGCGAAAGCCAACAGATCAGCCTTAGGATAAGGGTGTTATAGGCAGACCCTGAAATGACAAGGCAAGAGTGGAATGCCCACAGCATTAAAAGTGGACAAAAAAAAGAGTAGCTAGGAGAGATCAAACCAGCAAGGGGACCTCATGCTGTTCCACAGGAGTATGGTGGTTACTCCTTAAAAAACTGGGAAATCCCCCTTTAGAGCGGCATTTCCTGAACTTTTGAGGCTGAGTGCCCTTCAGGAAAATCAGACCCACAACCTAGCCTGCTCTCCTTCTGTCTTGCCTTGTGTTGCTACAGGCCTACCCACAAGGAGCAGTCCCCCAGAGTAGACTGTACAGATCTTCAAGACTAGACCCTTCCTGTCCTTTCCTACATGCTTTGATAAGCTTGGAAATAGTTCAATGAGCAGGCAGGCACCTGAGTTAGCATCCACAGAGTTAGTTCCTGAAATTAACAAGCAAACTTTAATCTATGACAGGTGACTCATGGGGAGAAGCACAAAAACAAAACAAAACAAAAGAAAAAACAGCAGCCAAGAAACAGCAACATCAGTTTCATCAGCTGTTTCATCAGGGCTCTATGACGTATCAGACATTTCCCAATTTTGCATGCCCAAGGAATTTCCCATTAAAAATGCAGTGACTTTGTGGGTGAAAGCAATCAGTTAATTCATTTCAGGCATTAATACAGCTGCCATTGCCATAGCATTTGAGGGCCTTGCTCTCTTTATTGTGTTTAAGCTCACTTCGCCCGAGGAGGTTGAAAAGAGCTATCATCTCCAATTTACAGATGAGCCACTGAAGAGCGAAGGACTGCTCAATGCAGAAAACTAAGCTCAGCATAGCTATGGTGTGTTTGTGTGAGACAGAAATCCATCCCCCTAAGAGACACAGACCTAACCCCCAGTGTAGATGGTTGATGTACAAATTGGACCATTCATCTGAAATCACACATTCCCAAACTCTGAAAAGGCAGATAACATGGAACCTGCATCCCAGTCACTCCTGCAAAACACACTGTGACTGATGAGGCCCAAACCCCAGAATCACGTCCTCTGTCATCCCTAAATTAGAACCATCATTCAAGCTCCTTTTCTATGACTCAAGAGGGCCAGACCCTCCTCTGGGGTAAATCAGCACGGCTCCCATTGACTTCAGTGGAGTTGCTTGTTTGCACCAGCAGAGGATCTGGCACGTCATCATCAAAAGCACACGATGAAGCAGGCTGGGTTGGAGTCAGTGTTGGCTGACATCTAAACATGTCCAACATTGCTACCTCACACTGCTCTGAACAACTCTCTTCCCATTTCTGACTAGGAAGTGAGCAGCACAGGCCACCTCTCCTCCACTCCACAATAAAACATCCCTGTTGCCCCACCCAAAGAATATTCAAGTCTCCAAGATCCTGTGCTGCCAGTAGGGATGTAAAAGGTTAACTGGTAAGCTTCCCCTCCCACTCCCCCGCCCCCGCCCCACACTGCAGGTTACACACAAAGCTTAGTTCTTTGTCCAAGCAAGTGAGCCAGAAGGAACGAAAGCAAAACCAGGGAATATGACAAAAACAAAGAACAAAAATGAGCTAAGCAGTAAATGCTTATCAAAAACAAACCAAGAGCTTCTCATTTCCAACAAAGCTGCATTTCCCAAATTCCCAAGACACTAGAACTGCCTTGGTCACGTAGTTGGAGCGAGTTACCTACCGCTTTGGGGCAATGGATGTATCTAGCGAGACTGATGATCAAATCGTGGGTGATTGGATCCACTAGGTTTCGGAAGCTGGCGTATCTGTACAAGACGTCATCCAGAGAGGTCGATTCCATTCCTAAATCCTGCAGAAAACAGGAGTCAAGTTAGTTACCCTCAGAGATCTGATGGCTACAGCCCGTCTCTCCCAATTCTCCTGAGTTGGCAGTCTCAGGGCAGAAGCTAAGGAACTGAGATGTGCCTGTTTCTAAGTAACTTGGCAAGCTGCTATGGGCACGCTTTTACTCTGATGCTTTACCTGCATAATGGAGAGCAGACACTAGGCTCCAGGGCTTCAAACTTGGCTCCCTTCACAAGCAATCAATTCACTGAGCGAGCTGTACTCAGCAGACCTCTCACTCACCCAGGGACTAGCCAGAGGTGATGCCACTGAAATCAGGGCTATCAGAACTGTGCCAGCTGGGAGAATCTGACCCAGCGTGTCCCATCACACAGTGAGGTAAGACATCTTGGCACAAACCCCATAACCCTATTAAACACCCTTGTGTATATCGACCATCCCACTCCTTAACATTTCATAAAAGGTTTGGGGGCAAGGGATTAAATACAGTTTTTCAATTTATTTCAGACATCGTCTCTCTTTTAACTATCTCTTGTTCCTCGAGAGCAACTCCCCAAGGGCCACAGGAGCACGACTCAAGCTTACTGATGGATTACAGGGAGTTCTACAAACAGAGCAGCTTCTTCTCAAAGATAAAAGCCCTTTGCTCCACTTCTAATACAAGGATGCCCTTGTGGTTAGGGCAGTGGGCAGGGACTCTAGAGATTTGGGTGATTCCCAGCTCTGTCACAAACTCTCTGTCTGACCATGGGCAAGTCACTTAAATCTCTCTCTGCAGCATTTTGTGCCTGAACACTAGGGTGGGATAGACTGGGGCAGTGGTCTCTGTAAGCGGCGTACTTGTGCAGCCACTCAGGAAAATGAGCACCCACAGTTAGCTTTTGTGTTTCTCTTGGTGGTGCACATTCACACATGCCTCAGAGCACATAAACATTTATTTTGCACATGGATGGAAAATTTAGAGGGAACATTGGTCTGGGCTGTAAGCCCTTGTAATCACAAGGATCTGTGACCACTTGCCCTGTAGCCTGCTCGCCAGACCCAGCCTTAGGGCGAGGTGAGCAAGGCGGCTGCCTTGGGCCCTGCGCCTTCAGGGCCCCGTGCTGCCCAGCACCCACCCACCCCCGCCTGCTGCCCTGGCTGGGAGCCACCTAGCCACGCAGTGCAGCCAACCTCAACATGCCACCTTGGGCCCCACAAACTCTTTGACCGGGCCTGGCGCTCGTGAACACACACACACACACACACACACACACACACACACACACACAACCTTTCACAGCTGGGATCATAGTCCATCCATCTCGACACCTTGCATTCCAGGTACCTACTTCCAAGTGCGACGTGCACCAACCCAACTGCTGTCAGACTTGCCTCCCATTCTGTAAAGTACTTCTGTCGACAGGCCCCACCAGCCTTCACAGGACAGCCTAAGATGGTGCTTTCAGAGTTAACACTGGAGTGAGTAGCTGCCCTACCAACATCACCCCAGTCTGTGTCAGTGAGTAACAGCAACATCTGGCAACTCGGAATTTCTCGTGTGGCTTTGGTAAGCAAGATCAGCTCTCTCTCGGGATGACTCGTTCACCAGCTGAGCTGAGATTCCAAGCAGCGTGTACACACCCTGCACACACATTCGTCACACACTGCACATTTCAGGCTGCCTCCCTTTTCTCACACTTGGACAGGCAGGAATGGAGCCATATGAGTGTTCCCCAAGGCATGCCCTAGAAGTAGGGCAAAATGGGAATGTAAAATGATGACTCCAGGGAGAAGGGAAAACATCAGGAAGGACCAAAAGTTTTCAATTGAGGGGAGGTCCTGGATGATTGGAAAAAGGCAAATGTAGGGCCCATCTTTCAAAAAGGAAAGAAGGACGATCCAGGGAACTGCAGACCAGTCAGCCTCACCTCAGTCCCCGGAAAAATCCTGAAGGGGATCCTCAAGGAATCCATTTTGAAGCACTTGGAAGAGGGGAAAGTGATCAGGAATAGTCAATAGGATTCACGAAGGGCAAGTCGTGCCTGACCAATCTGATTAGCTGCTATGATGAGGTAACTGGCTCTGTGGATGTGGGGAAGGCAGTGGACACGATATATCTTCACTTCAGATAGTTTTCCCAGCGCTGGCTCCCTGCTGCGCGGGGGGTGAGCAAGGGAGGGGCTTGGCTTGCGCTTCAAAAGAGCCGTAACTGGCTCCCTAGTGAGCCATAATTGGCTCACGTGTCATAGGCTGCCGACCCCTGGGCCAGAGTGACCTAGACAAATTGAAGGATTGGGTCATGGAGCGAGGCACTATCTGAATTACTTCTAAAGGCCTCTCCTCCAGCCTTGGAGCAGGGACCACTGGACCCAGAATTCAACTGATTTTAAAACAAGGGAACCGGATGGGGCCACCGAGGAGAGAACCTTGGACATTGCTCACTGCTCCTTGAAGCTGTCCGGGAGCCAGTGCACGCCACCCAGAGGAATTCTGCCCGGATGCGTGTCACTAGGGAGAAGCGGAATAGGCACTCCCTCATCTAGCATCCTCCTCCTGGTGCTACAAATGGCGGCTTTCGCCAAGGTCAGGAGGAGGTCGGCGAGGCCTCGCGACTTTGTGGGCCCATGGATGGGGTGCGCATAAATGAACTGGTGTGGGGAAAAGTGCAGCCAGAACCTCAGCAGGAGGGTCTGGAGGAGCCGGAAAAGGGGCTGCAGCTTGCTGCATTTGAGGTAGGCGTGCGCCAGGGTTTCCCTCATGCCACAGAAGGGGCGGGTGTAGGGAATGGGGGTGAACCTCTCCTGATACATGCCCGTGCTCACGGCTCCATGGAGGAGCCTCCAACTGATGTCCACAATGGGCCACGGGATCAGGGTGGAATACACACTGGCCCACCAGAGTGCCTTCCCCTCGACAAGTGTTCGGTGGTCCTGCCACTTGATATCGGGGCGGGATACAAGGGCAAGGAAATGCAGCGTGTGGAGCGCAAGTGTGCACAGTTTGGAAACCGACCAGCTGCAGATCCTGGGATGGGGAGGCGAGGCTGGAACATGGAACAGGGGCCCAAGAAAAAGGGCTGGAGGGCTTGCAGTGGGGGTGGGGCAGGGCGTACCCTCTCCCAGGGCTCACTGCAGGAAAACAAGAGTGGGTTGTGGCAAAGTCTCCCGCACCTCTTGGAGTATGCGCAGGAGGGTTCAGGGGGGTGGAGAGCCCCATGTGCTGAGCAAGGGCTTGCCAACACGCTCCACACCTGAACTGTACAAGAGCCTCTGGACACAATACTCCAGATGTGGCCTCACCGGAGCCGAAGAGAGGGGAATAATCACTTATCTAGATCTGCTGTCAGTGCTCCTCCTAATGTAACCTAATATGCCATTAGCCTTCTTGGCTACAAGGGCACACTGTTGTCTCGTATCCAGCTTCTTATCCACTGTAATCCCCGTAGGTTTGTAGTTACTCAGAAACCTACAAAGTCCTTCACTCTTAGTCTGTCAGGGTATGTCTACACTACCCCGCTAGTTCGAACTAGGAGGGTAATGTAGGCAGACCGCACTTGCAAATGAAGCCCGGGATTTGAATTTCCAGGGCTTCATTTGCATAAGCGGGGAGCCGCCATTTTTAAAACCCCGCTGGTTCGAACCCCGTGCAGCGCGGCTACACGGGGCTCGAACTAGGTAGTTCGGACTAGGCTTCCTATTCCGAACTACCGGTACACCTCGGAAGCCTAGTCCGAACTACCTAGTTCGAGCCCCGTGTAGCCGCGCTGCACGGGGTTCGAACCAGCGGGGTTTTAAAAATGGCGGCTCCCCGCTTATGCAAATGAAGCCCGGGAAACTCAAATCCCGGGCTTCATTTGCAAGTGCGGTATGCCTACATTACCCTCCTAGTTCGAACTAGCGGGGTAGTGTAGACATACCCTCAGAGTCTGTACAGTAGGGATGTACAACAGAATGTTGTGTGGGACCAATGTTCCCGCTAAGATTTTCCATCCATGAGCAGGGTGAGTTTTGTCTTGCTTGGAAATGTTTGTCCGAAAGGAGTTCCCTGAAAGGAGAGCTGAGGCACAAGCCCTGCTGGGAGAAGGCTATAAACAGAGGATGTTGGCTACTGAAAATTTTGCAGTATTATTTTCTCTTTATTTGACTTCATATTAAATAAACATTTCAAGTCATGCACCTTGTTAATTACCCTTTGTTTTAATATTCTTTCTTCCAATCGGGGCTTAGGGTCAGGGGAGCACGCGGAGTCTCCTCCCCTCTCCATAGGGAATCACCAGCCATTTAAAACAGCTGGTGGTTCCCTCTAGGCGCCACATGCCCTTGGCAGGGTGGGGTGGTAAGAGACTTCACGCACTCCCCTGCCCCCAGACCCAGAATGACCTGGGAACAGGGAAACATGTGACGTCTCCTCCCCCTACCAGGAGCACACGGCACCAGAGGGAACTGCCAGCTGTTGAAAATGGCTGGTGATTCCCTATGGGCACTGCATGCCCCTGGCACAGCGGGGGTAGGGGCTGAGAGATTTCACATGTTCCCCTGCCCTGTGGCTGAGCACACAAAGCCTCCTCTTTGACCCACACGGTGCCTGGAGGGAACCACCCCTTCTGCCTGATGTCCCGCCCCCTCCATGGGCAGAGTTGGCCCAGGAAGCACCACCACAATTGGTGAAGTGCCAGCCTACAAAGATTATTGCCTGCCCTTGCATTAGACCATGGTGGGCAAAATATGGCCTGCAGCCTGGCTCTAGCTATAATACTCTGGGTCGCCAACGGCCTGTGGCTCAGGCTGCCTGCCTGGCATGGCCCCACATACCACTCAAAGCGGCCACCTGCATGCCCTGAGGAGGGGCGCGTCGCACACTGCTTGTACCATACGCATGGCCCAGGCAGCTTCCACTGGCCAGTTTCTGTCCGATGGGAGCTGTGAGGATTGTGCTGGGAGTGGAGGCTGCGTGCAAAACTGCCCTTCCCCGCTCCCCGGGGGGATGCAGTGCAGAGATGCACATGGCCCGAGCAGCCAGCTATATTGCGAGGTGTGTGGGGCCACGACAGGCAGGGCGCCTACCTGAGGGTCCCGCTGGGGCTGCTGGCTGGGAGCTGCCTACTACGGTAAGTGCCTCCCAGTTATAACCTGCACCTGGCACCCCACCTGCCTCCCCCCAACTCCCTGCACCAGATCACAACCCAGACCCTCCTCCAACATGGCAATCTCCTACCCCAAGCTCCCTTCCACACCCAACCTCCCACACCCCGCACTTCCTCCATTACTATTAGAGAGGAGTGCGGCCCTTGGCCACTTACCAAATTCTTGGCATGCCCCCTCCCCCCATCGAAAATGACTTATTAGACCCTTGCATTAGACTCATTTTATTCCTTCCTTTCCCCCAAAATAGTATTTGAACTTTGTTTCATATTCAATCTCATTTTAGGAGGCTAAGACACAGCAGAGACCCCATGCAGCTATCCTGGAGAGCTCACCAACTTTCGGAGACACTTACAGCCTCTCACCACAATGCATTCGACAGAATGCATCAGTGTAAGAGTATCAGCAGTCAGAAAAGCAAACCGTCAGTAATCAAGACATTTAATAAGAAAGGTCCAGTTGGAAGAAGCACTAAAACCCATCAATGTGGAAGAAGTCTGGGAAATCTTCCAAGATGCTATAATTAAAGGCATAATAGAATGCAGTTATTCTGAAATACACAAGAAAGAAGAAGTGACTAATGTGACTTCACGAGGGATTGCTCCAAGATCAAAAGCTTGTAGGGAACAGATATGCATGGCCAAAAAAAAGCAGAAAGAGATAATATTAGATAAAAGTGTCCAAAGGAGGACTACAAACGGGCTTTTAGGCTCTCTCATGGTGGAAAGAAGGCCCATTAAAAGAACCAACATCTGGGACAAAATGAACAAGAACTCAAAAATGGGCTGAAAAACTGAAGCCCTTTTTGAAATTGGATTTTAACAAAAGCAATAATGAAAGGCAGTTAGGAAGGGAGGAAAGCCTTCTAAATACAGCTATTGATAAAGAGCACTCAAGAGATTACTTGGAATTTTTAAATCTATAACACATAGATGTGGGGGTGCTATGCAAAATAGCAAATGAACAAAACAATAACACCTACCTCTGCTATTTACATAATATATAGGGTTTTTTTTAAACTAATTCACTGAGGACTAGGGAGGTACCAGAAAACAGAAGGACAGTAAACGTGGTGCTTCTCTTCCAAAAGCATGGAGTGGCTAATTCTGATAATTACAGTCCCATAATTCTAACTTCTAGTCTTTGTAAAGTAACTGGACCAACACGGCACTAGACCTCAGCCTTAACTACGGAAGAGCTGGAGCTTTGCAATCAACATGATCATGAGACATAACCTATATGGGATTATGAAGACCTGGCCTGAAAAAGTCATAGAATTTGGCATTTTTTTTCCTTAGGAGAACATCATGGCTTTTCCATGACAAAAAACAAACAAACAAAACCAAACAACTAGGAGTATAAAATAAAAATAATATATATTGTAATGGGATGAAACTATGATATGGAAATTTTAGGATGACTATAAGGGGAAAAACTTTCTGATAGTGAGAGCTAGTAAACAGTGTAATAGCTTCCCAGGTGAAAAGGTGAACCGGAACACTGAAAGCTAAAGCTGAACAAAACACCAGGAATTGTTCAACAGCCTCCAGTTATCTTCAAACCTCACAATCCCAAATTTGCTTTCATACCTTTGGGGGAAGGGCAAATTTAACTGCAAATCAATAATCCAGGGGCTCCTGGTACAATTATATTATTCATTTTTGTATTTAACTTATTTTTTAAAAACTCAGTTTTTGCAACTGAAATGAAGCACTTCCCATCTGCCGTATCAGAGCACAGAAAGGAAGGATGGTCCCATGGTGAAGGTGCTAAAATGCGACCTGCTCTGCCACAGACTTCCTATGAGACCCGTGGCCAAGTTACTTAGTCTGTCAGAGTCTGTCCAATAGGGATAACAGCATCGCCCTGCCTCTGGATGAAACATTAGATTGCATTGCCATTATGGAAGATAGAATTTAGGTGCAAACCTGACACTGAGCCTTGACAACAGGAGAAAATCCTGCACAGGAGGGAGCAGATTAGATCCAATAGACCTTTTCCATCTTTAATATCCAATATCTATGACTTTGCAAATTAAGATAAGGTATGCAGAGAAACAGCCTGGTTTATTTTTCACCTCAAACACCCAGCTTCTCTTCAAGTAAAATGAAATCAGCGGGTTTCACACTTTTTCTCTCATGACATAGTTGAAGAAAATCGTTGATGCCGCGACCCAACATGATCTGGAGTGCGGGCTCCGGGGTGGGGCTGAGGCTGGAGCTTTGGGCTATAGGTAGGGGCTCCAGCTTGAGGTGGGGTCAGGGCTGGGGCAGAAGGGGCTTCCCTCGAGCGGCTCCCGGTCAGCAGGGGCGCTAAGGCAGCTTCCTGCCTCTCCAGGCACCGCAGACCATGCTGCCCCCAGAAGCAGCCGGCAGCAGGCTCCCAGCCAGTGAGGGGGCAGAGCTCTTCCTCGTTCCCCCTCTTCCCTCTCCCAGGAGCCGGGGCCACGACTGCCCGGCTCAGTGTCACAGCACAGTCTATGGTGCCTGGACAGGCAGGTAGCTGCCTTACCACCCCCAGTCTGCAGCAAAAAGATCCAGTGCCTGACATTTCCCGACTCAGTACTGGGTCACAAGGCCTAGTTTGAAACCCACTGGATTAGACCATTAGACAGCTTGGCTTGTCCAGGGGTCTTGGGAATTGTGGTACCATAAACAAACAAGCAGCAATCCCAGATGGGTACACGAGAACCTTCACGCCACAATGTGCTAACATGTATTGTGTATAAACAGGCTGGCCCTATCTAGTCTGGTATCTTTGGGACCTGACTCATGTCAAAGCAGAGAGTTTCCTGAACCATGGAAGGTCAAAAGTGTCTAGCAGCATTCCCAACACTTCCACTGCTTACTGAGCTCTTAGAAGATATTTAGGGGTAAATTAGAAGCTAAACAGCACAGAACACAGAGGACCAGTGGCTGTAAACAAATGTTATGGGACTGTGGGAAATTTGCCACACTCACGATGAGTGAACTTCCAGCTAACTAAAATCATGCTGGACTACGGATGTTGCCAGGCCAGAGAGTGCCAGACTACAGAAGTTCAACTTGCACCACATAAGTTACAAGAAAGGCTGCACCACATTGTTTTTTTAAGCAACTTAACTTTAGGATTGTTTTCAAAAGCCATGACCTTCCAGCATACACAACTAAGGGAAATGAATGATGGAGAACAGAATAAAGCCTCTAAAAATGACCTGCAGTAGCTTTTACCATACAAAAGAATGTCCCAAGTTTAAGATCCACAACCTTGGCAACTAACAAGCAAGCTGGAAATTACTTCTTTCCCATGCGATCAAGCTCTGGTTTCTAGTCCAGCAGGGACACAAGAAAATGGAATTCAAAGCAGGGAAACTTTTATATTTGGAAGAGCAAAGAATGTTCTAGGGACCTGAGGCTGATCTTTCTGAGCTTCAAGTGAGGATAAATTTAAGGAAGAGATTCCACGTTTCACTGGCAGATTGACGGAAATACATAAATACCAAACGCAGCTGCCTTCTACTCTGGAGGGCAAAACGTCAGACTCTCAACACAGACACTGAACAACAACGGTTAATAAGGGACACAGAAGAATGTGTTGAATTTAGTTCAGACTAAGACAAATGTCATTACCCAAGCTGGAATACAGCCAGGGTACCGTTGCCAATATTCCTCGTCTGAAATGTGCTTTTGGTGCTGTAATGACTATACCAGGCCACAGCCTTAGCTGAACACTTTATCTTGGTTCTCACAGCCTGACACATAAAAAAGGGAGCTAACATTCAAAGGAATAGCCGTCAGCTAGACCTGACTAATGGTTCAGTTTTCAAAACTCCAGTCAGTCGAATCCACCATTGCTAGTCACACAAGTATTAGCCAGAGCTGGGTGTTAGCAGGAACTCAGAAGAAGTGGGCATTATTCGTGCCCATATTGTAACAACAAGAGTTTGCCCGTTTCCTGATACCGCAGTAAATCTCTCCAAACTGCCCTTGGAGAGGACAGATCATTAGAAACTGTAACCAAAGACAAGGGATTCAGGCTGCTTGAGCAGACGGCTCCCATCTCTGATCTGTCATTTTCACTCATCACCCTACAGCGAAATGGGTGGCAGACTCACGGCATTGCCTGGAGGAAAGTTCACCTGCATAAGGACCACTGGCGTACGGGTTTGCAGGATCGGGCTCCGGGACACCATCCACACACCACCTCTCGTCTGCTCAGCTCAGAAACTACATGAGGAGGCTGGGTGTCCGTTCACCACAACACCCTGTTCTCTGTCAGACAGCTCCATCTTTCATTGCCAGGGTGAGGGACGCTGTTTACGTGGTTCAAATCCAAAGAAGGCCAATGCATCAACCCTGCAACGCAATCACTCTATTAGCTGCTGGAGCTCACATTAAGAACTCCTCAGGGGAGCATTAAAAGGAAATATGACAAGTTTAATCAAGAGCCTGCCACTTCCATCTTCTAAAGGAGCTAGCTGGAAAGACCCAGTGCTGGCACGGAAAGCCCAGACTGCAAGCTGTAAACCGAGCTTTAATGTACAGAATGCATCTCAGAGGCACTAAAGCTGAGCTAAATGGCAGCCTGTGAACGTTTACTTTTCTTGCTGCACCTGCTCCAGATCTGCAGTTTCTGAGGAGGTGGCAGAACACCAGGGCAAGATAAAACAGACCTCTGGGCCTCTCTTATTCACACTTTCCACTGTTAAAACAGAGCGATAAAAGTCTCCGTTTACCAGATAGTGTCGAAGGTCACCCAGCAGCTCAGTGGGAAAGCCAGGAAACGGACCCATTTCCATCACCACAGCTTGTAGACCAGTGGGTCTCAAACTTTTTGCCCCATGGCCCACCCCATTCAATGCAGACCTTTCCATGGACCACTAGCCAACCACCCATCATGACAAAATGAGTGCAGGGGGCGGGAGTGAGGGGTCTGGCCCAGAGATAGGGTGCAGGATCAGCTGAGGATGGGGGTCTGGGAAGGAGCAGGGTGGGCGTGTGGAGTTGGGCATAACAGGGATGGGGATGCTTACCTGGCTTCATGTCCCCGCTGCTCACAAGCACCGCCCCCTGCTGCCTCCATTGGCCAGTGGGAGTACCAGGGAAAGCCTCCACACAAGAGGTTTCCTGCACTGCCGTTTCCCCAGTCCGGGAAGGGGGAATGGCAGCCCACTGAGCCACTTCCTTGACCCACAAGGTTTGCTGCAGGAAGCTGGTGCTAGGGCTCCAGCCTCACAATGGAGGGGCCCACGGGACTGGAGTGCCAGTGCAGGTTCCCCTCTGCAAGCCCCGAGCCTGTGGCCCACCTACAAGACAGGTGCAGACCACATTTTGATACGCACTGCTCTAGACTGCCTTGTTTGTCCGGGCTCTGCTGCTGACTTCTGGATTCTATCCCTGCCTTAAGGCACTGTCTGGCTTTGGCCAACTTACTTCACTTGGGTATGACTTGGTCTAGACTTAAATCTTGTACCGGCATAGCCATCTCCACTGAGATTGCCTATAGAACCCTCAGTGCCAACATAATTATGCCACAACAAAGTGATTTTGTCAGCATCGCCAATGTCATTTGGGGGGATGGCATTACTGCCTCAGCAGAACTCAGTCAGCTCAGTAGGGGAGATATGGCCTTAGCATTGGCTCCCACATCTGTAAAATGGGGTCAATGATTCTTCCCCTTCTCCATAAGAGACTTGTAGACCCATGCCTGGAAGTGTTATGCAGTTACTAGTAATGATCTTTTCACTTTTGTTGCTAGTCAGCTGCTTCTTCAGCCACGCATGCCCGTCCAATGGTGCAGGGCTTGGATACAAACAAAACTTCACTTGGTTTTATAATTGACTGAATTATTTTGATTAATACAAGGTTGGTTGATTGTGTTTAGCCTTGTTCTGGCTGAGCTCAAAAACACCTAGTCCTTTAGTGGTGAAAGTAGGTGCTTTATGGACAGTTAAAGGGTCTTATTTGCAAGATGATGAGCATTCTCTCTCTCTCTCGCACAAATATTTATAGATATATACACACACACACACACACACACACACACAGTGTCGTGTACAAAAACAAACACTTATAAATATATAAAGAAAATAGATATTTCAGAATTGAGAATTTTGAAATAACCCATACTTTAAATACAAAAGAATATAATGGAAAATTTTATGCAAAATGTAATTAGATTTTTGTTAGAAGACATTTAGAAACAAATACGTTTTTAGAAGAGGAAACTGGGGAGGAGGCAGGAGAGGAACCCATGCGTCTCCATCACTCTAAGCCGATGGGTAAAGAGAGCCCTGCTGCCTGGGCTTGGAGCAATTGACTCGTTAACGATACCGCCATTCACCATCATATTTCTTCCACTGTTTGACGTAACTGAAGAGTGTCGCTAAACACAAAGTGTAATGAATAAAGACTCTTGTCATCCTTGAAACAATACAGAGCCTGTAAGCCTTTCACTTTGTCCCCTCCCCAGCCTTCAGCGGGACAGATTATGTTCATTACCATTAATGAATTGAAAGGCTTTGGCTTGTGTTGTACATTAACACGGTGCATTTCATACGACATATTTCCAGTTACGTACTCTGTGCCTGTATCCTCTACACTGGGCCAGTGGCGGAGGGGAGAACAGAGGCCAGGAAACCTGATTTTTAGACTCCACCCATTAACAGTGTGTGCTACAGGGAGGAGGGGAGAGAGAGTTATGGCAGCGGCACAGGGGAACAGAGCAGAGGGACTTGACCTCTCTATACATCGTCCAGACTCTCCTCGCAGATCAACTCAAAGCATGGCTGGGAACTTCATTTTTTTCAGTTCCTAAAACATTGTCTACAATGGTCTATTTCAGTCCCATACTCTGTTTCCAACTCAGTGGCCATGGTCAGTCTTCAGAAACCCCCCAAAAGACAGCCCATGCAATGCAGTCTAACACTTGTGCAAGCTAGGGATGTTAAATATCGGTTTATCAAACAGTCGAGCAACCTCATGAATTCTTACCAGTTAGTCGATTATTCTATAGTTCCGGGGGGCGAGGCTTCAGCCTCACACCTGAGGAGCTTCCTGCCAGACTGGGTCAGACCAAAGGTCCAATAAGCCCAGTATCCTGTCTGCCAACTGTGGCCAATACCAGGTGCCCCCAGAAGGAATGAACAGAACCATCAAGTGATCCCATCCCTGTCACCCATTCCCAGCCTCTGACACACTGTGGACACCATTCCTATCCATCCTGGCTAATAGCCATTGATGGACCAGAGTCCTCCATGAATTTATCTAGCTCTTTTTTGAACCCTGTTAAAGTCCTGGTCTTCACAACATCCTCTGGCAAGGAGTTCCACAAGTCAACCATGTGTTGTGTGAAGAAATACTTCCTTTTGTTTGTTTTAAATCTGCTACCTATTAATTTCATTTGGTGATCCCTAGTTATGATGTTGTAGGAACAAGTACACAACTTTTACTTATTCACTTTCTCCAGACCAGTTATGATTTTATAGCCCACTATCATATCCGCCCCTTAGACTCCTCTTTTCTAAGCTGAAAAGCCCCAGTCTTTTTAATCTCTCTTCATATGGCAGACATTCCAAATCACTAATCACTTTCGTTGACCTTTTCTGAACTTTTTCCAGTGCTAAGATACCTTTTTGAGATGAGGCTCTTTCAGGTCCTTCTTTTGTAGATGTTACATCAAAGAACGTGACAACAGTCTGGCTGTTGGGGTCCTGAGTCCACTTCCTGTCACCCTGACCAACTTTGCAATCCCCTGTCTGTAGCCAGCTCATGTTTTACATCTCATAGGTGAGCTCCTTGGGGCAAGCATCAGCTTCTTGGTCTGCATTTGTACAGCACCTAGCACAATGGGGTCCTAATCTGAGGCTGGGGCTCTCAGGCAGTACTCCACTGCAAATAATAAACAATGAAAGACGTTCTCACAGATCTCTCAATTCCCAGCCCTGTACCTTACTCACAAGATCAACCTTCCTCATTAACCGTCATAGCCTCTCCAATCCCATAAGCAAGGAAAAGGGCCTAGATAGGGATTATTTCACCCACCAGTGGAAAGGCTGGGAGAAACCAAGCAGCTGATTAAGAACACATCTCAGTCCATGCGCAGCTTAGGGCAAGAAGCAAAGAGCATGGTCAGCTGAAACTGCACAGGGACCTTAGGAAGGTATGGCCAGGACACTGCGGTTAAGGATTCATTCCAAGAACCCCCATGGATCTTGGAATGAGGAGGTGGCATCATTTATGACCCACGCACCTCAGTACAGGGAATGGAGCTCCGCTGGACTGAGGCCTTAGTGAAGCTGCTCAACACAGACCCAGGACTTGGGGCTAAATTCTCCTCCGCTGCAGATCATCACCCCGCCCCAGGGCCTGAATTGCATGTCCCTCACTCAGCACACGTGCACTGCCTGAAGAGCTGCATGCAGAACCGAAGGGTGGCGTTTGCCCTCCGAAGTTTCTTTGAAGCATGGCCCTGCTTTCCTTTTCCAATCACAGCCACCAGCCTGCAGCCCCCTCTTTTCGTCCCAGGCCATGAACGTTCCAGCTCCCATCAAGTACTAATGGAGGCAGTGATATTATCATGACTAATCAGAGAAATGCCCCTAAGGGAATCTTTTTCCTGATCCTGCAAACAGCTGTGATAGTATCTTGACTCGGCTGTCATGGCTTTACAAGCACAATTACATTAGGTTTCTTTCTCTCCTTTAATACAGTGTGCGTGGTTGTTTTGCTTTTTCTTGGCATCTTTGGAGACTGACTATCTTCATGCACCCTCCCAGTGCAGGCCATGCAAGCTTCCCCATGGTGTCCACTCAGAGTGGTTCTGCCCAGAGACGAGGGAAACAGTTCAGCCTTCCATGGCCCACACAGTGCTGGGTGTCTTTGCTGAGAACACCTCCCAGATATCCAATTGTCGTGGCACTTCTGGGTGTCATTAATCCAGGAGGAACTGCTCCATCAACACCATTTCCTGAGGGTCACCAACCAAACACACCACACCCGTGACCTTTCAATGGCACTTGGATCTGCCAGCCTGCGTGTGAGACTGCGTCCCAGACCAGTCAGGAGACACACAGACTGTCAGAGCCAAAGACATTGTCTCCCTGGTGAACGACAGTTAGAAGGGCTGAGCATAAATGGTGAGGCAAGAAGAATAAATAGAAAAAAACTCCTTCCCTTCTTGCTTTCTCTTGCTCAGTCACCCTTCTCTTTGCTACACAGCGACTCCCATTTAGGAGCTGGGGGGAAGGGAGGAGAGGGAGATACAGGAAGCACTTTCCCGTAGGTGCAGCAATGCAAAAGTGCATGAACAACAGTTTGCAAAATGGGCCCTGAGCAGAGAGCAGGCAGATGCTATTTTTGCAGAACATGCTAACAACTGGGGCAGAGCTGGAAACACACCGCACGCAGGCAGGTCCCCCCATGAGCTCCCACAGAAAGGGCACAGTGCTGGCATGTTCTCTGCATTTCAGCTCCTATTCACTTTCCCAGAACTAGAGCTGTTAGCAGCTAGTCGGCTAAGCGTTTAATTGGTCAGTGATTGCTAATTGGTTAATGGTCCTGGTTAAATGCAACACCACCCTCCCTCCCCCACGGGGTCTGCATTTAGAACTCAGACCAGTAGGCTGGCTCAGGCCCAGCCCGTTGGACCGAGTTTTAAATGAACAGCCACCTGCCACTCAGCGCTGCTGCCTCTGACACACAGACGGGGTCTATGAGGGGACCTGCCTCTGTCCTCTCTCCTGCCCCGCGGTGCTGGTGAGGTAGAGCTATGTCTCGGCACTGCCAAGAGTCCTTTGCCATGCTCGGCTTCTGCACCACATCCCTTACTGAGGCTGGGGCACTTCACACCGAGCTGGCTCCTATAGGGCCTATTTTTCGGCCTGAGGGGGTTTTGGTGGTGCTTCCATCAGGAGCTGTTGGAGCCTATGCTCCCTGTCCTTTCTACTACAGCAGGCATGTCCAAAGTCCGGCCCGCGGGCCAATTGCGGCCCTTGTTCCGGTTTAATACGGCCCCACAGGTAATTTGGCAATATCTATCTTTTAAGGCCCCCAACGAATCCATATGTATTGAGATGAATACATTGTAAAATCTCAGTTAATGTCAGTTGGTCTAAATCAGTTATAAATATATTTGGACACAACATGTATACTTGGTGTTATGTTCCTGTTCATATTTTTTGAACTTAAAAGTTGACAGACAACCTTTATTACCAATAATATGTAATGTACTTTACAAAGTTCCTGACATATAGTTCAGCTTCCTGGATTTTTTTTTTATCTGGCCTTCAGATATGAAAGGCAGAGCGATTTAACACCTGTTTAGATTTGTCATCCATGTGACGAAATGAAAAGTATGCCGTTTGCAATAAACTTTGCATAAAATAGTTAATTTGCATTTAATTTTAATGGTTCAAAGAATGTCAGGCAAAATGGTCGGCCCTCACGCATGTTCACTTCATCCAAATCTGGCCCTCTTTGAAAAAAGTTTGGACTCCCCTGTACTACAGGGCTTAACGCTCTGACAGATCTTGCACTTTTCTGTGTGATGTTCTTTACGCAGGCAGCGAAGGCATGCATTGTGCAGGTCACTGTTGGGCATCTGGCATTTGCAAGCTGCGCACACTTGAAAGCTTGGGGCATTAGGCATGCCCAGGCACCCCAAGGGGCTGAATGCTTGGGCATTTGCCCACTGTTCTTTTATTTGACTAAATATCTTTATCATGGAGAAAAACAAAGCGAAGACCAGGAAAAACGAGAGCTACCGCTAGGGACTTGGCACTTATTAAGCAAGAGCCAGCTTCATTTCCAACATCACCACGGATGATAAGAGGGAGAGTGAGGTTGGCTGTGGTATATATGCCCTGATCTAGAGGCACCACTCTAGGGGGCTCCACAGCCAGACCTACAGGACCTGATTGGGAAAAGTTTCTGACATTTGTGCACACGGAGCACATATACCTGAATTGGAATTGACATGAACAATCACTAGAAGAAGAACTTGGAGAGAGGCTAAAAGTAACCATATGGAATACCTATGGGCAGGGAATATGGATTGTGGCTAGGGGTTTGCTAGTTACAGGAACTCACAGCTAAGACACAGGAACTGTCCTACCTAAAGGCTTGTCTACATTTGAAAGTGAAATCTGATTAAGGTAAGGTGTGCATTTAAAACACAACAGCTATCCCAGAGTAAATCCACATGTGAATGCTGCTATTCTGGAACATGAGTGCCTTGCTCCTGATAGCTTAGGCCTTTTTCTACACTTACCAAGAGATCAGCGCTATGGGGATTGATCGCCTAGGGGTCTATTTAGTGGGACTACCCACTAAATCAACTGCTGATTATGCTCTCGTTGACTCCAGTACTTCACCAGGTCGAGAAGAGTAAGGGAAGTGACGGGAGTTTCTCCCATCAACCCCCCATAGTGCAGATGCCGCTTTAACTCAAACTAAGGTACATCAACCCCAGCTACACTATTCCCAGAGCTTTGTTCGACATTGCTCCCTCAGGCGACCTAGCCTTAATCCACTTTGCAGCTATTTCTGAATCGCCTCGTGTGGAGAAGCCCAGGGTGACTTGCCAACAGCACTGTGGCCAATCTGGAAATTTAACCCAATTGTCCCAAGTCCAGGGACCACAACACAAACCTTCCTCCCTCTTCTCACTTGTTGCACCAGCTCTGTAGTTAGACTGTAACCCCCCGGCAGAGCCATGTCTCCCATTTCCAGACTCTGGCACAGTGAAGGGTGATCTAGGCTACAGAGTGGGCAGCATGAGTGGCCCTCCACTCAGCGAGGCGCAAAATTGTCCTACGCAAGACGGTCTCCCAGCACAGGGCAGTTTTGCTAAACCAGAACTCAGTGTGTGCTCACTGGACCGTAGCAGCACTTTGACTGGATGCAGAGTTGAGCGCACGGTTCCCCCAATGCTGTGTGCAATCAGCTCACATCTCACTTCACGTGCACATCACTTTAGCAGCAGCGGTAGGAAAAAAACGATGTGGACGGAAACCAGCCGAATCTGGCAACGGTAAACAAATGTCTTGTGGGCCACACAAAGAAGCCTGACGTGCCGCACGTTGCCCATAACTGCGCCAGAGAAATGAAAGTGATATTTGTACCACTGAGCAGCTGCAAACGAGGTACCAGTAAACCAGCACATTTGCCACTGCTGTGCAGCCTCCTGGAATAATCACTGACTGCCTCACGCTCCACAGCCCTTCCAATTGCTAACGGAACTCCCATGTCTAGGAAGGAGCATGGCGGAAAGGGATCTAGGGGTCATAGTGGACCACAAGTTGAATATGAGTCAACAGTGTGATGCTGTTGCAATAAAAGCAAATATGATTCTAGGTTGTATCAACAGGTGTGTTGTAAGCAAAACTCGTGAAGTCATTCTGCCGCTCTACTCTGCACTAGTTAGGCCTCAGCTGGAGTACTGTGTCCAGTTCTGGGCGCCACATTTCAAGAAAGATGTGGAGAAATTGGAAAGGGTACAGAGAAGAGCGACAAGAATGATTAAAGGTTTAGAGAACATGACCTATGAAGCCAGGCTTCATGTTTAGTTTGGAAAAAAGAAGATTAAGGGGGGACATGATAGCGGTTTTCAAATATCTAAAAGGGTGTCACAAGGAGGAAGGAGAAAATTTGTTCCTCTTGGTTACTGAGGACAGGACATGGAGTAATGGGCTTAAAGTGCAGCAGGGAAGGTTTAGATTGGACATTAGGAAAAAATTCCTAACTGTCAGGGTGGTCAAATATTGGAATAAATTGCCAAGGGAGGTGGTGGAATCTCCCTCTCTGGAGATATTTAAGAACAGGTTAGACAGACATCTGTCAGGGATGGTGTAGACGGAGCTTGGTCCTGCCTTGAGGGTGGGGGGCTGGACTCGATGACCTCTCGAGGTCCCTTCCAGTCCTATTATTCTATGATTCTTAAAAGCTCTGCTAACACTGGTTTTCAGACCTTGTCTCACCCTGAACGTGCCAGAGAACTCCTCATTGGAAGGTGTGTGCACTTCGGCATCTGGAGCTCATCAGTCGCTCACGTGATGGATGCTCAATCCTCAAATGCATTTGCTGTGACACCCCCTCGCTCACTTAACCACTGCTCTCCTGCAACTCCTCACCAGCACAGAGCAATCCAGATGTGCACTCAAGATTACAAGGGCTCTTGCAATGGAAACACTGGGGCACAAGGGGTTTTAAACTGATGGGCCAGGTCCCCCACTAGTGTAAATCAGCTTAATTCTATTGGTATCAAGAAGCCAGATCAGGGAAGCCAACTGCCTCTGCCAGGCCAGGGGCAAGGGAAAGGGTGGAGCCAGGGGCAGCCAGCCCTCAGCCCTTCAACATCCCCCAGAGCACACCGCCTGGCACTCCAGTGGCAGTTTAAATGGTCTGGAGCTCCAGCCACGACTGCAATAGTAGCACAGGCAGCCAGGGACCCTGGGCTCCTTCAAATCACTGGCACAGGAGCAACTGCCTCCTTTGTTCCCCTGCCCAGGTCGGCGGGCCTGGGCCAGATCCTTAGCTGGTGTAAATCAGTCCTGTACCACTGAACTCCAAGGGATGATAGTGAATGACAGATGCTGAGCATCTGAGCCATAGATCTGGTTTTAACGTTGGCATCTCTACTCTTCTCAGCTCTTCCCCCCTATGGCCACTGCCACGCCTGGAGGTGAGCATCTCCAGCAACGTTCCGCCGACCTTTGGAATTACTCCGTTGAAATGTTGGTGGTTGCCAAAACACTTTCCCAGGGGGTTGGATGATCCCTCCTAGATCCCCCACACGCTCAGCGGCGTTCGCTCATCTAGCTGGGAATCAGGAGTGACATACTCCGCTCTGTGTTCTGCAGGACAGACCAGGTGATCATAATTGCCCCTTCTGGCCTTAGACTCTATCACCCTATTTTTGAAGTGACCTAGTGGGAACAAAACCAGCTACTTGCAGTTACTGCTGGGAACTGGACTGTTTGCATTTATCATTTTATTCACATTCAACTACCATGCCGATGAACACCAGTGCTGGGAGCGTCATAATGATATCTGGTGTTCCTACAGCCCCTTCCATTATAGGCTCTCCAAGCTCTCCACTGCTATTAAGCCTCAGAACCTCAGTGTGGTAGGCAGACACGCCATGAAAGGGGAACCTTAGAATTGTGTGTCCTCCGGGCCTTGTCCAAAGTCACACAGGAAGTCTGTCCTAGGGCCGCCTAGGGTGAGCACCACATGTACACAGTGATGCTTACCGGTAACCAGCTAACACCCAGCTTGTCTGGAGCAGCTCGCACATATAGTTTAACAGGTTAACATTTTAACGGGTTTTGACATCCCTAGTCTGTCTCAACCCAAGTCCTATATCTCAGCTAAAAGACCAAGTTCTTCTGGCCATTTCTGTTCGAGACTTGTAAGTTCTTCCTCTTTCCCTAGCCCCTGTCTGCCAGAAGCTGGGAATGGGCAAGAGGATTTTGTTCATACTGACCACTGTGTGATGACAGCATACTGGGTAGATGGACCTTTGCTCTGACCCAGCCTGGCCGGTATGGCCTCTTCCTCGATCATCTCAACAGACAAATGGAGAATAGTATCATCACTCATTCCTAACCATGCCCAGTTCCTCCATTAAAGGTCATATCCCACGGTCTAGTCACTGGTCAGTCACTAGGTTAGACTGACCTTGGTTGTGTTCACAGTCTTTTGATTGCACTCTATCATCTGTTTTCGTCTTCCACACCTACCCACTATTGTCATCTTTTCATTTGTAGGAAATCCTGTATCCTGATTTCACATCCTACTCTAACCCTAACATGCCATCAAACTTGTCTAACATTCTTAATGTCCATTTCAAGAACATGACGAAAAGCTACAGAAATTCCATTCCCTCTTGTCTCACCAAATTCTGGTTTGAATCAGTTGCTTGATTTTCCACCAACTCTTACAGCACTGCATCGAGTTTTCAGACACAGCTTTTATAATTGCAGCTAGCTTGTCTGGAATTCTCTATGATTTTCCTATTTTCCATAACACGTCTTTCCAAACTGAATCAAATGCCTTTCTTGTAGTCAATGAAAACAGCACACACATTTAATCACCGTTCGCGCTCGTCCCCATTTTTAAAGAGCAATTATCTGATCCATGCAAGCTTAGATTTGTCTGAAGCCTCACTGTTCTTTGCCTACTACCTCCTCCAAAACTGGCCTTAATCTGCTGACACTTGTTTTCATTATGATTTTTCCAGTATTACCCAAAAACTCTATTATTCAGATAATCAGGATCTCCTTGCCTCAAGATTGTGACAACTATTATCATTAGTCAATCACTTGGCTCCCTTACTTTCTTGTATATTTCTCCTGCATTTTGGTAGCACTTGCCTACTTTTAGCAGCTCAGCTGATATATTGTCTTCTCCTGCAGCTCTCTAATTTTTATTTTTGTTACCGATCTATTTCTTCTCCTGATGGTGGTTTGACTGTGCCTTCTAAGCTGCCCTGCTCAGCTAGCTGCTAGCGTGTCTAGAATGTTTGTATCTGTATGATGTGTAGGGTTCTGCACTTCCTCAAAATGCTCCTTCCATACTTCCAACACCTCTTTATATTTGTTCAGTTCCCTGGTAGCCATTTTTATTTCATACGTGGCCCAGTTGTGTTTTCACACAACAGAACTTTTTTGTATACTGTTTTCTTGGTAACATCTCTAGTCTTCTTTCAAAAACAAATCTTTGCTTGTCCAATCTCGCACTGGGATATAACAGCACAGAAATGATGGATGGGGACAACCAAAAGGGTTGCACTGAATATTACAGGATTAGGTACTATGAATCTTCTGAGGAGAGGCTGAGGGATTTAGTCTACAGAAAAGAAGAGTGAGGGGGGATTTGATAGCAGCCTTCAACTACCTGAAGGGAGGTTCCAAAGAGGCAGGAGAGAGGCTGTTCTCAGTAGTGAGAGATGACAGAATGAGGAGCAATGGGCTCATAAGAACAATAGAATGGCCATACCAGGTCAGGCCAAAGGCTCATCTAGCCCAGTATCCTGTCTTCTGACAGTGGCCAGTGCCAGATGCCCCAAAGTTCCAAACCCCTAATAATTTTAGTTGCCCTTTTCTGAACCTTTTCAAATGGCAATATCTTTTTTGAGATGAGGAGACCACATCTGTACGCCATATTCAAGATACTTATATAGAGACAATAAGGGTCTGTCTACACTACAGCACTAATTCGAACTAACTTAATTCGAATTAGTTAATTTGAACTAAGCTAATTCGAATTAGTTTTTAGGTCTAGATGCACTAATACAAATTAGCGTTTTGCTAATTCGAACTAGCATGTCCACATTGAGTGGACCCTGAACTGAAGTTAAGGCTGGCCGGAAGCAGTGCCGGCAGGGCATCAGATTAGGACTGAGAGTGTGGAGCTGCTGCCTCAGGCTAGGCCAGGGCTGTACTTAAAGGGACCCAGCCCCCACCCTGGACAGACAGTTCTGAGGGTTCCCCGCTTGCTTGTCTACCTCGATGAGGGACAGCAAAGCAGTCCTGGCTTGGAGTGCCCTGAGTGCCCTCACTCGGCACATCACAGCACTCGGCCATCAGCCCAGCTGCACTTGCCGCAGGCTGCCATCCGGGGGGGTCAATCGGGGGGCTGTCAGGATCCAGGAGACCCTGCAGGTGAACTTCCACCCTGAGGAGCCCGCAGAATCACCCCAGTCCTCCCCATCGGGGGCTCATACCCCATTCCTCCCTCACCTCCTTCCACTTACCCCTACCTAGCCCCCCTTCCTGATGTAAAAAATAAAGGGCACGTGTGTTCAAAAATAGAAACTCTCTTTATTTAACAAAACTCAAGGGGCAGGATTAACCTGGGGAGACTGGAAAAAGGAGGTGGGGAGGGGAAGAGAGATGGTGGAAGAGGGGAGGGGGAAACCTGGGAGGAGGGAGCTGGAAGGGGGAAGCCAGGGGAAGGAGAAGGAGGGGCAGTATAAAAATATGGTACGCCATATCTTCAGTACTGTGTACAGATGTGGTCTCCTCACCTCAAAAAAGATATTTTGGCCTTGGAAAAGGTTCAGAAAAGGGCAACTACAATGATGAGGGGTTTGGAACAGGTCCCATATGAAGAGAGGCTAAAGAGACTGGGACTTTTCAGCTTAGAAAAGAGGAGACTGAGGGGGGATATGATAAAGGTCTATAAAAGCATGAGTGGTGTGGAGAGGGTGCATAAAGAAAAGTTCTTCATTAGTTCCCAGAATAGAAGGACTAGAGGACAGTGGCCCCCTGCCACCCCACCTCCCCCTTCAGCTGTTACTGCACAGCAGCAGCTTGCACCTGCCAGACCCCCGCCCGAGCAAGGGGATCCAGCTGGGCACTCGTATTAAGACTGTTCAACTGTTTGTCTGCCGCCCCACCCTGAGCAAGGACCAGGGCTCGGGACTGGTGATTTGCTAGCCGACAGCTAGCTGAGGCTGTGAACTCCCCCAGCGCTAATTCCCCGAAAAGACTACGCTGGGTGGAGTGGGGTGGAGTGGCTGCCCACTGACCCCGAGGGGGAGGAGGCCCTCCCTGAGCCCTACAGGGCTACAATTAGTGAGGCATGATTTTCCTTTATAGAAACCATATTGACTTTTCTCCAACAAAGTGTGTTCATCCATTTGTCTGACCATTTTATTCTTAATAGTTTCAACTAATTTGCCCAGAACTCACGTTAGACTTACCGGTCCGTAATTGCCAGGATCACCTGTAGGGCCCTTTTTAAATATTGGTGTCACATTAGCTATCTTCCAGTCATTAGGTACAGATGCTGATTTAAAGGCCAGGTTACAAACCACAGTTAACAGTTCCACAATTTCACATTTGAGTTCTTTCAGAACTCTTGGGTGAATGCCATCTGGTTCCTGTGACTCGTTACTGTTAAATTTATCAATTTATTCCAAAATCTCTTCTAATGAAGCCTCAGTCTGGGACAATTCCTCAGATTTGTCACCTAAAAAGTATGGCTCAGGTTTGGGAATCCCCCTAACATCCTCAGCTATGAAGACTGAATCAAAGAATTCATTTAGCTTCTCCGCAATTACTTTATCGTCTTTAAGTCCTCGTTGGCATCTCAATCATCCAGGGCCCTATTGGTTGTTTAGCAGGCTTCCTGCTTCTGAGTCTCAAGTTATAGTGGGGGAGGTCTAGGTTGGATATTAGGAAAAACTATTTCACTAGGAGGGTGATGAAGCACTGAAATAGGTTACTAGGGAGGTGTGCAATTTCCATCCCTAGAGGTTCTTAAATCATGGCTTGACAAAGGCCTGGCTGAGATGATTTAGTTGGGATTGGTCTTTTAGCAGATGGGTGGACTTGATGACCTCCTAAGTTCTCTTCCAACCCTATGATTCTATGAACCATCAGTATCTAGAAAAAAAGAAAACTGATTGGCAACCAGGACAGACAGTTCAGGAAGCCTCTTCAAGCAAATTTGTCCAGTAAGAAAATGATGACTGCAAATCTGGCCAGTCCAAGTTCATCTCCCTTGGAAAGTAAGTGGATGAGGGTGAAAGCATTGACACCTGTGCTGAGCAGGCCAGAAGTCTATGACATAGCATTCCCATGAGCTGGATAAAGCTGATAGGCCTAAATCATCATTACAACCAAAACTCATAGAGATCGACACTCTGGAGATCAATCTTCTAGGGTTTGATTTAGCAGGTCTAGTAAGGAACCACTAAATTGAACACTGATGGCACCCCCATTGACCTCAGTACTCCACTGGATCGCAAGGAGTAAGTGAAGTCAACGGGGGTATGTCTACACTACCCTCCTAGTTCGAACTAGGAGGGTAATGTAGGCATACCGCACTTGCAAATGAAGCCCGGGATTTGCATGAGGTGTACCGGTAGTTCGGAATAGGAACCTAGTCTGAACTACCTAGTTCGAGCCCCGTGTAGCCGCGCTACACGGGGTTCGAAGCAGCGGGGATTTAAAAATGGCGGCTCCCCGCTTATGCAAATGAAGCCCGGGAAATTCAAATCCCGGGCTTCATTTGCAAGTGCGGTATGCCTACATTACCCTCCTAGTTCGAACTAGCGGGGTAGTGTAGACATACCCTGGGAGAGTTTCCTATTGACCTTCTGCAGTGGGGACACCACTGAAATTCGACTTGAGGTACATCAACTCCTGCTATACTATTCATGTAGCTGGAGTTGCATATCTTGGGTCAACTTTCTCAGGTAGCGTAGACCTGGATTTAGAAACTATACAGTAAAACAAATGGATCCATATGGATTTTGACCCAGGCCAATCAGGCCTGACAAATGGAAATGATTACAGATTTTGGATAACATCTTACATGTATTGTGAGCTAGTTTGTTAGAACTCTATTTACTCTGGACCAGATCGAGCTAGTAGTGGAGGAGTTAAGGAAGGTACCTTTGCTGCTGTATAGGAGACAGCTTGGCTGGATGCATGAGAGTTAAACATTATGCTTTCCTTTTGACAGCCACTCAAAAGGACAACAGAAGAGCAGAAAATGGGGTTGCTATAGCAGTGGGAAGACTTCAAAGAGAAACAGAGAACAGACTTCAATTAACAGCTGGAAACTGGTGTCTGAGTGGATTGTCATAGCAAGGTTTATTCCTGCCCTATAATTAATGATGCGTAACTGAGCTGCTGCTACACACCAAACAGAAGAGCAAGAGAGGAATGGATTTGATAGCAACCTTCAACTTCCTGAAGGGAGGTTCCAAAGAGGATGGAGAGAGGCTGTTCTCAGTAGTGACAGATGGCAGAACAAGGAACAATGGGCTCAAGTTGTGGTGGGAGAGGTCCAGGTTGGATATTAGGAAAAACTATTTCACTAGGAGGGTGGTGAAGCACTGGAATGGGTTCCCTAGGGAAGTAGTGGAGTCTCCATCCCTAGAGGTGTTTAAGTCTCGGCTTGACGCAGCCCTGGCCGGGTTGATTTAGTTGGAATTGGTCCTGCCTAGAGCAGGGGGCTGGACTTGATGACCTTCTGAGGTCTCTTCCAGTTCTATGATTCTATGATCCTGGGAGATGTGAAAGCATAGGTTGGTAGCACACAAGAGAAGCAAATGAATAGGGTTGGATCACACGACACTGGGACATTAAACAATAATCAAGAAAGGCTAAGAACATGATGGGAGATGCACAATTTGATTATTGATGGTACTCCCCCACCTCACCTCACCCCCAAATATTTGCACAGGGTTACATGGAACTCAGAGGACCAAACCAAAAACCACACTGGCTACATCATCATCAGGAAAAGGTAAAGACCATCAATGTTGCATATCAGAGTCTTCAGAAGTGCCAAATATGGCATGATTATGAACCATTAATGGGAAAGATTAAGTTCCTCTAGAAAAAGATGAAGGCACCTGCAGCCAAAGTTAACCGGAACATTAAAAGAATGCCTCCATCACAGCTATCCAAGAGGATGCTTGGAGGGCACTTCGAGCCATTAGTTTGAAATAAAGAAGACATTTAATTACAGACTTTATGAGAAATACTCAGGGAAGCAAGACAAAACACAGCAGAGAGAGTCATTGGAAGGCATATACAGTGAATTGCTGGACAAGAAACAAAAGACGATCATTACAGGAAAAGAGTAAACAAGCCAAGACTGCTAAGAAAGCAGAAGTAAGAGCATTATGCAAAAATGGTGAAGAAACCAAAGGTTTATGAATGTCTCCTTCCAATTCTGAATAAGAAGTGCTGTTCCTTTGTGATTCTCATTTTCTGGGCCTTCATTCCGAAAAACACTTCAACATCTAATTCACTTAAACTGTGCTTAAAATCCTATTGAATTTTATAGGACTTAAGTAGATGTTTAAGTGCTTTGTGAAATTCTGTAATAAGCTCCCAATTCAGCAAAATAAAGATCTTTCATCTCCTTCCCCCAGACCCCCGCTGTACTTATTTCATGGCAGCACAAGTTATTATTCTATGACAAAGCATTTCTCTCAGAAGATATGGGCAAAAAAATAAACAGAATTTGCATCCAATGAAATGGGCAGGTGATTGCAATCCTAGCATGCATACAGTCCTGCCCTACTGGGCATACGTTTGCTCAAGATGATCTCCATTTGCTTTGGCACTTGTAATTGGATAGTATAAGGGTTTCAGGGCATTGTCTGCCTGTGAATTTTCCCTTCCAAACTATTTGGACTCCCAGGGACAGAATCCAACTCTTTGCTGGACAAAAATAGCACCAGAGCACTCCCAACCCTTCTAGGCACTAGAAAATGTACTACTGGGAACCACCACACCTGGCCAGAGGAAGATGCCGTACATTTTCCTGCAAGGTGGAATGTGCCTTCAGCTCCAGATGAATCAATTTATAGAAGGCCAAATTCATCCCTGATCAATCGAGCTGGAGAGGGCTAAGTGGGCCCCATTTGTCCCATCACAGAGTTCAAAACCACCTTTAAAAGAAACAGCAGAAAGTGCCTTCCCTGGCTGATCACTATTCAGGCATGTGTATATAACACAGGGTCAGCTTTAAGTCTATTTGGAATCAGAGGTATTTTTGCTGCTGTTCCAGTCATTCCAATGGAAGCCTCATTCCTCGGTTTTCACGGGCTGCATTAGACACACACACGCACAAATGGAACAGCACCTTTCCTGCACTTCACAGCTCTCAGCCCTTTTGAAAGCTCTGGAACCTTCATAAAGGACACCGTGTTCCCTGCTGTGTCCAAACCCAGCATGCCGCCCAAGCGTCAACAATTCCAGGTGACAGACTGAATGCAAATCAGGGCAGACACAGACAGAGCACATCCCTTCTTGCTTGCGCAAGGGAGCAGCCTTCTCTTCCTGCAGCACATCTTGTTCAGCAATAATAGGTGTCAATGCTCCCTCTGATTAAACATGCAAGCACTTCAGCTTTCTTTGACAACCACAGCCTTTAAGCTACTTTTACTGAAGTTCCATTACACAGCAAGTAGTCTGACAGTGTACGCTCCTGTAAATGAAGACTAGATATAAACATGTACCATTGCAAAAGCAGGTACAGAGGAAAAGACAAATACTGTATCTAATAAAGATCAGCCAGGCCTACCATGTTGTTAACCTGGACTCCCCGTTCTCTGCGTGCCAGCACCCAAAACTCACTTTGGGGGGCCAGCTATTAATATTTGTATTACCATAGTGCCTTAGAGCCATAGTCATGGTCCAGGAGCCTTCTGTGCCAGGTGCAGTACAAACAGAACAAAAAGTCTCTGTCCCCAGAAGCTTACAATTTCAATGAAGACCATGACACAACAGACAGATACAGACAGACTGGAGAATGCAAGGAAACAATGAGACAGCGGTCAGCATGTTAGACAATGGTATCAAATCTATTGCATGTGCCCAAGCCCTGGAGTGTCAAGCTTAGTGCACGTTCAGGGGATTCAGAGCAGAATCCAACACATTTGTATGGCTAAAGCATTTTTTTTAGCCGTTGGATAGCTCAGTCTACCTTGGTTTATACATCACACCCAGCACTGTAGTTCTGAAGATGCAGAGAGGACCAATGCAACCACTTTCCACTTATAAAGGAACCCTAATGGCAACCATACAACTCCCAGTAGCAAGAGCAGGGAGGTCAGAAGGTAACCAAGGAAGAGTGGGGTTGTGTTTACAACACGGGACTTACTTTGAATTGGATTCTGCTGTCCTGACTGAACACCAATTTGAGGTGTGAATGGGACGCTGTAGCCCAGATGCGATCTCACCATTGCTTTTACTGTCGGCTGCCATACAGGTAGCACTGCGGGGGGTGTCCCGAAATCTGGGAGTAGCTCTAACACAGCACTTTGTTGTATAGTTACTGGGGTACAGTTCTGAGGAGCAAATCCCACCAGAAGTTCAACTGGACAAGCACCAAGAATGTCAGACCTTGTATGATCCTCAACGGAAACTTCTTGCTCTTTTGCTCAGAGCAGCATTTACTCAGGAGCAGTGTTCCCTCCAACTTTTTCCATCCACATGCAGAATAAGTTTTGTTCCATGCGCCAAGGCATGTGCGGAAGTGCATCACCAAGAGAAACATGATCCTGACTCTGGGTGCTCTACTAATCAGCTGGCCAGCATTTAAATTTCACCAAGTATTCCGCTTACAGGGAACACTGCTCCGGAGTATTTGGGGAGGTTTTGAATTTTATTAGCGTATCTCCCTCTAGATATATTTCCACATCAGCAGAGCAGAACCCTCATTCCAATACTGTCCGACACAGGCAGTTACCTGGTTTTGGAGTATGCACAATTTAGCCATACACTTTAAAAAATCAGTTTTGGTTCCAACCACCACAAGGCATCACTCCAGATTAAGGACCGAAATGCCCAACAGACGGATGGGACGTCTTTGCTCGGCTCCAACACAAAGTGAAAAGAAGCTCAGAGAATAGCAAAGGGGCTGCTCTGCTCTTTCGCGTTTGTTTGTCCTTGCACGGACAGAAGGCCTGCTTGCCGCGCGATGCGAGCAAATCAGAACTCTCTTGGGCAGCGGGTGGTTCTGATGGGAGCTGTTTACATGAACGCTAAAGGGCTGGCCTAGAATGGGGAAATGAGCGGTATTCAAAGCCATGTACACTGGTCATGGCCTGTGCTAGGGGCCCTGATTGTGACAGGGCATTTGCCCTGCACTGGCTCTTTAAGGGCAAAACTCCAGCCCCGAATAAGGGCTGCGAACAAAGCCCCAGCTAAGGCAGTTCTGCTAATGAGGGCCCACCTGGGGACTCTATAAAGAAGGACTCCTGCAGGGAGAGGGAGAACTGACTGCTGCTCTGGACACAACAGGAGGCACCTGACTGCCAGGGAAGTAGCAGGCTTCCTGGAGGCAGAGCAGAGCAGAGCAGGGCTGGGGAAGCTCTGGCCAAGCAAGCTCCCAGGCTGCAGGGCCTGAAGCTACTAGGGCTGTAGAGAGGCAGCCATGGTAGGCAGGGGCAGCAGGTCCACACCCCTTAGCCAGTGATGAGAGGCCATTAAAGGCTGCAGGGGCTAGATGGAGACTGGCAGTGGGTCACTGAGGCAAGGTGGGGTCAAGGGAACTGGGTGCTCCCCGGGAGGAGAACAGGGTGCCCTAGGGAAGGGAGGACCCTGGAGTGCAAGCAGGATAAACACCAACGCCCGGAAGGGGGGCTCAGACACTGCAGTGGGCCCTGCCGGAGGGTCAATGAGAAACACGGCGAGGCACCAGCTAGAGGGAGGCCTCCCGCCAGCCAAACAAGCTAATTTCCAGGACTGCCGGCCGGAGGCGCCATGGTGGTGAGTTTACCCCACAACACCGATTTTTAACGTCTACAATAAATGCAAAGTGGTGCTTAAACATGTGCTAGTAAAAGCCCATTCACTCCCTGAGGCTGGGCTCCATTTTAACACAGCCCCCAGGAAGGGTTTGAGGCTTAAGCACATCCCTATTCAGCTGAGTTCATAAGCATACACTTAATGTATTTTAGATCTCATTGACAATAATTAATAATGCTAAGCATGTGCTTAAATGCTTTGCTTAATCAGGGCCCTAAATAAGCTCTTCAGCTACACTTTCCAAATCTTGGTTGCTTAAAATTAGCCACCTCAATCCATAATCGTCAGAAGCTGGAAATGGGTGACGGGATGGAGCACTTGATTACAGGCTACTGTACTAGATGGACCTTTGGTCTGACCCAGGATGGCCGTTCTTATGTTCTAATTAGACAAGTCACTGGCCTGATTTTCAGAGGTGCCAAGTTCCTGTGTTGGAACTGAAAGTTTTATTCTTTTTATATTTGTATTTTAGGTTTAATAATGTAAATAATATATAATCATATTTAATATTGTAGTCAGTCAAACCCTTTAGTTAAGTATTTATCTCCTATATTTCCTTGTTCTAAAGTTTAGTAAGTAAAGAGACAGGATCTCCTATTGTGTCTATGTTAATGAGATTAGAATGTTGAAGGCTGAGAGGCCTTAATTGCTTGATTTACAATGCCTCTTTGCTTTGCCCCATGCAGGGTAGAGTAGCATGAAGGTCCTGTCCGGCCTTAAAAAAAACCTATCAACAAGTGCTTTACAGTGTTTTCGAACAGTGCCCTGTAAACACTGACGCAGTCCCCTGAGAAGCAAGCAAGTACTCTGCACACAATATCAGACAGAGGCTAAAAGGCAAAGTTTTCCAAAGCTCACGATCCCATTTTCAGAAGTGCCTGAGGTGCTAGAATCAGTGCCTCTGTCCCAGGCTCATGGAGAGCCATGCCTTAGGGTTATACCCAAGCCCTCTCTTGCTTCCATGGATGCTCTGGGTGAGAGGATTGCATGTCCAATTTACATCTGTAAGACATCCTCCAGCCAGACACTTCCACTACCTCTCTGTCTGACTGAGCCTGGCCCTGTGCCCGCCCTGCATTGCACGTCTTTCATCAGAGCAGCCACCTCTGTCGGCTCGGTGAAGAAGTCCCAGTCCTGTGGCTGGTGCAGGCTTTCAGCCCGTGAGCGCCAAAACAAGGAGGCAGGCTTGCTTATGCCACCATAAAGCAAGTCAGCTCCTGCCCATAAAACCCCAAATTGCAGAGGCAAAACCATGGCCAACGAATGTACAAGAGAGCTTTGGGAAATGACCAAGCCACGTTGCTGTGTCTGATGGGGCTCACAACACACAGGCATCTCTCGCCATATGCTAATTCCACACCATGTTTGTTCAGCGCCAGTTCTGCTTGGTCTGTGGCAGCCGCTGATTAACAACTGAAGAATCTGCCCCATTCTTCTGCTATCCTCATCCATAAGGCTGGCATGGCACGTATGTTAGATCAGCACCCCATGCTCGTCCGAGCGGCACACCCAGTCTCCCAGGAAATAAGGTCTGCTGCTTTTGGTTGCTCGCCTACACCGGCTGCTTTTCCCTTGTTTGGCGGGATGGGGAAGTCAGAGTAGCACAATTGCTGCATCCTTTTCAGTCTTGCCATGCCCCGGACTGTGCATCCATTCCATCCTAAGAGCCACCCCCAGCAAGAACTGCACCTGGGTTCATTTAATTTCGAGCACAGCAAATGCTGGAGCATGCTCCACAGCCTCCAGCTGCTGCAGAGACAAGATGGCCCACAACCCATTCCTTTGCCACTGGACTCACAAGATAAGCAAAGAGGCCAGTAGTGGGGGTGGCTTTTGGGATGTGGAAAGAAGAATTTACTCACCTGTGGAGTAACGATGGTTCTTCGAGATGTGTGTCCCTGTGGGTGCTCCACTCAGGTCTCAGTGTGCCCTTGTACTGCTGATCAGAGATTTTACCTAGCAGTACCTTCCCATGCCGTGCAGTTGCTGTCTCACGCTGTTTTGGTCCATTAGATGTGTGTGCGACATGATCCTCCCTCTGTTTCTTTTCTACCAGACATCCTATAAAGGATTCCCAATGGAGAAGATAGTGGGGCACACACATCTCAAAGAACCATGGTTACTGCCCAGGGTGAGTAACTTCGGCTCCTTCAAGTGGTGCCCTGTGGGTGCTCCACTCAGGTGACTAAGTAGCAGTGCCCGCCATACGGCGCTGGGGTCATTTGTGTGAAGAAGCAAGGCCCGCATCTGCTAGAGTGGTGGTAGGGATGGCTCCTTTCTGTAGGGCACAGTGTTGTGCAAAAGTATGATGGGAAGGACCATGTCGCTGCTCTGCAAATGTCTGCTAGTGGCACATTATGTAGGAAAGCAGGTGATGTGGCCATCACACGTGTGGAGTGTGCTCTACTAATCTGTGGTGGTTCTTTTCCACGAAGGTGATAAGCCGTGTGGATGCAGCTTGCAATCCACTTGGAAATGCAGATGGCTGTTCCCTTGTGGGATGAAGAGTGTCTGATTTCCTGGTCTCCTGGGTTCTCTCTAAGTAGAACAAGGGCTCGTCTGGCATCTAGGGTGCGCAAGATGGATTCTCTCGGAGAGATGTGAGGTTTAGGAAAGTATGTGGCTAAGTAAATGGGTTCATTCAGGTGAAAGTCCGATACAATTTTGGGGAGGAACTTGGGATGAGGCCTGAGGTAGGGTATGGTGGGTGGGCCATGAGGGCTGCAATTTTGCCCACTCTTCTCGCAGATGTTATTGCCACTATGAAAGCCACTTTCATGGATAGGTATTGTGGTAGGGCCGTGACAAGTGGTTCAAAGGTTGGCCCTAGTGAGTGTGTCAAATATGAGATTTAGGTCCCAAGGTGGTACAGGCAGGTGTAAATTTGGACACGTTTTCTGCAAGCCTGTTAAGATGCTTCATCATCAGGTGTGCAAAGAGTGCGAGATCGACTGATTCATGGAAAGCCTTGATAACAGAGAGATGGATGTGAACTGAGCAATGGAGAGGTCTGAATCACTGAGTTCCAATACTCCAGTACAGTAGGTATGGGAGCAGTGTTTGGTTGTAATTGACGAGTATTATACCACTCCTGAAAGCATTTCCATTTGTTTTGGTGGGGACATCTTGTGGTGGAACATTAGTTTAGGAGGATCTGCTTAACTCTCTGAGCAGGTAAGTTCTTCATTTTGGAACCATGGAGAAGCCATGGGTTTTTATGTTCAGGTAGTGGGTTACCAAGTGGGGACTCCTGGGGAGAGGAATCAGTTGACTTATTGATGATGTAGGTAAGGGAATAAAGAAGACCCAGGTGATGGGCCAAAGTGTGGGTAACGAGCCATTTATCGGTGTGTTAGATTACGAACTGGAAGTCGTCCATGAGTTCACGTACCTAGGCTCTACGCTCTCGGACAACTTGTCATTTGATAGCGAGATTAACAAGCGCATTGGATAATTTAGTTGGAGTTGGTCCTATTTTGGGTAGGGGTCTGGACTCGATGACTCATGAGGTCTCTTCTAGCCCTATGCTTCTATCATTCTATGACTAGCCCTCTCACAGGGCGCTGAGTGTGCCTGTGTCTCTGAGCACTTATCCTCCAGTGGTTGGAGGGATTTCTCCCAGAGGAGTTTCTTCAGCAGTCTTTCCTTGCTCTGGTTCTCCTGTTTTGACAATGCAGGCACTTTTGCGCTACGTGGCTTTCGCCCAGGTATTTAATACAGGATGCACATCCATCAAAAATGGGCACTGAGTCCTGACATGAATCGAATTTCTTGAAGCCAGGAGAGCCTGGCATGTTGAATGAACATAAGGGGTCAAAAGAACTTGGAGAGAAACAGAGTAGAGAAGGGAAAAAAGCGGGGAAGCTTTTTTGTTTTTTTTTTTAAAGAACTAGGTGAAACTACTTATAAAGTGACCAAAACTATTAACAACTGGTGAACTAGCTATAGTATTTTTCAATTTTCTGTCAGAAAGGAGAGCACTGCTCTGACTCCATTTTCAGCCAAGGACAGTAGAAAAGGAACGGGGAGGAAGATCACATCACGTGCGCCCCTAACAGACCAACACAGCATGAGACAGCGACTGCACATGTGCGGCGCGGGAAGGCAAAATCTCCAATCAGTGGTGCCAGGACGCAGTGAGACCTGAGTGGAGCACTCACAGCGACACCCCTCGAAGTAGAACTCGCGTCTGTTGGAAGCTGGAGTGAGTTCAATTCATTTCAATGGCAACAACCTCTAGTTGCACTGCCGGGGCTGGCTACACCGCAGCAGTGCCCAGAGTTGAAGCACGGTTTCATTACCACTTGCTTGAACCAGCCACTTCCCTGGCAATGTTACACCGTCCTGGTAAGTCCCTGCTCCCAGAGCCAGCTGCCTCTGAAACGTGTGTCACACCCCACGACTCAGCAACCTCTTCTGCGGGGGCACTGGAGCCTTCCTGAGAGAAGTCAACTCTCTTAGCCGTGGCTGTAACCCTTCTGCCAAGTAGCACCAGCAGCAGCCAGGGGTTTCTCTCCATCCATCCAACAGAGACCCACCCAGTAACCTGGGCAATTCACACACCACTGAGCGCCTGTGAGAGGCGAAGCTCTCCCACTCACAAGCACAGAGCCTGAGATAAAAGGGAGGGAAGTAACATGGCATTAATTTGGGAAAATTCCACACCGTTCAGAACTACAACCACGAGTAAACGTTGCAGCTCGAGGGGCTTGGGCAATGGCCTTTTCCTTTCAAGCCGAGTCCAGCAATGCAAATACCCCCTTCACAGGCCCAACCCTTCTCCGCACCCCTCACAGTCGCTGCCCTTGCTCAGGGAAACCAGAGTTCAGAGGTGCATCCGCAGAGTTACTTCCCATCCTGACTGTGGAGGGAGGGTGGGAGGAGGCAGCTCGCCCACACTGCTGGTCGCTCGCCATCCACCTGCTCGCTGCCGCTCTGCTGGCCATTCGTCGTCCCTCACAGCCACTGCTCTGCCTGCTCCTCCCGCCTCCCCATCGGTCGCCCCTCGCTGCCGCCGCTCTGCTGCCCGCTCCTCCCGCCTCCCCATCGGTCGCCCCTCACTGCCGCCGCTCTGCCCGCTCCTCCCGCCTCCCCATCGGTCGCCCTTCACTGCCGCCGCTCTGCCTGCTCCTCCCGCCTCCCCATTGGTCGCCCCTCGCTGCCATCACTCTTCTCCCCGCTCCTCCCCATCGGTCGCCCTTCACTGCCGCCGCTCTGCCTGCTCCTCCCGCCTCCCCATTGGTCGCCCCTCGCTGCCATCACTCTTCTCCCCGCTCCTCCCCATCGGTCGCCCCTCACTGCCGCCGCTCTGCCTGCTCCTCCCGCCTCCCCATTGGTCGCCCCTCGCTGCCATCACTCTTCTCCCCGCTCCTCCCCATTGGTCGCCCCTCGCTGCCATCACTCTTCTCCCCGCTCCTCCCCATTGGTCGCCCCTCGCTGCCATCACTCTTCTCCCCGCTCCTCCCCATTGGTCGCCCCTCGCTGCCATCACTCTTCTCCCCGCTCCTCCCCATCGATCGCCCCTCGCTGCCGCCGCTCTGCTGGCCGCTTCTCACACTTCTCCATCAATCATCCTGTTGGCTGCTCATGCTGTTTGTCGCATCTTCCACTGCCTTGTGGTGGATTTGGCTCTGGGCCAAACTTAGTGATTTCATCTCTTTGCCCAAAGCACAATACAGCCAAAAAATTCTAGCATCCATTGGAATGCATTTTAAAATAATAAAGAGACTCCTTAGGGTGTCTCTTCTAGTTCTACCATTAGAACAGGGATGGAGAGGGAAACAGACTGAGGCAGTCTTACAGCTCACGCCAGGAGGGCATGCAGCCTGCTGGTTCAGAGTTCTGCCCTCCCCCCAGCCGACTTCACAGTTTTGGCAGAGGAAGCCTTATCCATCTGAGATTTTTTACACTAACAGTTTCTCTCCTTCGAACTGAGTAAAACACAGTCTGACTTTTCTGCATTCCCCCAATAACTGCAGGCATTGGTGGTCAGATCTTACAATTCTTGCATTTAGGGTGAAAACAGTTTGTGACCCCCCCCCCCCCCCACAACAGCCAAATTGGTAACAATGGGCAAAACACTATACTAAACAGTTGAATATCTAGCAGGCCTAAGTAAACTGAGTTAACTGTATTTACATAACCACACCCAGGATTTCTTTCCCATTCCAGCTAGCTGTAATGGAAGCATTGATTCAGATCCTGTTTACACTGTGTCCAAAAGAGAATTGCACAAGTGCCCCAGCAAAGCCTTTTGCATAGAACTTCCGCTGCACCATCCACATTCCTTTCCCACCACTAACATAGCCAAGATTTAGACTTTTCTCCTGAAGCTAATGACAGCAAAGAGGAGCCACAGGACAGACACAGTAGCAGATTATTGGTGTGATGTTTCTGAAACAGCAACTGGGTGGATGATCCACATCCAACATAGAGTAAAATGATTGGCTGAGCAGCAGGCAAAGCCGGAATAATGTCAGACTGCAGGACAATAGACCCCACCCACCAGTGAGTGGCAGTACAGGCCGCCTCCAGCTGTGAAGTTCCCACAGAGAATTTCGCATGCTTGGGGCAGGCATTTCTCGTTCAGCCATAGAACACCTGAGTAAATGGCCAGTTATTTGATAGTTCTGAGAAATGACTGATGCAGTCATTGCCCTGCATTCTTCTGACGCCAAGGCCAATCCAAGCGCAGTGAGTAACACAGACAAACCAGCAAGCTGATCTGTGTTATCCGGGGAGGCAGAGGGATTTCATCTCTCAGATGTAGGTACAGGCAGTCCCCGGGTTACATACAAGATAGGGACTGTAGGTTTGTTCTTAAGTTGAATTTGTATGTAAGTCGGAACTGGTACATATTGTAGGGGAAACTCTAGCCAAACATTTCTCCAGAGCTCAGTTTTATTCTCCCACACCTCACTTCCCTCAGGCCTTTATTCTCAAGCTGAGGTGTCTGCTGAGAAAAGCCGCTCTGCGTCTCCCTGGTCTGCTGAGGGGAGCGCTAGCTCCGCATCTCCCTGGTCTGCTGGGGGGTGCTAGCTTTGCGTCTCCCTGGTCTGCTGGGGGGAAGCAGCTAGTGCGGGGTTGCCTCACCCCGTTTGTAAGTAGGGATCCGATGTAAATCGGATCCATGTAACCCGGGGACTGCCTGTAGTAGGGACCCAGTCTTGGGATGCTCATTTCCCTGGGAGCACGGCAGGACGGTTCTGTGTATTACCACGATGGCAAGGACCCCCTGTGCTAATGGAGCAGGACCCGGCTGTGCTAGGCACTGTACAAACACGCATAGACAGCCCTTGCCTCAAAGAGCTTACAAACATGTCAGTCACTTGGCAGCAGGGATGACATCACAGAGAAGCCCAGCCCATAATGAACCGCAAGGCACCTGGATTACAGCTCCCATGAGCCACTACAAAGGCATTTCACAACTGCCATCCCACTGCCATACAGGGCCCGCTGTGCAGGGAGTAAGCTATGGATGGAGCCAAATGGCAGGTGGGGGAACAGGAAGAAGGACATCTAGGAGGTCACATCACAAAAGACAGAGGTGCCCTCGCCAAGAAACAGAACGAGCAGAGAAAATAATTCCCTTGTACCCTTCTTAGAAGTGGGCGAGGGGGATATAAAGAGACAAGTGGACAGTGCACCAGAGGGAGTGGATTCCTCACACTATCCATGGGAGACATTTCTGACTTGAGAGAGAGAAAATCGAACTGAGACAGAAACAGACTGATTTTTCAAAGCTGCTGGCAAGCTGAGACAAACTCAATTTGTCTTATCAGTTTCTTCTTCTCTCTCGCAACCTGCCTGGGGCAAACTGCAGCTGCTGTGTGTCTGTCTCGCAAGCACCTTTACTGTGCCGCATTCAACACACTGCCTGGCCTCGGCCTAGTCGTCAGGTGCTAGCCAGAGACACGGCTCCATTAAAACTCCTGGTTAATCGGAGCATAGACACTAAGGCCTGCTGTATCCTAGGCTGCCGGCTGCCAAACGGGGAAAGAGTGCTATCTCGCAAGGGCATTCAGATAAACATACTGAGGACTTTGAGGTGCTCAGACACCATAGTAATGGGGAACATAAAACAGAATAAGACAGACGGACAACAGGCCTATCTATGCACTGTTGGTCTCCTATGCACGGACGACTCACTGCAACACCTTTTCCAGCGCCAGGCACGCCAGAAGCAACTTGCCCGTCGTTTCCTCTTGAACATCTGCCCCCTTCGACTGCTGGGGAACTATCATTGCATCTCCCTGCTTAGCTATCGATTATCCAAGTGGCTCTCTCCATAGAATGCAACCCCCTGACCATTTCTGCTTCCTTTTTCTCTCAACTAGGGGTGTTAAATGTTGATTAATAAGCTAATCAAGTAGTTGATGAAATTTCCATCGACTACTTGATGAGTCAATAAGGGGGAGGCTCTTGCTACATTTCAAAGACAGAGGCTCAGTGGGGAACCCGAACGAGGGAAGCAGAGGGGCAGCAGGTGGGGACTGCTTCAACTGCTGCACCTTTGTCTTTGAAATGTCACGAGAGCCGCCCCAGCTCTTGCTAGGTTCCCAAGGCAGAGGTGCAGCGGGGAACACGGCGCAATGGGAACTGGAACAGTCCCCACTTGCACCCAGTCCCAGAAGTTGCGCCTCTGCTTTTAAAATGTAGCAAGAGCCAGTTCCCGCTCGCGCCGGCTCGTGCCGTGCCTCTGCCTTTGAAATGTAGCAAGAGCGACGGGTGGCTCTTGCTACAGTTCAAAAGCGGAGGTGCAGTTTCTGGGACCAGGTGCAAGCCAGGACAGCTGATTCCCAGCTAGCGCCCAATCCCCGCTGCATCTCTGCCTTCCCTGCCCTCCCCCCTGCGGAGACGGTGCTGGAAGGAACCAGCTTTTAAGGTGCCTCCCCCCAGCACTGGCTCCTGCTCCCCCACAGGGAGGAAATGACCAGCTGAGTAGTGACTTGACTTCCCAATAAGCACATGCTTACCTGGTAGTTGACTAGTCACTTACATCCTTACTCTAGCCTCCAACGGTCAGTATCTTTGCCCAGCAACAAGTGCGACACTCCATAGTAGGCAGCGTTGGAGGCACATACAGAGAGACAGTTGCCTTCCTGCTCTGTGACGTAAAAAGTCTTTCGCTGCAAACCAATACTGCTGCCCATTATCCTCCCACCCCACCCCTCCAGGTCTCTCTACTGAGCAGCATTATCCTTCCCTCGGACAGATCTTTTTCAAAGTTACTTTGACTTGTATAACAGAAATGGCTACTGAACCCAGCCAAGATCCGGCTGCACTGCGTTAGGTGTTATACATGCCCACAGAGAGAGAGACCCAAGGCAGGAGTTAAGTGGACCAGACAAACGATGGGAGTAAAAAGTACCATCTCCATGTCACAGATGAAGAAAACTATGCCACTAAGTGATTAATTGACTTACCCAAAGTCTCACAGGGCATCAAGTACAGAGACAAGAATTAAACCCAGGTCTCCAAATTCCAGCCCAGGAAGACTACCACAAGACTGAGCTTCCTTGATTTCCCCCAAAGGCACTAGAAAAGCCAGGCAATCCCAGATCATCATTGCTGGAACACAGAGTTCCAATGGATTCCCTGCCACATGTACTGCTGAAAAATCTATGCTTGCAATAACCTGCTGCTATGCCGCATGCCTTTGGTCTGTAAATTAATCCAAGCATGCGTGAGAGAGAGATTTAAATTCAGACCCATCTCCAGTCATTGGCAACAGTGTCGTAACTGTGTCATTGCAAACTGTTATTTTGGATGCAGCTCAGCAGGGCAGTTCTGACACCAATGGCTGAAGACGAGTCTGCATTTTATACACACAGCTGGGTTAACTTGCAGAACAAGTATATAAAGCCAATGAACAAAATTCTTCAGTGAGACCATTATCTGGAAGCTGCGTAGGGGTTGTCAATTTCTAGGCTTCACGTATCCTTTAGAAGAAAACACAGGGTGATGTATTTAACTTAAAAGATTTTTTTCCCTCCATCTAATTACAATTTAAAGTATCTTAAGAAATCTGAAATAGTTAAGAAGGAAGCTACTTCTTGAAACTTTTAAAAGTAGGATTTCACAAATGCGACTCCTTAGTAGGTAGAAAATTCATGGGTGTGTTGTTTGGCACATGTTTATACATTATGTGATCTGTATATCATATGTATATATGTATTTAGTGACTACTTGGGTGTTATCATTTAGCAGTGCACAGACAACTGCAGTGACTTGAGAGGGCACTGTTGACAATGTTCGTGGAGCTAACCTGAAACAGAAATATCCCCAAAATGTTTCTCAATGGGATGAATTCTGTTCTCTTTTGCAGCAGTGGTAAATTCCCCAAGGTAATTCCAGTATAACAATAGCAGAGTGTTTGTATTAGTTCCACTGTATTGAGAGAATAAACCTAATTTAACACAGCCTAGATGTGAGTGGGGTGAAAAATCAAAGCAGCTGAACACCACATCTTAAAATCTGGTGTTTTTTCAGGCCAATCTCATGATTTTTCAGAAGTTTGAGCAGTGTGGTTATCAGGAGTCATGGCTCAAGATCTCCATGCGTCCATGTAATCAGATGTCCAACACTGAGTGGCTGCATTGGGAAATCAACTCTGCATTGCCACAAGCAGCTTCCGCCCAGGCTTGCAAAACCACAGCCCAGAAGTACAGCAAAGCAGGCATTAAAGCCGTTGTGCCGTTGCTGCTCACTTCCTCCAGATCTATCAGTGCTTGGCACACGGCTATCAGAAGTGAAAGCTCGTTATTTTTATCCTTAGCAAGGCAGCTGAGTAAAATGAACTGGTCGTGCTGGGCTCCTGCAGAAATGGCATTTTATCCCTGGCTCTTGGCCCATCTGCAGGCTTTTCGGCGTCCAGTGACAATCTTCCCTGAAGGAAGAATCTGAGCGCAAATACTCTCTCTGCGGCTACGTATAGACTGGCCCCTATTACGGAATAGGGATGCCAAGCAGGCAAGTCAGAATAGGGAAATCCGCGGGGGATTTAAATATCCCGCGCGGGATTTAAATAAACATGGCCGCCGCTTTTTTCCCGGCTTGGGGAAAAGCCGGAAAAGAGCGTCTAGACTGGCGCGATCCTCCGGAATAAAGCCCTTTGCAAGTAGGAATAAGAGATCCTCCGGAAAAGGGCTTTATTCCGGAGGATCGCGCCAGTCTAGACGCTCTTTTCCGGCTTTTCCCCAAGCCGGGAAAAAAGCGGTGGCCATGTTTATTTAAATCCCGCGGGGGATATTTAAATCCCCCGCGGATTTCCCTATTCTGACTTGCCTGCTTTGCATCCCTATTCCGTAATAGGGGCCAGTCTAGACGTAGCCAGCCAGAAGATGAATTTGATTGACATGGTATGGAAATGAAAGAGACTAACAAATGGTTTGCAGGAGAGGATTTCTACTTATTTATTTTAACACCTTTGGAGACTGACAGTTAATGGGCAACAGATAAAAGCAGCTCTATCTACAGGGTTCCCGCCCCCTTTCCTTTTTGATTTCTTACTCTCCGCATTTCATTGAGCTAATCTTACCAGAGAGCTGCTGTATACCTGTTTGAACAGAAGAGGAAACGGTTTGTCGGCAGCCCAATCCTTGCTTCAGTGCACGTCACCTGTTGCACGCTAGACTCTCGATTCCTGTTTCTTATCGGGAGGGGGGGGAATAAGAATGGAAACTAAACCACCCTACACAAACGACAGAACGGGGCAGTCACGAGCCGGCACCGAAGCACTGTTTTCAGCTGCACATCTGAGAAACAGGGAATGGAGCAGCATCACAGTTATTCAGGATGGTAGGACTGGCAGGCACCTAGCAAGACTGGGGATCCATTACTTTAGTTGCAGTACAAATACATAGGATATGTCTGCAGTAACAATCAGGACAGCATGTGTAGGTATACCAGTGCTAACTCTGGTGCAGCTAGCTTGCTAAAAATAGCATCTTAAGCTGTCGCATCATAAACCTTACACTCCTGCCGGGTAAGTTCTCAGGCAGTAACCCCTCCTGCCACGCCCACAGCCCCTGCTGCCCAGCTGTTTTTATTGTGCTGCTTTCATCAAAGCTAGCTCAGCTGGCTGTAATCACGCCTCCCAACCATCCCCAGAGGAAGACGCAGTCCCTGGCCTGCAGCATTTCCCACACAAAGGGGACATGTTCCGAGACACACAGGGCACATGGGCACCTAATTCACACCATAAACCCAGGGAAGGTAAGTGCTGACCTGCTCTTTGTACCTTTGAATTTTTCCCCCTAAGCAGATCAAGGCAGACGAAGTGTGGGAGAAACGAAATATCCCTATTTTACAGACAGGGAGCTGAGCGAAAAGAAGAGTAAGTGATCACAAAAGAAAACTGTGGCAGAGTCAGAAACTGAAAAGAGCTCTCCTGCTTATCAGCCCCGTGCTTCAACCACAACAGCATCTACCCTACCCCCTCAAACAGCCTTCCATGTGCCAGTCCAGATTTGACAGTCTCTTCTTGTGTCTCCCCTTTGCATTCAGGCCCAATCAGCACTGGCGAATTTGCTGGGGTCCAAGGAGTTGCACCTGTTGAGGCTCCTTTTCTTTCAAGACCCTTGCAACAAAAAACCCCAAACAGGAGGGGACATTACAAAGATGAGTCACAGAAGAAATCAATTTGTCTCATTAACACAAGCTCTGTCCTTCTATGGGGCACTTATGTAGCCAATTAAAAGCTAGATTTGTCATTTGAAGTAGGAAAAAAAGCCCAGACTAATATGGTGTAATTAGGACACAATGTACCATTCCAGCTGTGGGCACAATACTTTTGACTATATACCAGGGCTAGGCTGAAAGCTGTAAATGCCTCTCAAAAGTCATCACATGCAGCTCAGTGTTCGGGCGAGGAGGGAGGGGACCAATCTAAAGAGCAGCCATTTCTCCAAAGCAACAGGCAGATGTCTGTAATTCTAATTCACT